>NC_064904.1:7200000-7500000 GCF_929443795.1 Astur gentilis
TTCAGCTCAAATCTGCATGAGAGCACTGTGGTGACAGCATGCAGAGCCCCTGATAGATCTCCCCCCACAAAGAGAGCTGCTGCCTTTATTTTGCAACTTCCCACTCTGCTGAGATGGTGCTGGCAGCCAAAACCTGAGCCTTCTTGAGTCGGCATTGAATCAGAGTAGCTGTTGCCTGGGCTCTGTGCGTATGGGCAAGCTTTCTCAAGGAGAGCTGGAAACAAAAGTTGTAGTCTCAGTTGTGATATGCTATAATGAGGTGTCTTCAGGTTTTCCAATTGCCATGTTTGTTCCTCTGCTGGCCAGATAGCCCATTTGAAACCATCTCATCTGAGTTATACCTTCTTACTGTCAGCACTTGCTTTCTGTCTGAACTTCTAAATACAGCCCTGGAGTCATATCCAACCTTTAAGTTCTGAACACAGTATAATTATTATTCACCTTGCAGTTAATTCTCTGACAGAGGATTTTTTTCAGGGTATGAAACTTTTTTGAGCCTTCCTTATGGAATTCTTCAAAGCTTTTTCTAATCTTATTTTTCTGTCTTTATCAGGGAACTTTGTTTCACAAATTTGTTAAGATCTGATTCTGGAACAAGACATTAGCAGTCATAACCATTGTGCTACTAAGGTCTTTGTAGCCTAACTAAAAGCAAGCTCTAACTGGAGCCTGTTTGGGTTGAACACCCCTGTGTAATCTCATAGCAAAACAACTGGAGTGTCACTCTGAACAGGGCTTGTTTCAGTGCCACAGTGGATCAGGTTGTCCTGTGTTTGATCAGCCCACATAAAGCCAACATGGGGTTTGCAATCGTGATGGGTTGGTATGTGGGTGGGACTTCTCTCCTCCCTGAGCTTCAGGGCCAGGCTGGACCACAAGGCAGTTCCTTCCCTTTCCAGGTACCCGAGTCTCCTCTGGGAAGGAACTGCAGTGATTGCAAGAAGAGGTGATCACACCATCTCTCCTCCTGACTTATGGGTAGGATGTGGCAAAGACATGTATCTGGAGACCAGGCCAGTAGGATAAACCTGTCTCATCCTGAAGCTATGGCTTAAGTCCAATCATCCATTTTCTCTGTGTGCTTAATGTCTTTTGTTAGAATAGAGCATGAAGATGCATTAGTATTTGGACTTCTCTAGTGCCTAATTCTGGAAGTTACATGCTTCAAGGGTATTTAAGAGGGCCGCAATATTCATAAATCTCCCTTTCTTGCCTTTAGCCATCTTTTCACCTAACTTGTGCTCTTTGGTGCAATGATCCATAGACTTGGGACAATGTGTATGTCTGAAACAGAGCAGCATGTGGCTTTTGACTGTTCCTCTGATGTGTTGTCACCTGCAGAAATTGCAGCCTGGATTATGACAGCAGGGAAACTGCAGAGTGTGATGGGTCAGGTGTAATCCTGGCATTTGCAAAGAAATCTATGTTGCAATTTAAAATGAGCCAGGAATCCCCTTTTTCCAGCCCTTACCCTGAAGAGCTTCAGGTCTAAAAACAGCAGAGAGGAGACGGTCAGTGTGGGGTTACATAGTGACTTTAATAATAAAAATATACCCAGGGTGGTTGTAAGCATCGGTGAAAATGCCTGATGTGTACTGTCTTAAATGCCTGTCCCTGTGCAAGTTGGGATTTCTCCTATGGTAGATCACTGGGCTGAATTTCCAGGGGCCTGGGTTAAAGCTTAAAGGGGAAAGTGGTGGAACAGTGAAAATGGCCAAGCAGGTTTGCTGGGTGGAAAGCTGTTACTTATATGTATATGGGTTGTAAGGTTTTACATAGCCAGTAATAGTTGGTCCATCTCAAATTGCTTATCAATATCTCCTTTCTGTCCATGTACATAAGTGCCCATGGTTTTAGTATGTGGGATCTGTGTTCTTGACCCTGCTCTGAGTGGTTTATTGTGCAACACTGAATACTTCCTGTGTTCTCTACATTCACTTCACTGTTTCAGGGCAGGAAATCATCCAGAATATTTTTTTCCCTTGTCTATGAACTTCTTTGCCTCAATGTGTTGTATAATTTAAAAAAGGTTCGAGTGGCACTTGTGATAAAGTGGCGAATGTTTTGTCAGAGGTTGCACGGCTAGACTGTTCCAAGTCCTAAACATAATCTGTAGCAGGGAACAAACACATACTGCTCACACTTACAGCAGGATTAAATCTAAAGCAAATGCACTGAAATTAAATAGTGTAAAAGTAATGAAAAGGTCTTTATTCCCAAAATTCTCTGAATATGTCTGATGTTTATATTGTGATGCTGTATTTTGACAAATAAGAAAAAGCTTATGAAATATTTGGATCATGAAAGAATACTTAAAAAGTACTAGGCAACTATAACTTTATGTATCAATAAATACTTAGGCTTTTAAGAGACCTTGAGAGCTATTGTTGGCTATGAAAATATCAGTTGCTGTCCAGAAGAACAATACTGGAAAAACTGATTCAGTAAAATGTGCAACATAAACCCCTCAGAGTAATAAACAACATGATAAAAACTGTCAGTGTTGTAATTGTTTAAAAGGTGCCTTCAAACCTGAAGCCGAGACCATGTAGTTAGAATAATGACTGTAGATGTGAAAATTTATGCTGGGTTCTCTCCTTGCCTGTGGATTTTCTATGTGACCTGTGATCTGCCTCTGTGTAACTTGGCTCCCTGAACGCTAGCTCAGATGTCCAGCTGAACTGCTGCTTCCCGAGGTTACCATCTGTCAACCAAGTGTGTGCATGCGTTTTACTTCACACTTGCAAGAGGTTTAAAGTATTGGCTTCAATTAAAAAGATGTATTTTTTATTTTGCATGTGTGACAGGTGATGACAGCGCATGAAGCTTCACTGGCAAATGGGACCTCATCAAGCAATGGTAACTTGACTGGGTCCCAAAATGGGGACAATGTTCCTTTCCCACTTCGTACTGCAGAGCACTCGTGTTCTGTGATGGGAGCCATATTATACCAGAGACAAGTGGTTTTGGGTGGTTCCGGATAAAGGTTTATTTTCCTATTGAAGTAGTACTTAGTCATGCGAAATATTTTTCTAGCTTGAGTTCAGCTTGCTATTAGTCACTGCTCTGCGCAGTTCACTGGCTTTATGCCTGTGGCCACATTTCCCTGACCAGAAGCAAAACACATCGCTGTGGTGGCTAGGGAAGCTCTCCATCAGCTTGGGTCTTTACAGGGTGGTGTTCCTACTGAATGTCCAGTGCTTGCTCTCTGGTGGTTGTACCACACAGGAGATGAAGCCACAGTTGTTAGGAGGTTATTGAAGAGGAACTGCCTTGAAAGGGAGACTTGGGATTATATTATATGTGTAGGTGTAGGAGCTCCTGGGGAAAAAATATTGCCTCTGACAGAGGCGTAGCTGGGTTTGATCAGAGGAAAGACCTTCCAACAACTCAACCCGTTCTCTTACCTTGTCATGGCTTATTCACTGACTGGCAAAGATGTATTAAACCATTTGGTGTATTCTTTCTCCAACCACAGATGATAGCTAGAAAAAATTAAAATCCTATTTGCCTCAACATTTTTCCCAAACAGTTATTGCATTAAAATTTTCACAGCAATTGTAATAACTAAAAATACCATAGAAGTTCACTTATATATTTTATAATTTGATTTGTGGTCTGTGACAACAGCTAAGCAGATTCTGTTGTGCAAGAACAATGTGGACAAAAGCAAGTTTTTAATCTCTGTTTTAGGACCCTGTGGATATAGGTTAAGGCTGTGTTGATCCTTTCACTTTTTTTGTATATTCCCCACTCATGTCACTTAAAGCTGTCTGATAGAAATGCAAATCTTGGCCCCTGTTAAACATAAGCAGTAGTAACCAGACTTCCATCAAAATAAAAAAAGTAACTCAATGATTTTTGCTAATAACCTCTGCCAAGACAGACATGGCAATGGTAAGAAGGCTTCTACCAGTTGTTCAAGCACTGTGTGAACTTTTGTTCCCCCTTAGGTTGGCAGACTTTAATATTGTCCCTCATCCTCAGCGACAGAGCTCAGGCAAAACTGCTGACCTTAGCAATGACAGTTTTCTTAATCTCTTGTTGTATGTGGAAGTGAGAGTGAAGTAGGAGGTTGCTCTAGGCTTGCTGAGTAGGAGGATGTTTATCAAGAACCCTTACGTGAGACACCTTTTGGCTCCATACTTTGATGTGTGAATTGGGCCGGTGAGCTTCATTGCAAAGACAGGCTGGGTTTGTTAACTTCTTTCCTTTATTTGGAAAGACATGCTGTACACCATCTTACTTTGCAGTCTGTGTATGTGGAGGAAGGGTATGAAAGGAACCAGTACAAGGTCTCAGAGCCATGTTCAAACCTGATGATTCAGGCTAAAAGCAAATGCAAAATTCCCACTGTCAGGTCCCCCCAGGGGAGGGGAGCCTGTGTGAGAGAGGGCCCAAGGGATGTGGTGGAGAAAGGGCAAGGGAAGAGACAGGAGGGGCTGGCAGGCTGGAAACGCGTATTTTAGGTATGTTGTTTTAATGTCATTGAGAACCAATTCTGCCTGGTGTCGTGATTTCAGCCCAGCTGGTAACAAAGCACCATGCAGCTGCTTGGTCACCTGCCCCCCCCCCCCCCCCCCCCCCCCCCGCCCCCAGCCATGGTGGGATGAGGAGAAAATATAAAGGCAGGGTCGTGGGTTGAGATAAGGACAGGGAGGGATCACTCGCCACTCATGGTCATGGGGCAAAAGACAGGCTCAACCTGGGGAAGAAACAAAATCAATTTAATTTACTACAAAACAAATCAAACCAAGGATACTGAGAAGTAAACCCAAACCTTAGAACACCTTCCCCCCACCCCTCCCTCCTTCCCACCTCAACCCCATTCCTGGTTCTCTCTCCCTCCTGCCCCCCGTGGCGCAGGGGAACAGGGGATGGGGGTTGGGGTCAGCTCCCCACACCGGCTCTCTGCCGCTCCTTCCTCCTCAGGGGCAGGACTCTTCCTCACTTGTCCCCTCCTCCAGCGTGGGGTCCCTCCCACGGGAGACAGTCCTCCTTCATGAACCTCTCCAACGCGAGCCCTTCCCACGGGCTGCAGTTCTTCACGAACTGCTCCAGCGCGAGTCCCTTCTGGGGGCTGCAGCCCTTCAGTCACAGACTGCTCCAGTGCAGCCTTTCCCATGGAGTCACGGCCATCTTGGGGGGCATCCCCCCGCTCCGGTGTGGGGTATTCCACGGCCTGCAGGTGGGCATCTGCTCCCCCACTCCCTCCACGGGCTGGGGGGGGACAGCCTGCCGCCTCACCACGGGCTGCAGGGACATCCCCTCCTCCCCCACTCCTCTGCCCCTCCTTCTTCACTGACCTCAGTGTCTGCAGAGGGGTTTCTCTCACATTCCAATCCCACTGCTCACTGCAGGTTTCCCCTCTTAAATACGTTCTCCCAGAGGCGCTACCGCTGCCACTGATTTGGTTGGCCTTGGCCAGAGGCAGGGCCACCTTGGAGCTGGGGAAGCTTCTAGCAGCTTCTCACAGGAGCCACCCCTGTGGCTCCCTCCCCTGCTACCCCCCACCCCCCCCCCATGCCACACAAACCCATAACACCTGGCTAAAAGGAGTGAGCTACAGAGCGAGGAGTTGTGAGCTCAGCTAGTCTAGACTTCACATACTCATGTGTGCTTGAGGTAAGTTGTTTTAACGTACAGCAGTAGCGGCCTTTATCGGGATGAAAAAGTTACAACCTAAAAAAAAAATGGAGATAGGCTGCTTTCTGCAGAAATCTTGTGTTGTGGAGGCCCTTCAGGAATTGCCTCCATGCGGGAGGGCTGTACTGCTCCTGGTGCTGCCGGCCTCTTGCTGCGAGCCAGAGCAGAGGCTGCTTGTGAAGCAGGAATGACTTGTGGGGACAAAGAGGCTCCTGACACCAGGCTGGTGGCCATTTGCTTTGGGCATTGCCACCTGCAAGACTTGACAACCTAAACCTATGAGTTCAGTGTTACTCTAAGACAGGTAAAATGAAACTGGTGGACCTAGTAAAATTAATTCTCTAGATGAAAGGGTTGTAAAATTAATATTATAGTTTGGGGAGCAAGTATTGTATGTTATTCTGTTTATGCTGTTGGTGGTACTTTCTTTCTTTCTTTCTTGTCTTTTCAAAGTGGGGTTCCTAGGTAGGGGCTTCAGCCAGTGTTTTAGAAGCAACCCAACTTCTGATACACCCCCAGACAAGTCCCAGTGGAAGGATTAGATGTGACCAAATAAGAGGGATTTAAACAGAGAAATATGTATGAATTTGTAGGGCATCCTGCTGCAAGTATATTTTTGTTCATGGTGAAGAGATTGAAGAGAAACAATCTTACTTAATTTATTTTTATTTTTTTTTAACAAAGAAAAAGTGTAGCTGGCAGAGAACTGTGGTGTGTTTTGCTGGACACTTCCCTTTTTGCTGACTCTTGAAACCAGGAAAACCCGTAACCATTTGCAGCTGAACCATACGTTTTGCTGTCCTCTAGGAAACGTAGCTTTGTGGGCTAAGAAGTAGCTCTCTCCTGTTGCTAGCAGTCTGATTAGCTGGTTACAAATTTCAGCAGTGAGTTAGTGTGACAGTGGGTCAGCCTGTAGGAAGCAGGTCAGGGATGCTCAGTACTCTGTCTGCAAGACCCTGTTTCAGCCAGACGTGCACAGAGAGCTAGAGGGATGAGAAGTCTGGCTGGGAACAGCTCTTTTACTGGTCCGTGCTCTCCATCTGGTCTGGTGGTATAAAGTGTGTGCTTTGGGTGAAATTGGTATTGGGAGAGACAGGAGGAGGTATTGTGTTGGTCTATGCATCTGCATTCATCCACCTGTTAGTGAAATAACAGAATGCAGATCTGAAAACGCAGCAGGCACCTATGCAATCTCCTTCGGGTCTGTTCAGAGATTATAGATTTATTTTTTTGAAAGGGTCTTTTTCAGGTTCAGGTACTGGTGTGGATGCAAACACAAGCAGTATGGAGTCCTGAATATTGTCTTTAAATGGCACCAACTTGCTGCAACATTTGCTGCACAAACAGTAGGGGGTGTACAGCCTTAGGTTCAAATACCAGCCTTTAGTCCAGAGCACCCCTGCATCTCTCTTGTCTTCTTCCAAAATACTCATAAGGTATAGAGAACAGGAGAAAGAGAAAGCATCAATCTTGACTCAATACACTTTTCTGAATTTCTGCTATTGTCTAATGCTTTACCTAGGAATGGATCATCGTTCCCTTGGGGCTCTTCCACTCCAGTGAACTCATAGTAGGAGGTCTGATGTGATGTAAAGGTCCAGGCAATTGGCACTGAGCCAGGGCATTTCCTCAAGAAAGCTGTCATGATCCTGTCTGTTGTCATGGGGACACCACTTAATTGCTTTGGATACATTGCATGTTGCCCCAAAATGTAAGCATGTATAGCTTTAGATGGTTTAAATTTAAAACAAACTGATTACAAAGCTACTTTCACTAGCTCTGCTCAGCAGCCTAAGGCATTATTTATTTTTCCATAATACAAGCTCTGGGCAAAAACTATCTATGATTGTGACTCAAAATCTGGAGACGAAACAATTATTTTAGTAAAGATTTCAATGTGGCATTTGACACACCGCAAATTGCCCAGCATATATAATCCTATTAACTGAAGTGAAGAGATGAGATCCTTTTATGCTTAGAATCAACAAACACTGCACACTAAACCCTGCTTATCTCAGACAGCTAACTAAATAGGCACTGAGAACTGAGTCTGATGGTTGGCTACTTGACTCACCAAAGTAAATACAGATAGTACCACATGTTCAGAAAATGCCAGAGTGAAATACTGATGCTGCTTTTTCCGGAGTATCTTTAAAATCTGTTTGTTTATTTTTCCTTGCATAACTCTGGGCTTGCTTGCTTTTTTTCTCTTCTCATTAAAATTTTCTTTTATGTTGCAGTATTAGCAATCTTATCCCATTTTCTAAATTAATGCAAAAACTACTTCTTCTATGTTTTCTACCTCTTAAGTGAAACGGAGATGCTGCTCCAGGATGAGCCCTGACATGCTACAGAAAATAATATTCCTTTCAAAAATACTCTAGTAAAGAAATACCAACAAATTTACTGTGTCAAGCGTACAGAACTTGGGGAATAACAACTGAGAGTGTCCCATGCAATCTCTTCAGTGCCACTGTGCTCATTTGCTGTGATGCAATCTTCAGTTAATTGTGTACTCAGTACTTTTTTTCAAAACTTGGTAATAGGTATTTAATAAGGATTTTCATGCATAATCTCCTAAAGATTTAAAAATTATATTTTTTTCTAACTGTATGATTACCTTCTATTTTGGCTAAGGACATAACTGATACTAGTGCAAAGTTGTCTGTCTGTGGACAAGCCCTAGAAAGAGATGGCACATCTCTCCTTCAGTTGTTGACTCCAATCTTATCTTGCTTCTATACCAATCCAGAGCTCCTAAAGGTTCTTTTGGGATGCATTTTATGCAACTGTTCCCCTGCCTCCATGCAATTCCTGGTCTTTTGTTATACCATTTATATTTGTGGGTTTCAAAAGTTAAAGTGAGGCCTTGGACTTATTCTCACTTCTAGCAATGTTGTCCTCCTGTGAAGAGCAAACACTTGTAGAGCTCAATCTTAACTAGTATTGCCTACTCTACTTTAAGATAACTCCAACCCCAATAAATCAAAGTAAAGCAAATACTGTAAATAATTTGGGTGATACACTTGGCTGTTATATTAGTGGTTTTAGTAGGCAGATGGTACCCACGCCATTAGGGAATATATTGAGAAACGTAGAATCATAATTCAAGTTGGAAGGGACCTCCAGAGGTCATCGACTCCAACTGTTTCCTCAAAACAGGTCTAACTAGATCAGGCTGTCCAAAGCTATGTCTGGTCACTGTCCTGAGTGCAGTGAAGCCCATGGATTGCTCCAGAACATCTGAGACACCCCAGGCCTGCTGGAGGGTTACCTGTGACTGTTTGCTTTAAAGGTGTGAAACAAGATGCCTGAATGAGCTCCTGCATAGATAGAGGGATAAACCACAGTTAAATATAGGAGAGACTACATTCCAGTTTGTTCTCAGAGGAAAAGACAAGAATAAACCCTGAACAAATGAAAAAAGTGGGGATGGAAAATGGGAGTGTTGATGGGTACTGTGAGTTTTCAAGTGCTGAGCTGGCAGAATGTGAAAGTGAACTCCGTAGGTTACAAATTTTTGCCAAGGAATTTCATATCCTTCCCGGAAAACTTACCTCTAAGCTGCTACTGTGAGCTGTGGGCATTTATTCTGGAGAGAACCCACAGTGTTTCTAATGCATTTTGTTGCATGTGGTGTGCATCTCCCCTGGTGTGATGTAATGTAACATGGCATGTGGTGTTATAAATAGAATGATGAGATTTTGCAAAAACCTGCCTGGCAGGCAAGCTCACTGTCTCTCTTTTGAAACCTTCCTGAGCTCTCCACTACGCTCCCTTCTTTTGTTAAAAGGTACCTTCCACCCCAGCACCCTCCCGCTCACGTTCCCAGGAAGTGGTTGGGTTAGAATGGCTTTTCTCCCAAATTCCTTGTGCTTGTCAGCAGCACAGCAAAGACTTCGTGGGCGCAGTGTCCTGCTGCTCTCGGTTCCTGTCTCTCCTTTCATCTGTGTCTATGCATTTCTAATTTGCTTGGTGCTATGGGCAAGATGCTAATTTTAGCAACCTTGTGTAATTACTCTGAAGTCACTGGGGTTAATGCGTGTGTACAGCATAGCTCCGATCAGAATCTGGCCTTATGTTGTCTTAATAATTTTGGCTTTTTTTTTTTTTCTCTTTTCCCTGCCAGTAAATACCATCTCCCTTGCCTTAACAGCAAGGCTACTGTTAGAATAATATTCAGACAATGTTTTAAAATAGGCTATGGAGTCAGAGGAAACAACATGACAACGTGGGAGCAATTCCCTGGGCTTTCTGGCAGTAACGCTGGGCTGCAATTTTATGGTCTCCAGCTTGCTTTGTGCTCTCTGGAAGAGTGCTGGGTTACTATATTTATACTTATCAGTTAAGAATACTGCTTTACCAGCATTTATTTCTAGAACTGTTTTGGTTTCCAGGCAGGCTTCACCTCTGAGTGCCTAACGAAGAATAGTTATTTTAGCTGTATCTTGTATAAGAGTTGAAGGTCATATTAATTAGCTGGTAATAGTCATTAGTCCAAAGCATCAGCTGTAAATCTGGACTTATCAGGACTCCCTCTTGTATGTTTCATGTTCTAGCGTGTGACAAAATATACAGAAAGGGACTTAAGTTTATTTTTTCACTAGCAACTTTTAGTTGTTTTTGTCTTCACTTTTCTTACAGATTAAAATGAAATATTTCTGAAACTGTTGAAAGAACCATTAACAGTGTGATTTACCTGTGGTGGCTCAAATATTTTGATAGATCTGTGAAGTTACTGTACCATATATGCTTGAAACTTTGACATGGTGTGATTTCCTGTTGCAAAGCTTGTTACTCCCATTGAATAAAAACCAAACGTACCATGGTACCTCTTCCCAAAGTCTTAAATGGTTTTGAGACACCAATTGGCAAGTCCATAGAAGACAGAAATTTGATAGTATTCACTCTCCTTTGGTTGAGCGATGCAGAAGAAGTGTGGATGTGGAAGTGATTCAGATATTTTACAGGGGAGTAGTTGCATCAGACTTGAAGTAGTTCCTGAAGGGTGAGGAGGAATAGTCAAATGTAGCAGACAAATAATTGGTTTGTTTAATCATTTCCCACTGATAATGAGTCCATACATAAGAAGACATTAACCAGGGAAAATGTTAGCATGTGAATGCTGCATTGAGTTGAAACTCCACACGTTGTGTTTGGCTTAGTAATTTAGGTGAAAACAAAACAGATTCAGCCTAAAGCAACATAGCGCTTGTTAAATTTCACAACTCATGAAACATTTGAAATGCTATAGTGTTACAAATTAAAAGCATGTTTATATGCATGATTGGATGCATATCAGGGGATAGTTTTTAGGAAAGTCTTTCTCTTTTCTTTACTCTTAATCTTTCCAGCTTTGCTAAAACATGATCCTTTATTAAACTTCACCTTGTGTTATGTCACCCTGCCTCTAGTCTTGCAGATCTTGCATCCCCATTTGGGTCTGCTGCATGGAGTGTTATTTTCTTTCTGGTTACTTTAAGGGATGTTCTTTGCATCCAATTTTATTCTCCTCTCAATTTATTCTCCTCCAGCTGCAAGGATTTATTTCTATTTGCAGTACAGAAAGGCAGTCAGACTAAGTAATGAAAGCAAATGTTGCTCTTTCCATCACAGAACATTTTTCTTCTAGAACTGGAAGTGTGCTCCTCATCAGAAACAAATGGATCTAGTATGGGCTGCAATCCCAAGCACGTACAACAACTTCTGGACTTCTGCAACTATTTGGTTGATAGCCAGGAATTAAGATAACTACAGGCCCTCCAGTAGTCCTGGAGGAGCAGAACCAAATGCTACAATACAAAATGGACTAGAAACGTTTTTGGTCTCAAATTTCCCTCGCTTGAAATGGAAATACATGATAAAACATAGAAGTACTGGAAGAAACTGCAGTTGTTTATAAAACCTTCAAAACTTCTTTTAGTCACTGTGGTATCTTGTGTCTCATTGCTGATGGATAAGCATGAAGGGGGGAGAGGGATAAATAAGCTAAGTGGATGCTGTGGGATTTTGGAATCCTTAATGTTTGCATTTTAAATGTATAACCACATTAAAGCCTGGAATCTGAAATTAAGCATGGCTTTAATAACCTCCTGGTGTTAAGTAATACTTTCTAGAGTAATTTGACTGAGTTTTGTAAAATTATCCAAGGCTTATTTTTATTAATTCCCTTGTAATGGGACATCCAGAGCAGCAGAAATACTTAATAGAAAGGTGAGGAGAAACTAGTTCCCCTTGAACTTCTCTTCTCACCTTTGACTGAATCCACAGGCAGGAAATGTCTGAAGTGTCTTAAGGTGTCTCCAAGTTTTCGTATGTTCTTAACTCCACCACCACTTGCCCTTAATAACGCAAGAAGTTGGTACTGGGAAGAAAACAAGATGCATCTGCAGCTGATGTGATGTTTTTGCATCATTAACTGTCCAGTAAAACATCATTTAAAACAAATCCTAATGAAATAACTTTTGCACCTTTTAAAATAAAACAAACAAACCAACACAAAAAGCCCCACATGAACTTTTTCTGGTGAGTTCATAGATTTGTTCTTCCATGACACTCATGAGTGATTCCCTTTTACTGAAAACCTAAGATTAGGAGCTTCGCAGCACAGGGGGTTTTGTGGCAAAGAGCAAGCTGTTCCTTATGCTACATTTGCCCACGTTTAACATTGTCTGGCTGCAGTGTGAGCCATTCTTTATTGCAGTGAAATGGCTCAATAACCCCTTTGTGAATGCTGAAGAACTGTGGATGAATATAGGGAAGGAATTAACTTAAAATGAAATGGTGTGTCTATGTTGTCAGAGACTCTTCAATGCATAGTTTCCTACAGGAAAAACAACTCCGTAGTCAGGAAAAGTAAACAAAGGAACTAGAGGACACTGATATGTAGCAGCTATTTTACAGTTTTACCTCTGAGCTGAGATAGTCAAAAGTTCTGATCTGCAAAGAAATGCATTATGGAAAGTGGGACAGAAGACCACAAGACAAGAAATAGAATGTGCTTTGGTCACACAGTGACAACAGCAGCAGCAACTGCTGCAGGGAATCAATATACCTGTGTTTCAGTGATGCTCTGAGATGTCAAGCCTGACTGTCTGTGTCTTCATGGTGGTTTGCCTATGTAGTCTTTGGGTGTGGGGTTTTTTTTCCTCCTTCCTCTATTAATAAAGCTTAAAAAAGAAAGCAAGGAGAAAAAAACACCTTCCTTACTTGATCATGCAGTGAGTGTTAAGGACACATACCACACCTCACTGCAGCACATGTGGTCAGCGTCCTTAAAGTAAGTGGTGAAACAAAAGGGTTTCTCTCTGTTAAACCACAGTCCACATCACAGCTGTGCAATGAAATTTATTCCTCACAAAGCTTGTTTGAGAGCTGTACTCTGGAATTTGTGTGCAATTCTTCCACAGTTGTCTTTGAGCTTAATAGGCTCCCAGAGCAGCTGAACTAAGTGCCCAGTAGACTTTCCTTTGCCCATGTATATCTTGAATATTGGAAGAGCTGAGATAAGAATTTATGTACTTTGTCTGTAAGTAATGAGATGAACTGAAGGGGGGGTCTGCCTCTGCTCCAACCTGTTCTGTTCATGCCAAGCGTGTCCCTGGTGGAAGTCAGTCTCCGAGTATCTTTGCACAACTGTTACAACCAGACAAGCTATGTTCAAAATAACTCTGAAGTCAGAGTAATCTTTCTATCAAGATTCTTGCATGCAATTGAATGAAACATAAATTAGTTTCTTTTTTTCAATACTCACGTGAATTTCTAAAGCTTGTTACTAAATGAGAAGTTGGTTTATTATCCTACAGATTCCTGATGGAAATAATTATCTTCTCTCACCACTGAGAATCAATGCAATAAGCTATTCTTGAGACCTATACTGCCAAAGATAGGTGTTTAAAAGTGTACTCTTCGAGTAATTGTTTTCTGTGTTATCTGGAGAGAGAGAAATAGATTTACATCCCAGAAACAATTGCGGTCTGCTAAAATTGGCCACTTTCACAAAAGCCAATTAATTTTTTCCCCTGTTTTCTACCTAAGAGTTCAATTTTGATATGGAAACTATCTTGTGTTACAGTGATATGGGGTCAAACTTATCAGAATATATTTTCTGGTTATTCATCATTGTGCTGTGTGGGTCTTGACTTCAGTCTCACCCGCCCCCCTCTCAGTGAAAACATGTCCTGCCTACTTATTTTCTTAGGCTTTTTCTGGTGGTTTTGGTTTGGTTTTTTTGTTTGTTTGTTTGGGTTTTTTTGTTTGTTTGTTTTGTTTTGTTAGGATGGGGTTTTTTTTGGTTTTGTTAGGTGTGGGGTTTGTTTTGTTTGTTATAGTTCTCACACCGAATTTAGATGAAGGATCTTTAATCTTCCCTGCTTTTCATCTCTGAGTACGTTTGTCCTGTGTCTGGAACTTCCCCTTGGGGCTGGTGGTTGGGCGTTGGGGTTTGGATGGTAGTCTGGGTGTTATGATTTATATTTGAACAGAAGGCCAGCCTGCTGGAGGATGGTGGCTGATCCTCTGGTTAATAATGCCTGCTCCAGGTTTATAAAATATGCCAGTTCTTGTCCTCATGACCAGTTATGTTGGGACTGTGCTCCCTGTGAGGTCCTTGAGTCCTTTGCCATTTTTAAGTATGGGAGAATGAATACTGATCTGGGCTGCTGAGTGAATATCATAAATATTTTGTTCAAAAGGAGATCATACTAATACTAGGCTAAATGCAAAGTTTCTTTTGTGTCCCTAAACCTGTAAGATGTATAGGGCCTTTGTTTTGATGCTCACTTTGAATAGAATGGTTAATGCCTTATTACTGCTTGGAATTACAAACCCCAAGTACAACAGAAATTAAAATGGCTTCTTCATCTATTATGTACAACTAGGAACACAAACAAGTTTCCAGGCTTTGTTCACAAGAGACCAAGGAGTGGTTAAAAACAGTAAAGGAGAACACAATTCATTTAGATTCTTAAACTCTAGACGAACCCATCTTGCCAACCCAAGCAGAGAAAAATTGAAGCATTAACTTCAAGGATGGGGGGAGGCAGGTAAAGCTAGAGATAAAGTTGTTAAAATAGCTTTTGTGAAGATGAGGTACTTTGTTAAAGTCTCCTGCTCCTGTACTTGCAACTATGTGCTGTTGACGCATGCAATCCTTTAAAAAAAAAATAAAATACAAATGCCTATAAATGTAAGTGCCAGATAATGTTTTGAATTTTTTTGTCACCTTTTCTGTTCTCAGTAAATATTTTTCTCCTGAAATGTTTGTCATGGCAGTTAATGATTTAAAGTTATTATATAGCTAAGGACTTCACTCAATGCTGATGTTATATTAGGCACCGTAGCAATATAGAATAGACAATGATCTCTACTGAGCTTACTGTCTGAAAAGCCAAGGCAGATAATAAAAATAGGCAACAAATAGAAAAATGGTACAAATGAATTTATATTTGAATTGCAGCCTGTGCGAGGAAAAGAATAAAGTGTTCTTCTGAAGTATTTATTTCCTTCTTCAGAAACTGCTAAGGGAATAGCCTTCGTATGTGCAACAGCCAGGGATTTTCTTCTAGATACAACTCAAGTAAAAATTGCAGGGATCTCTTTCCATGCCTAAAACTCATTGTTTAAATGTAAGTTAAATGTAGTCGAATGCTGTTGTGCATTCCCATTTAGAAATATTAACTAGAGACTGTTTGGACTTCTTTTAAAAATAATATCCTGGAGTATCTGTGCTCAACAAGTGTTGTTCAGAAGTCCTGAGTTCCAGTGAATTTGCTCTGCTCTTTGAAGAAGGACACAGCACTGACTTCAGTAGAAAGGGGAATGGCCCAAATGGACTAATGAATTGGGACAAGTGGATTACAAAACCAAATCTTGATTTAACTTACTGCAGTATGCCTGCAGCACATGTGGACACTAGTGGAATTAATCTGGCTAGGCAGAATCCAGTTGCTCTATTAATTTTTATCTACTTTAATATAGATGCTGCATCTGCAAAGAAAATGGTGAGTCTGACTGAATTTCAGTGGCTGAAGAAATCTGTATGTTTACAATCTCAGTGCAAAGATAAGTTTATAGATCTATAAAAGAATCATCTGAAGGACCAAAGTAGTAGGAAAGGTATATATTAATTGGGCTCACTTTTAAATAAGTGCAAATACAGTCAGTATAAAAGAGAGTTTGATGGATCTGTTCTGAGGGGATGTGTGTTTATAACAACTGAGCTATATTGGTGAGCTATATGTTTCTTGCTCAGGCATGGGCAGAATCCTTTTGGTGCCCATTAGACCCTACTGAGTTGACTTGTGTGGTCCAGTGAACTATGTGGCATTTGAAGTCTAGGAAATTCTGGGAAAATATCATCTAAGAAAAGATGATCTTCTAGTGTAGAATGGAATCGTTAAATGACATTCTGGCCAAGCTCTGAGGTATGGTGGAATATACTTGCACAAAATTGGCTGATGCGTCCACAGAATCTCCCACTACCAAAACCCTTGAATCCTATGCTTGCACTTCCTGGACTGCAATATACTTTATCCGATCCATCGTATGTTCTTGTAGAAACTTTCTAGGTAAAACCAAACAGCCAGTATCCAGCTGAATGAACTTGCCTAGACAAGTAAGGAAGAACAGAAGCTGCCAGTTATTAGCTTGGAAACTTTCACCTACAAAGTGGAAACATGGACTTGCAAATACAGGCTTGAGAGCATTTTTAGATTTTTAGCTTTTCCCTGTTCTTACTACTACTAAGTTCTAAGGTATGTGTTGGCCCTGTTCTTCCTCAGCTGTTATCTTCTGTAGTAAGTACCATCTACACCTTCTTATTGAAGATGCAACAGCTAAGCAGGTAGCCAAATTCATAGCAAAAACTTTTATTTTTATTTAGAAATAAATTTGTGACTTAACTGTGAATTGCAAAGATCACTTTTGATTATAAGTTGTTTCTGTCAGATTAAGAGGGCCATATTCACTGGTTCATGATATATCAGTGGATGTAGATTGCCCAGGATGCCCCACCCATGTGTTATATATACTTACCAGCTTATTCCCTATTGCATAAACTATTCATATCTATGGTGAATAATCAGGATCCTGACAACTACTAAATCCTGATTGATTTGCTTTGTTATGATAGCTACATGGGTGATATTCAGTGCACTGAACCTGGTCTGTGATCCCAGTATCTGATCTTTGACAAAAACAAGGTGGCCCTTTATTCTTATGCCAGCTCTTGCGTAACAGTTCTTTCATCTCCAGCAGATCTCCGCTTCTAACTTTCGTCTTCACATCCCTCTGAAATTTGCTGAGCAATCAAATCTCATCTTCTCTGGATCTTTTCACAATTATTTTATTTGTTGATGCTCTCTGAGAGCCTTTGTAGAGGAAGTGTGGAAATGCTCTGGATCAACCGTATTTGTTTTATACTGCCTGAAACTGCACTTTATATAAGGTGTGTTGTTACGCAGAGGTCTATTGTTAGTACACATGCTGTTTTAGCTAGTCTTAAACTCCTGAATTATTCATGAAGTGCAAAGTTAACATTCAAAGCCTTATTGTAAGGCATGAAGAGACCCAGTGAGTCAAATAAATTGAGTCACCTGTTGAATACACCCAGCTCTCAATACGACTATTTTGCTGGTGCTGGACTTGTCATAGTACAAATATAAGTGGGTGAATTGGTATAGTAAGTCTGAAATAGCTTTTCTTCTAAAGAATATTGCTCTAGGGCTTTTATGCATGTCTGATCTCATCAGGTCTAGGGGATATGTAAATATCTCAGCTATTATGCCACTTACGACGGAATTCGTTGATTTCTAGTAGAAGTAAGAGCAGTGTCAAGTTTGAATATTTCCCCTGAGGGAGGGTTCCAACTTTAAATCTGTATTTCAATGCCATTACAACAATAAAATTGTTAGGAAAAAAATTAATGCTATAAACTCTCATTAACCCAGAAATGTCATAGATTAATAGTTTGTTTCAAAGCATATTAATAAATAACAATGCATGAATCCTGAAGGGTTTAGGGATCAGATAGTGATTCATATTTAGTCCTATTGTGTAATGTGTATGATTTAAAAAACATGGACATACAATCAAGTGATTTAGGTAAAAATGTAAATAATAATACGGACCAATCCAAGGTTCTAAAATCCTTTCCTGAAAATGTAAAATTTTCATGCTATCCCTGTCCAGGAATGAACTTTTTTTTTTTATTACTATTACATTTTATAGTTTGTGAAAGGAAGGCAAAGAGATTGTAAATCTTGCTCAGGTTCATAGATGGCACAAATATTAGAACTTGGAAGTTCCTATCTCTCATTTCTGTGTTTACAGTAGGAAGGTATCAACATCAAGTAAGCTTTGCATTCAGTTTCTTTTTCTTTCAGAACCTTATCCAATCCCCTCTTTCTTATCTCCTGTTAATTTGTTGGGGTTTTTTGTTTGGGTTTTTTTTGGTAGATGAGGGGATCTGTTCTCAGTGTACCTGTCTTGCCTGCTGATAAGATATTGGTAAGATACTGTCTCTGATATTGGCCTGCTTTCATGCTTGACACTTTCTTCCACACTGGCAACCTAGAACACATGTCAGTTAAGTAAGACTTCCAACTCTTGCCTAGTTGTCACTCTGATCAGATTTTGATGCAGAGGTCATTAGCAATAGGGTTCAGTCTCCAGATGTATCTGTACTCTTCTTGACCTATGAATCTAGGACATCTCTGAAATATTTATCTGGCTTCAGTAATACTGTTCTTTTTAATATATCCCTATTGCAAGCTCTAAAAAAAATCTCAAATATTTGTGTGATAAGCTATGAAACATTCTCCCAGAATGAGAACACTTACTTGTAGGGGAAAGAATATTAAAAAGGAAAAATTCAGTGACCAATTCACAAGTTCTGAGATGTGTTGGGAATTTTTAGGAGCTATATTGACAGTGTATTCCAGTAGATTTGCTGTTATAAGCTAGGATAAACTAGAGAGGCAGAATAACTTGTGCTCACATTGATGTGCCTTTTTTTTTTTTTTTTTTTTTTTTTTTTTAAAAAGAAACTCTTATTCTACTCTTAGCTGGATCACTAAAGGTGTTTTCTAAGGCAAGGAGGACAGCTAATGAAGTTGGAATGGGAGCCAGTTTCCCAAATGCCTTAATGTGAGGCTTACTCTGAATTTTCCCAGGGTATTAGCAGAAGTCTGCTTTACTTACATGGTGTGCCAGCAAACTCAACCCTGACGTGAGTGGTGGTGGTGGCTCTAGGTAGCCTGGAAAATGCTGAAGTTGGAACAGAAATTTCTGAGATACTTTCCTTAGGATTTAGTACTTACATAGTGTTTCTTCCCAAGGAATAGAAAATTTCAGGACTCATTGGACAGAAAAGTCATAGAAAGTTTGAATGGTAAAAGATGCAAAGGAGTGCTGACTGTGGGCTATAAGTGGACTGGAATCCACCATTGCTATGAACAACATCAAATGAAAATTAGTATCTTGACTTCTGAAGTCACCAAAACTAAGAATAATTTCATTCAACTTTTATATTCTTGTGTTAAGATAGTCAGCTAGGCTGCTAGAGTTGGTGGAGAGAGATATTTGACTTATCCTGATAAAGGCTGTAAAATGCTCCCCAAGGAGTTTATTATTCAGAGTTTAGTTTTAGGGAAGACTGTGTGATTAGCCTCTAAACCATGTGGATGGAATGCATTCTGCCCCTAATTTCAGTTGTTAGTCAAACTCAAGCCTGGCCTTCTATATGAGGTACCCTTGTACTGAGGGATGGGAGAGATTTATTCCAAGGAGACTTGCATTCCCTGCAGCACTGTGGGTCAAAGGGCATGGTTAGAGTGGAGGGTGGGGAGTAGTGGTGTTTTGTGTGGCCCCTCCATTCCATCATGACCATCCATCAAACCTGATGGCCAGGGTGCTCCCTGCCAGGCAGTACAATGATGCATCAGTTAATCACTTGGCTGAAACCCGGTGATGGTCAGGCATGGTGGAGTAAATAATGGTGAAAGTCAGACATGTACACAAAAGTGAAAAACCCAAGTAATTGAAAAGTTGTAAAATAATCATTTAACTGATTACAGCTTAAGTTGTAAAGCTGCAAATGCTTTTGAAGGGAATTAAAGAAGCTTGGAAGGGGGAAAAATATCAAATTACCAGTACAAGGAATGATTATGTTAATACCTTGCTGAGCTTCCAAGCATACCCTGTGGGAAGTAAATGTTTACAGAGCCCTGAGCAAGCTCTTTCTCAGCTAGGTGCTTGTGTACTAAAAAAAAAAAAAAACACCAAAAAACCCAACAAAAAAAAAATATCAACACAACTATTTTCCCTGAGCCAAAGCTTCTCAGTGCTTGCTAAGCAGCACAGATGGAGAATTTTCCACAGGGACCTGAATTGAGGAGGCTAAAGGGATGGAGGGTGGGAGTGGAGAAAATCTTGATTGCTTGAGAGACTTGTTCCGATACTTGTTGTTTTGATTGAAGGTGAACAAATGTTCCTACCTCAGTTATCCTAAATGGGGAAAGTTAACAGAAATTTTTATTTTGGCTGCTTTGGTGAAATTCTTCTCCCTTGCTTCACATGTGTGTATTGCAAGCCCCATCTTAGCTGATCACCCAAAGCTTTCTGCAGAGTCCATGGAAACAGGCACTTATCTGCTCTGCTTCGCATGTCTGCCTCAAGGTGAGATGACCTGTGTCCTAGCACTACGTGTTTCCCATCCATGACTGTTGTGGAAGCCCATATATCCATCATCCACGTCCCAGTCAGAAGACTTTCAGCCTTTATTTAGATAGCTTACTTATTTGGCCCAGTTAAAGTAGTCCTTTTAAGTAGGTGTATATCTATGTTAAAACAATATCATAGGCTAATGTTTTCAACCTTTCCTTTAACTTCTCTTCATTTCCATGTCTAATCTAGGCTGTAGGTTCCTATTTTTACTATCAGAGGATCATGAAGGCCCTGTGGCATGTTAATAAATATCTCTAATTCTTACTAGGCACAAAGTTGCTTTTTCCACACAGCTTTAAAGTCACTGTTGGAGGCATGGCAATATGCAGTGGTGTGTCATATTGCCACTTTTTTAGATCAAATACTTTTCCTTTTTAGGCAAAAGGCTGCATATTGAATGCCTACGGGAACTCTGCCAGTGTTACAAGTGACCTTGAGCAGCTGGTGGGAGAGATTTCGGCAGAAGCTTTGCTCAACCTTTGTGGCTCTGGGCTGGGATGCTCAGTCCAGATGGAATCTGCAAACCATTCAGCCGCCAAACTCCAATAAGCCTTTAGTGGTCATGTGTAAAATGGGACTTTTGTCAGTTTGGAAATTGTGAAGACTTTGGCAGTTTTTCCTGGAAACAGGAAAATTCAATACCCTTCCAAAACCACGCTCCTGAAAGTGATCAGCTTCTCGTTTCTCAAAAACAAACAAACAAACAAACAAAAACAACAAAAAAAGCCCCTTCTGAATGTGTCACCTTGAAAGAGGTTTTGGGTGGTGAGGGGGTTGGTTTTGTGTTTGGGTTGGTTTTGGTTTTTTTTTTTACATGGACAACAAAACAGTTATGATCTTGCTGGGAATTTTCCAAAATTCAGCCTGAGGCAGACACCCGTTGGGTAATTTCCATGGCTCAAATAGACTAACAAAGCAGTTTCTACAAAGGGATGTTTGAGATCCAAGCACTGCTTATACTATGGTGATACTGCCTCTGGAGATGCATGGATCACCTATTACCAAGTTTTTGTAGATTAAATGAGAGTCATGCTCAAGTTTAATTCTGCAAGATGCAGGTTCATACCCAGGAAATCGGGCTTTTAGGACTTTTTCCTATACGTACAGTCACCACTGGGTACCTGTGTGCCTTGTGTAAATGCTGGTCTCACCTACTGGGGGATCTTCCAAACCAATCTTGATCTTTAAAAAATGTCAAGCTGTAAATGCAGACACACAGGAACACCCCTAAAAGAATGATCTTTAGCAGATCTTGAGGCAGCTGGTGTTTATAAATGTTTTATGTATCTTAGTGCACTGACACTGCCTAGACCTTCATGTGCCACATGGAGCTGGATGTGAAAGCTAGTTTTGTCATGTGTTGCATTGCCATCCTGAGTTAGACAGGTGGGCGTTGCCATGCTGTGATTATAGTGTGGATTGCACCCACGGGTGTGCAGGGCCTAACACAGAGAAGCTGCCCTGTGCTTGCAATGGGATCTGGACAGCCAAAGGAGAAGCTTGACAGTGTGTCTGCTCAGCTGCTTTCTCTTGGCTGTGGTGATGTTTGGGGTGTGTGTGTGATAACATGGCTAGTGGATCTGTGATTACATAGACCCTGCAGACAGTTGGCCCAGTGTAAGAGGATTTGTGAGTGCCAGCGATGCTAACGAAGTTTTGGAGACATGATGAAGCTCTTTTAGGCTGGAGTGGGAGTCTTCCCTTTGGGATATTGCTTCAAGAACAAGATAAACACTTGGTCTGAACTCGCAGTGTAGGATTCAACATAGTCAAAACCTGAGATTTTTCAGTGTCTCTTTAAGGGAATGTGCTTACAAATAAGGAATAGGGAGACCTTGTCTCTAGGGCATGTCTCTTATCCCTTCTCTGCCATAAAACACATATCTTGAAGCACAGTATGTATTACAAATGTCTTCTGGCTGTATTGCTTAGCCTTTTTTTTTTTTTCTCTTTTGTGTACAATTGTACCGATTTCCTGCAATGAGGGGACAATGATCTGCCTGAAAATTACTTGGCTGCTCAGGAGAGTCAGTTAGACTGTCTGGTGGGGAAATGACGATGATGTTGATGTCTAGAAGGAAGGGGTATGTTTTTCTACCTATATAATTACCAAATCTAGCTTTTAGCAGCTTTTAGCAGTGAGTAACAGCTTAAGCCAAGATCTGCCTTCATGATCACTAAGTGCAAGTCCAAGCACTGTGCACAGTCTTGGGCATGGGCTGGCCCTGCTGGCAGCCCCCTGCTGTGCACTGGCATAGAAACTCCAGGCATTTCTGGTGATGCTGTGTGATCAGGAGCCGTGCTCCAGTGGGACCCAAGGCTGTGATTACAGATGTGTGGCATCCAGTCTCAAAGGATGTCTCAAGGGCCTCCACTGCATTCAGCACAGTCTCAACATGGCCACTGTCCGCTAACTTCAAGAGAAGTACTCCAAAATCATTTACCCATTGATTATTCAACATCTCACTGATTAATTTTAAATTTTGCCAGAATTATTTTATTGGTTTGTTGTTTTTTTTTCTTGTATTTTCTTTTCTTGTTTGTCTTTCTTGTTTGTTTGTTTGTTTGTTTTTTTACTCCCAACCAAATCAGTCTTTATCTACCGTTTGGTTGCTTCCAGGGTGGCATTGGCACCTGAATGTAAACAATCTCACGTGTCCTGGAGGCAGCTTTGTGGTATATGTCACCCCATTAAACAGTCTACAACAAGACTAGAAATTTTCAAAAGGCAATTGTAACTCGAAGCAAATATCAGCCTAATTATTTGTAATAACTTCTGTCATGTATTTAAGGCAAGCCCTTGGAATAAGACAACTTTTTTTTTTTTCTTCTTCTTTCCCCTCACACTGTTCTTTTGATATTCTTGACCACTGTGGTCAGAATCAATGCACTGAAATACCAAGAAAAATGTGGAAAGAAACATGTACTTAACTTTTCATGCTATCACTGAGATTTTTCTGTAGACTGACTTTTAAAGATGTTTTCCTTTAGGCTGATAACACCCTAAAAATAGCTCAGGTTTTATAGTAAGTCTTACCTGTATGGGTTTATATCCATCCACACACTGAGGCTTCAGTCTGAAGTGGTAGAGTTTTGGAAGCTTTTTATAATGAAAAAGAGGCCATGCAGTTTTATTGCCACTACCCAGTGAAGCATGGTTCCATCAGAGACTTTTATTGGGAGTTTACAAGTGCAGCATTACAAATGAGTTTGCTGGCAGGGAGCTCACCCCTCACTGTGGAAAGCAGAAAGTAGTTGTATAATTCAAAACATTGATGTCTGTCTGGCCTTCTGGGATTTCCACCTGCAAAAAGACTCTGTCTGAAAGAGTCTTGAAGCAGATAATGGTTGTACATGCAGAATGGTAAGCCCTGCCTGGCGAGCAAAGCTCAGTGAACACTCACTTCATCAGAGTAACCAGACCTCTGCATCATGCTTGAATGGTTTACCCTAACAAGTTGTGCTTTTCAGCAAGGACTTGCTAATCGTTTAAAAGTCAGCACAAAGCGCTTGCCATCTGGGAATAGGAAGTGGCATAGCTGCATCCATGGAATGGCCCGCATGTGCTGATAAGCCTTGCTCAAAATCAGGGCTTGGTAGCTCAGCACAGCACCGTGGGGCTGCAGCCACAGTGATCCAGGTCTCTGCTGACTCGGGCACCACTGCTCCAGCTTCCCTGGCCCTGCGGTCACCCTGCCTGCTCTCGCTAGCGCAGATGTACCCTTAGTCCCCTCATGTGTTAATGGGATGGTGCCAAGCCCTGTGCAGGGCTAGGACGTAGAGTGAGTAAGTAATTTCTCATTTCACTTGGGAGTTGTGAAAAAGTGTGTGTGTGTGAGGGAGATGGAACATTTGAATTTGGATGGGAGCTTTGAAAAAGAGGTTTTATTGCATTCAAGATGGAAGGCCATGCTGAAATGAGCAGTAGCTGTAGCAGAGAAATTTGAAAATGTCAAAATGAAATGTGTTGACTCTTAAAATGGCTGTTGTTTATTTTTAAGGAATTTAAGGAGACAAGTTGAAATTAAAGCTTTGTTCTGAGGATGTTACTGAATTTATGCTTTTGGTGGGGAAAATATGGGAGTGAAAAGTATCAGCCAGTTCTGATGTGGAACTGTAAGAAGAAAGGAAAATGCAGGTATTAGAGGGGAAACTGGAACAACAAATGTCTGTCTTGTACACAATAAAGACGTAGGAAGAGAGGTAAGATTAAGACCAGGCAGCCTGAGTAAAAATCGTAGTGTCAGGTGTGGGCTACCTGTTAATGGTAATAAATGCAAACCAAGGGAAACAGTTATTTTAACTTTTCTTTTTACCCACTTTGTACTGGTGTAAAGGACTATGATTAACAGAAAATTGAGAATTGGATCCTTCAAGGCTGGTAGAGCCAACGTGCAACTGTATCTGTTTGCAGGGCACATATGAGTAAGGTACAAGGAATTGGGGGGGTAAACCCTTTATCCTAGAAAAGGTCTTCTAATGCCCATACAGAACAGGCAGGCTTCTGTGTTTCAAGGTTTCATCAAAAATAATTAGAACTGAATGAAAACCTTTGCTGGGAATTAGCCCGTAGTTCCCAAGGAAACCTGATTAAGTAATCCAGTACTTTGGACCCATGTGCTACTATACCTAGGCTGTGTTAAACTGCCATCCCTGGTAAGCAGCAACCTTGACAAAGTAATTCCTGCCTGCTTGGAGCCAGCCTGTGGAGGAAGGTTTGCTGTGCCCTCACAACATGTGGCTTGTGGGTTCCAGTGCAACATAAGAATTGTGCTAGCATAAGAATTCAATCTTTGACATTTTTGTCTCACTAATAACGAGCATGTGCATCTGGGGAGAATATGATAGCATCAAGTGATAATTTCTTTCCAACAGGATGTTGCTTCATTCTATCATTGATTTTCTTTTTTAAGTTACTGGTTTTCATTTTGATTTTTGTTCCCTACCTGCCCCTGAAGACTACCCTGGGCCAGCATCTTTCTAGAGCTTTTAAAGGCAGTATGGGTATCCTAAAGGAACAGAAAGAGAATGGTTTGGCAGGGTCACTGTTGTGGTTTAACCCTAGCTGGCAGCTAGGCACCACACAGCTGCTTGCTCACTCCCTGTCGTGGGATGGGGAGAGAATCAGAAGACCAAAAGTGAGAAAACTCCTGGGCTGAGATGAAGACAGTTTAACAAGCAAAGCAAAAGGCAAGCCCACAAGCAAAGCAAAACAAGGAGTTCATTTGCTGCTTCCCATTGGCAGGCGTTCAGCCATCTCCAGGAAAGCAGGGCTCCATCATACATAACAGTTACTTGGGAAGACAAACACCATTGCTCCAAACTTCCCCCCCTTCCTTCTTCCCCCAGCTTTATATGCTGAGCATGATGTTCACATGGTCTGAAGTGTCCCTTTGGTCAGTTGGGGTCAGCTGTCCCAGCTGTGTCCTCTCCCAACTTCTTGTGCACCTCCAGCCTACTCGCTGGTGGGGTGGGGTGAGGAGCAGAAAAGGCCCTGACTCTGTGCAAGAACTGCTCAGCAGTAACAAAAACATCTCTGTATTATCAACACTGTTTTCAGCACAAATCAAAAACATAGCCCCGTACCAGCTATTATTAACTCTATCCTAGCCAAAACCAGCACAACCACTTTAGATGGGAAGGAAGTTGCTTTAAAAATTTTATTTATTTTTAAAGTCTTCCAAATATACTTTTATTTATGTTCAGAGACTTCTGGGCACAATGTATTTGTGTGTCTCTGCATTTCTATGAGCTGAACAGTATGTGTGAAGCAAGCCTGAGTGTGACACACCACTGACTGAATAGCAATGTCTGTGTAATTCTCCTTGTGCATGAGGCGGGGATTCTCATTTCATACATCAGTAGAAACTTGCTGCTGCAAATCTGCAAATACAGATAACCATATCCTGCTTTTAATGTTCATTAGCACAGAGAATTTGGGAAGTTCCTTCCCAGACCATGCTGTGTAAGGTGCAAAGTGTTTCTAGCCTTTGAATTCACAATGGGAGCCGCTTTGGATACAACCCAAGGTGCTTGCTTAAGCCAGCTTTCACATTATTGTTTGTAGACAGACAATAGCCCAAAGAACCTCTATGGCAGTTCCACCTTCAACAAGGATTCTGGGTTGGGATTTGATAAAGGAATCTGTTTTTATTAATTGTATAAACTAGATCCTCATTAGCATTGCTTTGAGATTTAGAGAATCTAATCTTGGAGAAAGCAAGAGCAGCTTTTATTCACAGTCCATTTTAGACCACAGCACATGCTACAGGGGTGGCCAACACTGATACCTGCTCCTTCCCTAAGTCCTGGAGCCTTGTGTTGCTTTACAGCATTATAGTCGCATTGAACTGCATGCTTCTGCTTCAGTCCTGGCACTTCTTATAGGAAGGTGGCATTTGGCAGATTTTCTGTTTCTTGTAGCAGCTCTCTGTTGTATGCCTTGTGGTATTGCCAGCTGAGCTGTTCCTGGACAGGACTTTGTCTGCTTCTTGGAAAAGGTCACAAAGTTATTTTGCTGTTTGGCACTTTGCAGGATGGATACAGGTCAGAAACAGTCTGGTCTTCTAGGTGATCACAGTTCAAATGAAGTTTATGTTTTGCATAGTGAAAATTTTTGCGTTTGGTTTTGTTTTTAAATTGAGGTAAATGATCAGTCCTAATTATTTCATACTTTAAGCTGAGTGCCTCTCTATCAGGCTGTCTACCACTGCTTCAGACCAAGGCCTCTCTTAATTTCTTTCTAGCTTTCTCTGACTTGAGCACCAACAGGTCCTGCCACAGTCCAGCTTCACAATAGCTCCCTCCTGGGGCAGTGATGGTTTCCAAAACATGGTATTATAGCCAGGCTTTTTTTTGGTAAGTATTCTTTAACTATTCCTCCCTCCTCTGGCAATGGTTGCTGCTTTGTGTTCTAGTTCTGAATGAATTAGTTTGCCATGCTGGTTTGACTTATTTGAGCTGTCTCTCCTCTGAAACATAAGCGTGTTTGTTTCCTAACAATCCAGTTCTGCGTTGGTCACTTCATTTCATACCAACCAAGATTTCTATTCAGATACTTCTGGCTTATGATAAACAGGGTATAGGGGAGGACTAAGAAGTTGTTGATTTGCGCTGTATGATGTGCAGTTGGCCCCTTCTGGGACTAATTTAGCAGGACTGCTGATTGCTTTCTGCCGAGTGTGCCAGGGAGATCATTCACCTTGAGGTGTGGAGAGCCATGCTCTGCGTCCTTTTGCATGGGTCAGCCTTAAAAACCCTGCAGGAAGGGGTTATGGAGGGGATGTAGTCCCTTCCAGTGGGAACCGGCAAATATGATTATGCTCTAGTGAATAGCTGTGGCTGATAGGACTGCAATGCTTTTGTGTTTGTTCCTGGGAAATGTTGACTGCCTTTGAGAGCTAATATAATTTATATTTACCCAGCCGCACAGTCATCTTCTGTGCTATGCCTCTTCCTTATTGTATCTGTGTGGGAGAACATTGATAATTTTGTCCCACTTATACAGTCATAAGATTAAATGACAGCTTGATCTTGGAGCTTTCTGCATTTTGAAGGGTCATATAAACATCCTTAAGAAACCAGTAGTGGTGCTACATTTGTTTGCCAGTAAAAATGGATGTCAACTAATGAAAATGGATGCTTTTAAATATTTTTGTTTGTTTGTTGGCAAAACTATGAAAGCACTTCACCTATTTTTTAAGTACATTTGAAATTTAAAGTCCAACCTTTTTCTCTTATCTCATGAAAGTGCGCTGCTTGGAATCCTTAATTTGGCATTTTTAAAAAGACCTATTTTCTTAATTTAAAAGGGGAGATGCCACACAGGGGAGGTGTGCAAACAGGAGTCTGGAGAATTACACATTTCTCTAGTGCTTGCATTTGTTGTGTCATTTTGGATGAGGTATCTTGTGCTTCAGTTTCCCCCATCTATGATCAGTGCTATTATTTACTTTAGTAAGAAACCTTAACTTAACTTCAGAATCTCAAATCCCTATTATGTTATTGCTTGTTGTAAATCAAGTTAATGCACTTAAAAGGACTCATATGCACGCAAGAGATTACAAAAGGACTGCTCACATGGTCCAAATGAAATGCATTAGCAATGTATCTACTTTTCCCAGTAGTGTGGTAGAATGCAGAGGTGTTTGCAGGATCAGTAATTTATAATGGAAAAGTACACAGCTTTATATTCTTATGGCAGGAAAGCTTTCACTCTGCTGTACATGATGTGACTCAGAAGGACAACAGACACTTTGAAAGTCTGTTAAAAGTTAAATGGCTAAAGGGAATGGCAAGAGAAGGCATTATTATTACTTGGAGAAGAGCCATCAGCTCACATGATGCCTTGCAGTTAGTGAAAAAAAGCCAAACTCCTCCCCTTGAGAGAATGTAAGGTGGGATGTAGTTCATATGAGGAGAGATGATTTCTGTTAGAAAGGTGGGCAGAGGGCTGCCTCCACAGAAATGAGCTTTAAAAGAGTTCAGGAAAAGGGGTTATGTATGAAGAATAAGAAACGATGGAATAGGTTTTGATTGTACAAAGGAAGATTTGAGTTCCTTGTAAGTTTCACCTCCTTCTAATGCAAGGGTAGTGAAGTAGGTGGCTGAGTACAGCAAAGTCTCCATCTCTGGAGAGCTTTAGGTACGAGGTAGACAAACTTTTGTTTGTTTTAATATAATAGGCGGTTTATATCCTGTCCTTGTGTGTACTTGGCAACCTCTTGAGGTCTTTGCCTGCCAGTGTTTTTTATGATCTTATGAAGTCTGAATGCCTGCTTCGTGCATGCTCTTTCTGGCTTTAATTGTCTCTGATTCCATGAAGTTTTTGTACTGTTTCTCCTTGCACTGCTAGAGACAACTTTCAGATTTGGGTACTTGCTAAAATCTCAGTTTGGTATTTTTCATTGCTCAGTGGAGTGTTAAACAATCTGGCCACCAAAAAACTCCCTTCAGTAAAATGAGGGATATTTGGCTTTAAATGTAGAATGTAGGGCTGCTTTAGTGAAGTTTCACCTTTTTCATAGCACAAAAAAATATATCTTTGCGGGTGATGCTGTATGTCATGTGAGCAATAGGTGTAAGGAGAACACAAACTCTTCCCTGGCACAAGCTACTCTTCACTGTCAAATTTTATTGTATTACAAAGGAGGGTTTCCTGTGTAGCAGCTGACACATAGGAATTTCCTTTAGAGCTGTTGGCAAGTAAAAACGTTGCTTGCAGCAGCTGTGCTCCTGCCTCCCCAGAGATTCAACCGTTCACCCCTTCACACCAGTTCCTATCCCCATTTAACTTCATTATAGAGAAGCTGAAGTTCTTAAGTAAATGACATGAACCTTGCCAGTAAAGCAAGGCAACAAGAAAAATAAGTCCTCTTATTTGACTCTGTCTTGGGTGCAAATGTCCATCCCAAGACTAGTTCTGTACATAGAACATTACATAGCCACATTACTGTCATTACTCTGAATTTGCCTGTCTCCCAATGCCAATTTTGACAGTTGCTTGATAAATCCTTTTTTTTTTTTCTTGTGGTACTACTCTCTTTGGATACTGCCCACTGCAGCAACCAGTAGAACTGGGATATTTTAACCCTCTCCTTATTATACACATGAGCATATGGGAGGGCTCAGTTTGGGCTGATGTGCTGACTTGTGCTGCAAGGTATCAGTTGATGGCTTAATTTTTCATTCGTTTGCTTTAGTGGGTTTTTGTCCTGTTAAGATGTTGGAAAAATAACATTTCTTTCAAATGTGTTTTCCTAATAATAATGGCATTTGGGGTCTCAGTACTTATTTCAGGGCTGAACTGGCATAATAGTTAAATAATAACTCCTGCAGAATACCGAGTGATCATTTTGGAAGAAGCTGCCCTAAATAGTTGTGATGAAAAAACTGCCGTTAATGGGAATTCACTAAATAAAGTGACTGGAGAAGTCATCTAATACCTTCATGAAACTGTGATGAACTTTTTATGTCAGAGCTATGTGAAGCTTACTGTTTAAAAGTTTTACGCTGTACACTATAACCCAGACACTTCCATTTGGCTACAGATTCTTCTTATTCATATCCTGCTTTATGCTAGGGAAAGCCTAATGTTTCTCTGCCTTATAGGATTGGGTAAAATGAGTTTTTATGGTTTTGACTAAATCCTGTCCATGGTCAGTTTTTAATTCTATGAAATTCACCTCTTGCCACGTCTTAGGGTGTTCTTTGCCTTCTAAAAGTTTTCTCAGGGTGCATGTCCATACCTAAGGTTTTATATGTTCTGAAATACTCCTGGTATTCTGGAATGAGATGACTGTATAGAAAAGCAAATATTCTTAGTTCACTGTTTTCAATCCAGAACAGGAATAATATTCTAGTTCTGTTCACAATTACTACTAATTTCTTGCTTTAGGAACTTGTCTGCACCATGCAATTAACTGGAAAAGTATTGTAGTTTAAATGTATTCAGGGATGACTGTTCTAGAATAGCTCCTCTGTAAATGCTCTTAGTGTATCCAAGTGGGAGACATTCTACAATAACTACTGTGCTGTGCCCCCTTATTCTCCTTTAATCTGGATTAATTCTCTCTCATACATGAATCAAAAGTGCAGCTTGTGTATTTAGGCTGAATTGTCTCGGTTTCATTGACTTCAATGCCAGTTTATGCTATCTGAGAAACTTTGAAGTATTTTATCATAGTGTTAAATGCAAATGGTATAGAAACAACCCAAAATCCACAGTTTGGATGGTTGAGGTCTTCAGATGTCTGATTTCTGAAATGCAAATGTAATTCAGCAACCACATTTCAAAAGTGCTCCTATATTCCTTATGGGTTGAACCAGAACTCCCCAAACTGATATGGTCAGGGCTTTGGCTCTTCAAATGAGCTATGACATAGAAAGCTACATCTTGATGTTGTGTGTTAGACTTCCTCCCAAACCTCCTGTGATGACAAACCACTTTGGGGACTCTGTAATGCCATAGCCCTGAAGCGATGAAAGAGGAAAATTTGGTCATAATCCTGTTCCTTTGTCTTGTCTGGCTATCTAGTAGCTACTTGTTACATAGAGCTCCCTGACTCTCTTTCCTTTTGGCCTCTGGTGTGCATTTGCAAGAGTTTTGCCTTTGTCATCAGCACCTCAGTCTGCAAGGGTGTTTAGTGATGGGAAGCCACTTTGCATTCAACTCTCTACACAATAGACACAAAGATAGATAAACACACACATGCAAAGATTTAATCTCTTCACTTTTTGTTATGCCTTTGCTCCACTGCAACACCTGCCCCCCCACCCCCCAAACCTCAGGCTGAAAACATTTGTGCTTTCCCATTAAAGGAGGGGGAGGAGGGAATCACCCAATCAAACCTGTAAAGGTCCTAAATTCTGAGTCAAGGACAAAAGATTGTGATATGTGTTAGAGGAACATAGCTTCACAGACTGGTCGGTTAATGCATGAAGCTGTATTGGGCTTAAGCCAGATTCAGCATTATTGACAAGAACACCAAAGACAGGCTGATTTCAAGACTGACATCTTGATTTAAAGTCAACTTAAGCATGCTTAAAGCCCCTCTTGATAGTGCTGCCAGGAGGAAGGCAAATCCTGGAGCTATTCTAAATGTCAGCCTTGTATACTTGAGTTGCTTCAGCTGACAAAAACTTGATGGTCACTTGGAAAATTGACATGATAGAAAACACAGGAAAGGATACAACTGCAGCTCAATTAAACCCACCAAATCTTTCCTGACGTGGTTGCTGTCTTCCTTTGTGCTAATACAAAAAAAGGGGGTGGGGTGTAAAAGAAAAGAAAGGCCTGGCTTTTGTATTAACTGAACTACGGATTCATGTGTAATGCTGGAAATAATCCAAGAATGCATGGCAGCAGGGCTCTTCTATTCTTAAAAACCAAATTATATATGAAAAACTTCCAGGCTACTTCTCTGTCTGTCCCCCTGCCTGCCTTGTTCTGTTCTCCCCTTCCAAATTGCTAAGTTTTTATCATCTCTCAACTGTCATTGTGCGGAGGTCATTTTAGTGTTGTGGTTTTGTTTTTGTTTTGTTGGGGTTTTTTGGTGGTTTGGTTTTTTTTCCTCCTCTTTCCTATGTTCCCTTCAATTTATAAAGTTCCTCCAGTATAATTTGTACCTCTCAATTGCTTTCAGTCAGAATTAAACACACAGCTTTGTACCTCTAATTTGTCTAGTACAAACACCTCATGCACTTGTCAAGAGGGGATTCACTCCTGTTAGCTGCATTTATAAAACCAGTCTTGAGTCATGCTGGAAGGTTTTGCTGGTCCTTTACCCTTCAGCAGGAAATGACATGAAGTCCTGTTTGAAGCATTTTATCTTGAACCACAAGGTTATGCTTATATGTGCATGCTGGAAAGCCAGAGTGGTTTCAAATCCTCACCCACAGAAAATGAAAAACCCAAAAAAGTAAAGCAGAGCATGTTTCTGAGGTTGCTTCTCCCAGTGCTCCCCCTCCCTCCTACACTGGCCCAGTCCTGGCAGAGGACTTGGCTCTGTGCTTAGATTCCACTGCACTGAGGCATGAAGCAAGACACATTCAGGGCAAATTAACTACAAACCAAAACTAGGTTTAACTTACAAATGTAATTTTCAAGGAAAATCTGAAATTTGCTATAGAAATGTTGGGGGTAAAATTGCCAGCAAACTAACAAAAAGTTAAAGCTCTTGTAGCTCTATGATTTCATGGATGGAAATATTTTTTCTCTCTTGTTATATACTCTATTGGTCACCATCTGATTCTTTTTTTCCTCCGATAATTATGATGTATTAGTCTGTATTAGACATAAGCGGTTAATATAGCTTTTATGCATCTCTTTTTGTCTTTTCTTGTACAACTACCTGCAGAGTAATGTTAGAAACAGCGTGTTAAAGAACCATTCTTGGATGATCCAAACAAGTTGAGAGGCCTTTATTGGGAAGACGACCTCCAGTCGCATTCTTTTCTTTGCAAGTGGGCAGCTCCCTAACCCCACCTTTATGTAAATCTAGGATTAATATTTTCCTGTTGTGTAAATCCAGTGATTTGGATCCTATAATGTGTGTATATAGTTAATTACTCTTCTTCGGGAGCTGATTTTTTTTTTTTTTTTAACTTGCTGAATATTCCTGCGGCCTGCATAAGCTGTAAAATGACCCAGTAAGTAGAGCAATGGGACTACAAAAAGCTGAAGTCAGCTACCAGTTCTTATTGCTGGTTTTGTGCTAGTTTTTGGGGTGGGATTCTTCTTGCCTAACTCTTAGCTATTCCAATCAGTGATTTAGTCCAACTCAGTATCTGAGCTTTTTCCACAGTCAGCATGGAGAGACTAGCACCTCCAGAGGGTTGTTAAGCCCATTCTTTAATACTTCTTTTGGAGGATGTGAATTGTTATCTGCAGGTCACCATCTGACCAGAGAGTATGGTTCAACGACCAACTTGGAGCACATATCTAGATCTTCCAGGACTGAAGTTGGGTTACTTGAATCCCATCCCTAACATTTAAATATGAAGTTAGTTAAATAGCTAAGCTGCATTATGGGATGATTTGGTCTATGGCTGCTCTAATTCTTAAACTCTTAAACTAAACATCTGCTATTGCTCACTCTAGAAAGAAGAAAGGGAAGCAGGCTAAATGGATCTGTTGTCTGGTTATTCTTTTGTAAATCCATCATGTAAGTATCAGCAGCCCTTAGGGAAAGAGAATGTATGCCTAGCCATGGAAAAGGGGAGACTGAAGTGATTTCATGTGCTCAGATTTAGCCACAGAAATCTACCACATGCATAACAAAGAACTGGAGAACCCAACTATGTGCTGAATGGTTTCACTGATTTTTCTTTTTTTCCTGTATCTGGTCCCTGCATGCCTGTGTATGAAGGGTGGGACAGAAATATATTCTCTTGTGACCAGTCACATTTGCCTCTTTAAGATAGAGAAATGCTTAGTGGGAGATGTTAATTCTGGAATGAAATGAAATATTCTAGAATGAAATGAAAGCCACTTGGTGTGTTTTGGCTTGGAGGGGAAGAAAAAGTAGAGTCACCTCCTTGTTTTCAAAAGCCCTTGGATCAAGTTTGACTAGCACAGAACGAATATGTTTTTGAGCTGACTTAGGCTCTCACAATGTTAACATATGTTTGTTTTTATGCAGTCTGCTACTGGTATGATTATAACTTGTGATTGCTCCGTGCATTGGTGGAAGATGTATTGCATCCTCTGTGAATTCCTTCGAAGATTGACAGGGAGTGGCCAACATTTACTTTCTACTTTTTCAGAAATTAAGCACCAAAATTTTCCAAAAATTACAAATACTTTCAGGACTGTTTGATCATCTAAAAGTCATCTGAAGATAGTAGTACAAATATCCCTGTTAAGCCAAAACCACCACAGTTGGCCTGAACCATTTCAGTCTTATGCAGAGTAATCACTGGAAAAAAACAATCTGTCACCGATGTCTATTGCCCAGATAGTGTCACAAAGTGAGATGTGCTGAGATAATCTTGGCAAGAGAACTAGGGTAGAAAAGGGGGTCTGTTCACCTTGGCAAAAGGAATGTTCCTTTGTAGCCCCAAATATGATGACTGCAAAGACGCAGACCATGGGAGCTGAGTATTAAGCCAAGAAATTTGAAAAAGGATCTTCTCTGTTGTGGCAGATTTCTGATTCAGCCATGAATGATTGGGAAGTAATTGAAAGATGTTGCAATCTGCTTGGCCATCTAACACAGATTGAGTTGGGTTGTTTCAGACAGTTCAAGTAAATTTGTCTGTGCAACTAAGCCATTGCCACAGAGAACTAGTTGTCTCAGCAATTTATAACTTAATCTAAATGTTATTCTGGGAAGCTCAGAAACCTGTGATACAAGGACATGATTCAAGTTGCAACTGAACTGGAGTTCACCTCAACCTCACCACTTGCACAAAGGGATGTTTGGGAATTAGCTTCTGAGAAAGCTTTCCCTATCCCCACCCTCCCATCTACGTGAACTGTCAGGAAAATCGGTATGAGTGATAAAACCTCAAAAAATGGCCAAAGAATTAGTGTTAATCGGTGCTAAAATATATTTGCTAGTGTGTGTTAATGCAAATTCATAATTGCAAAAGATGAAGTATGTGTTGATGAAAGACCTTGCAGAGTTTATTTTAAAGAGGTAGGTTTGTTCCTTTAAACTATGTAGATGAAAGGTTACATTTATAGTGTGAAGATGATTAACAATCTTATGTTAAAAACATGTATGAGAATAAACCTTTTGTAGTGATGATGTGCAAGCTCCAAGGAAAGGACTTGGTTATACTAAATTTATCCCATTAAGTATCTGTATACTCCCTCTCTTGCACTTGTGTGGCCTACTGTCCCCATCATGTTGTACCTTCGTATGCCTTATCATTTCACCAGTAGACTGGTGGTCTTATTGATCTGTTTTTGCAGTGTACAAAAATACTGTACAATAGATACTGTTCTTATTTACTATATGCTGATTCTAAGATTGTTGGATGGCCTGCCTATGTGCAAGGGTGTAAGTCTAGTCTTTGAGTGCAAAAGCAACATTTATGACAGTTTAGTTACCAAGATCCACATTTATGACTGTGAACATTGTCTGCAATGTTTTCTCTGCATGTGTGATTTAACATGCCAATTATTTTGGAATGAAAAATAAAAAATAGTCATTTGGTCAGCTTAATCCCTGAGTCATTGTGGACTTCAGTAGCATTATGATATGGACTAATTTATCCCATCCAGTCTCACTGCATCCTCAGACACTATGGTTGTGCCTCTTCCTCCTCCTGCTGGAGCAGCAGATGGAGATACAACATTTAGTATTGTCAACTAACTTACATAAAGTCTTACTTGTGGGATCAAAACCCATTATGTATTTGTTACAAGTCATTTTGTGTGAAGGTGTGATCGTCTTTTCTCGAGAGACAGCCTTCTCTCAGTACAATGACCAGTGTCCTTTAGCTGTATAAGATGTCTTCTGTGCTCTTTCTCACAGTCTAGGAAGACTAGTGGGGAATGGAAAAATCAGGGGGCAGTGAAAAGGCATCCTCTCCCCCCTTTCCTACCACACAGAAGCCAGAAAAGTCTGGCCAGTTCAAAGTCAGCAACAGAAGATGATTAGTTTGAAAGTCTTTCATCTTTCAATCAAGAAGCTTCTCTCATTGTTTCCTGTCTTCCACTTCTTCAATGCTGCCACTGAAATCCCCTGTGACAAGGTTGTCTCTTCAAGTAAGAATCATCCTGTAAAGTCTCCTTTTCCAAATGTAATGGGATTAAACACAGACTTTTCAGTAAGGATACCCCTACTGACAGTCCCTCATACTATGACTGCTGATTCATTCTGGTTTGCCATAAAAGTTGTTACACTCAATCTTAGAAACTTGGTGCCTTCAATATGCAGCTGGTGTCCTTATCATTGGACTTATCTGTGGTGCTCAGTCAGGTTTCTGCAGCACTCACTTGGCCTGCTCACACCTCAGCTTGCTGCCTTCTTGAGGATACCATTTAAAATGCATGTCTGATTGGGTCTTCCACATGTTGTAAAGGAAAACTCTGTAGCTGATTAAGGTCTGGTGGCTCCACTCTGGGGCGTAGGATGGTAAATATTTGACAACATAATGCTGTGTAGGTAGCTGTGAAGTTACAGTGATCAAGTCTGGAAACAACTAGCTTTGCATTAGTGAGGTGCCTTGGGTAAGGCATACATGGTCACACTGCTTTTGGTCAGAGTATGGACAGAATAAGGTTATCTTTACTCACAGTGCAAAGGGAGGCAGATCCTTAATCACTGCAACGCTTAGTTCTCACAGTGCTGAGCTCCCCTGTGAAAAATGGAAAAGTACATCTCTATCTCACACTCTTTCAGCAATGCAACATCGCTGAAGTGCTAAGAAACTTGTGGAGGTGTATGAAAGAACAAACAAGCCGGATTGTGAAGTTACATGAAATAGAATCAAAAAAGTTAAACACCCACTTGTCTTCATATCTTTTCACCTCTCTACTCCTGCCAAACCCAAGCCATTTTTATGTATATAAATTTTATGTAATTGCAAAGGCAAGCATCAGTGCTAGTTCCTAGAGTTAGTTACTTCCAAACTCCTTAACCATTTAATTGAAGTGTACAACTTCTTTAACTTACAGTGCACCTTAGCCTTCATAATGAAGAATTAAAATAATAATGCATCAATTACACTACTTATTCCAGTAACAGCAACTGTTAAAGTGGCAGAGCATCAATTATGCTGATGTATAACCAGTCACACCATTAAAGTAACAATGTTAAATAGGTGGCGTTTTTTAACGAGGTTATCTCATCATGCCACTCAGAAGCTGATGATCATTAATTGTCTCATAAGTGTAATTTAAGACTTCCTTCCTGACAGAAAAGGATTGCCAAGGGTCTGAAAAGAGTTGCTAAGCTAGATGCTGCTGGAGGAGCCTGTGTGTCTTCTTGCCTAGGGAGGTTAACTTCATGATGCTAAGCCTGGCCTTTGTGAATGTCCATGGATGTAAATTCAGACTGTGGCTCAGAGTCAGAAACCGGCTTCTCTCCTTTGGCTAACTGCACTTTATCTTTTATCACTGATTTGATGTCTATTTCTGTGGAAATACAAATTGACAGTGTTCACCCAAGATGTTTTCACAAATTTTCTGTGAATTAGAACCCTAACCTTTTAAAATCAGCCTTGCTTTTATTTTTGTAGTCCCTTAAATCCAGGCGAGAAAATTTAATGCTTAGTTGTGGATTTTAGTCCTCTGCTGTTGTACTAAAGTGCTAGTCTTTCTAATACCCATTCACATATGATTTTGGTGAAGTACATGCTACTAAAAGGCTGCCTTGTTTGTTGAGTTTCTAGCTTCTATACTTCTAACTACAGTAGATATGATAATGAATAGCTTTTTGCAAATCCCTGTTCTTGAATGAAAATTCAAGCATCTCAGTGTTCATACATTAAAGAGCAGGACTTTAGTACGTAGTGTTGGGGGAAAAAATGTGAAAAGATTCTAGGGGGATTTAGAAAAAAACCCAAACAAACCCAGAAGGCAAGTAAGAAGTCTCAGCACTTTTTGGCAACCTTCTGATTTATTTTGAGTCTGGTCCATGAATTTTGAGTGGATTGGATTAGCAGTTCTTCTCACACAGCTATTTTCATTTGCAGAAGTTGAGCTGAAACATAGCTTAAGTATTACATATAATATCCCATGAAATTAATTAGTCTTACAGGGCCTTCATATACCTTAAGAGTATAGACAAACCCAAAACCTACTTGGTATCACGATGACTTGATGAATTACCCGACATCAGCTGAGCTACAGAACCTACCAAGGTCCTCTTCCTGACCTGATGCAGTCATAAGATATGAGGTGGGTTGAGGTGATGCACTTTGATTCACAATTAGTGTGCACATAATCACATGTAGGGGCAGGTACCAGCTCAAGTGACAAGTGGTAAGCAATTAAACCTTCACAATACATTTTATTTGCAGATGGGGTGAATGAGACACACTCAGATGGGCAGTTACCAAGGTTTAGCTGATGCATTAAGTACCTGTTAGGAAGTGGTAACATGATTATTTGCGATCACTGTCCTTAATTTCAAACAGTAGAGTATATCACCACTGACCCTCAGGCTGCAACCCTGATCAGCAAGGGCAGCACCTTCTTTCTATACCAAACCAAACTTGCACTTATTAAAAATTTGTTTGTGATGCAGGAAACGAAGACATCTCAAGCAGTATCATGCTTAGTCATGTCTGTCTTCTTTTGTTATTGCTGCTGTTATTAATTTTTACTGAGATCTCAAGGAAAACAGAATATTACTTTCAAGTGCTGCCTTTTAAAAGTTGTGTCAGAAATATGAAACAAATTGCCAGCAGCCTTTGGAAATGTTCAGTAGAAACTCAGGTCTCAGCTTCTTTCTGTAAAAGCCTGAAGTTTGGTGTTCCCCAAGGTAATAAATATCCCTTAATTCTCAGATCCTTGAACTTAACCAGCAGTGTGGAAAAATGCCTGAGAGTCCGTACAGGAAACGGGACTTAAAACCACAAGGTATGCTTTGAAATGCAACAGCAAGCACAAAGTCACTTGAAGCCTCATCAAAGTGAAGTAGTAAACATGATGACTCTGGCTGTCTTGTACAGCATTTTTGGAGCTAATTTGAAGCTTTGCATTCCCACTGCAACCAAGGGCTAAAAGATCTTAGCCAGCATATTTTAAATAAGGGCCTTCCAATTGGGATAGTCCTTCTGTTGCACTGAACTGCAAAAATTTTGACTGCATTTACATGATTAACTTGGAGGGAGCTCAGACAGCCAACTTAATAAATATAGTAATAAAAAAAATAATCCAAAATTCTTGCTACTGATCTGATCCCACTGTCCCACTAAGTTTGTTCCTGTTTTCTCTGCCTTGCTTAATATGAGTTAGATCAGCACATGTCCAAAGAACAGAATGGTGTCAGCTTTGGATGGGCTTTAGTGATCTTTCTGGTCTGTTCTTTTTCTGGGTGAATTTGGTCCAGCTTTGCATGCATTTGAATGTAAAGGCAAAGTTGACTTTTTTCTTTTTTTATTTTTACTTTTCGCTGTGTTTGCCCCTGCATATGGTCTTTCACGTGCATGTTAAATCTGGACCAAGAGCTTGTGGGAGATGCTAGGGGGTAGTCACAAACATGCCTTTCAAAGAATTGTCATTCCACAAGAATATCAGGTAACTAATGGTAATTAGAAAATTACTATCTCTCAGAAAAGATAAAATGTCTTAAAAATATTTTCTCATAAAGACCTCTTAGCAGCCACTATGAAAGCAAAATGACTGAAGTTTCTGTGCAGAAGTACAGCTTTTATTAATGTGCCATATGTATGCAATACAGAGGAGAAGATGCTGTTTACCCGTGGTGCAGAGAAGAACGGGTGTCTCCTGTGCAGTGGGTCTGTTGCTGCTGCTGTGAAGCTTAAAGAATGAATTAATCAAGACAGCTTTCAGAACTCGTGGGAGAACCGGGCCTCTTGTGCTGAGCACTGTACAAACATAATGAATGCAGTCTGTATCCCTCTGCTCTTTGCAGTAATAACGTACACACACACTTAAAAACATTTTTTCACATGCATAGTACTGTATTTGACAATATGAGAGGAGGTGTTGGGGCTGAATGGTACCTGACACTGTATGAATAGCTGTAGTTCCTTTCACAGCAGTTTTCTTCATGCTCCTTTTGTTACAAAATGTCCTTTTTGAGGGGAGAGGTAAAGAGCTATGTTGGAGGTAATTTTTCTGGAGTTTCTGAAATTCTCTGAGGAGTGTCACAGTCTGCCAGAGGCATGTTCCTATAGTTTGAAGCCCAGAGTGTATGCTGCCTGCCCTTGGAGGTGGCATGAAAGTACATGGAGGTTCAAAGCCTGGTGGGAAATGACTGAATGACTCTTTAGGGTAGAGAGATCCCAGCTGGGCACAGTACTGCTCATCCTGCCTGAAGCAACCAGTCCCTGGAGTGAAATAGTCTCAGAACTGCACTCTAGTTTTGTCTCGGAGGGAAGTAGTTGGTTCACTTCAAAAGTAAGTCCTGGAATAGATTAATATAATGCAGCAAAATCAGGCAGAGACTTGGGAGTGAACAGTGAAGCTATTTTACTTGAGAGTAGATGCTGTTTATTAGCCTTTCTCTCCATCCCTCTTTGAGTCTCTTTCCAGCAGTAAGAACTAAGATGAAATGTAAAATACAAGCAGTTATATCAGCTAATTATTTCCTGACAAATATCTGGAGGTTATATTAGGCTACATGAAAAAGCAACTCAAAAGATGCATGTTTTGTGAATGTTCAGATTGTTTGGAAATAGGATTGTATGAACAATATTTTAAATTATTTTTAGCTTTTGTTGACCTAACACTGCAACACAATTTGCCTAGTAGATTCCCTGTACTTGCACACTTATTTTTTTTTTGCTTTACATTCCAATAGATGTAAAACAGGAACCATGGACTGTCACTTCAGCCTGATCTCTGTAAATCTCAAAGGAGGCTTTATGAATGATTGGTTCCGGTGTCCTGATGCGTTAGGGAGAGTAAGATGTCAAACTTAGCATATCACTGCTACTTCGGCATGTCAGTTTTACTATCACTCTAGCTGGGTTTGCCAGATGCATTCAAAAATGCAGTTACATTTTTATTACTATGAAGTACAAGAAAATTAATCTCTGAAAGAAGTTGGTGGGGCTTATTTATTTTCACATCCACCCTCTATTAGAGTAATCCAAAATAACCACTTTTTCTACTGAGCAAAATGATGTTCTGTGTGCTACAGGTACCGCATAATCCATACTGTTCATTAATGAAACCCTTAGCTTTAGGGCATGTGGTACCATTCCACTGTTACGCATGAAAACTGGCAATCTTGTGCCTCAGCCGATAGTGGGGATGGGAAAACATAAAGTGGGGGGAGACGCATGCCAGGATGTGGCGTGCTGTGTCATCCTTTGCTTTCTGACAGAGGATAGCATAGATGATACAGAATGAAGTCAGTGGCACTTCTGGGTGAGGAAGCCACCTTACAAGCCCCCTCTCCACAATCGATTTTGACCTTAAGAGTTGGTTACTCCTCAGCATTACTTGCAGAGAAGCAGGAGAAGTGCAGGAAAGGGTAGTGTGAAGAATACAGCTGAAAAGGATGAAAGGGAAGAGTAGAAAAGAGAAAGACAAGGGAAAACAAAATAGAGGAGTAAAAGCAGCAGAGTGGTGGAAGAGTAGTTGGGAGATGGCTTCTCTGTTGAGTTAGGCAGATCTGGGGGCTCTGAAAGCCACAAGTTTGTGAGGCTCTAGTTCTGTCCCTGGCAGCAAGAGACTGCTCCATGTCACTGATGTAAGAGATGCTGGATGGAATAATGTTTATTTAATTGCATGGGCTCAGTAGGTAAACATTTTTTGGATGAGGTAATTTATGTGGGGTGGAATCCCAGGTTTCTGTTAATACAGGTTCTGGTTATCTGTTTCTGTGGTTACAGTTGCAAAGCACAGCCCTCTGCTTTTAAGGTATTTGTAAGTGTATGAAACTGTCATCTTGGGAACAGAAATTTCCTGAGCTTGGTACCTTCCCTGAGGTAATACCTTTCCTTTAAGAACTTTTTTGAAAGCAAGCTTGAGAGAAACAATTCTACTGTTTTGACAGGAATGGAGGAAAGTATGTTTTTCTTACTGGCTGAGAAGGCGTATGTGTCATAAATGAGACCTAGTGCAGACAAACAGGAGGGTGTGATAGGACATTTGCTTGCTTGTTGAATACTCAGTGTACCTCCTTTTCCCAGGAGTATTACTCAGTCAAAATCCTCTGGCCTCACTCTTGCTTACTACCATTCCCATTCATACCAAAATGAGGTGCTATGGTCTATCTACACTGTTGCCTTCAGTCCAAGGGATGGTATAGAGACATGCTAGGTACATAAGTCTGAATAATTTTGTTCTCAGATTTTGAGAGGAAAGGAACCATAAAATGTACACATCAACAGGCTCAGCAAATTGCTAGCATGGTCATAGAGTGTTTTGAGAACTATGCTTTTTTTCTCCAAATAATTAGTGTCCTATATTTTAGATTAATAGGCTCTCCTGTCCCATAACTTTTTCCAAATCAAATTGGCTTCCAGAAGAAAATCTAATCTTTTTCAAAAACCTTTCCTGAATGTTGACTTAGGCTGAAACAACATTTTCTGTCTAAATTGAATTTGAGTGGAAGATGGAAAATGCTAGTACACTAAGGCAACTCAGTAGTGTTTTTTTGGGGGAAAACTTTTAATGGATAAATACACCTTGATATGTCTCTCCTAGTTCCAGAGGCTTTCTTGTCACTGTTTGCATTGAATCACAGTAAATACTTTTCTGACATACTTTTGTATATAGATGCCTTGGCTTCATCAAAATTAAATTGGGTTTTTATAATGAGGTGGTTTTATTTCTGGAAAATTAGACAAATCATGATATGGCTTCTCAAAGACATGAGGTTATATAAAATATATTGGTGTTATTTCCTTTTCAAATCTAAAAAAGGAACTTGGACTCTAAATGAAATTTGTCATTGGTAAAAACAGACCACCTAGTGCTCTCCTAACAAGGGTTGTACAGGGTAATTACAAATGCTGTGATTGTCTAACTTTAAATTTAGCACACACACACACACACACATGCACAATTCCTGCTTAGATATTTACTGAGTAGCTGCTGTCTTTATAATGTATAGCTTAATACAAAAAGGAATGCAGGAGAATTTCTTTGAACTCAAAAACACAGTCAAAAAAGAGGTAAAAAAGAATCATGAGACGTGAAGTAGGATGCAGAACAGCTGAGCTGTGGAGGTTAGGGAAACGGAGAAAGAGGAACAAGGATCCAGAAGGAGGAGTAATACTGTACAAACAATGTAAGGTAAGTGCCAGGTTACCAAGCCATATTTAAACACTGTATTTTTAGAACTTAACATCTATGAGTCCTGTTGTCCCTCAGTTCTTCCAGAGGCTTTGAAGAGCATCTGAAATCTTAGATGCTTAGAGAGATCTTAGGTTCTACCACAGAAGTCTCTCTGCATAGGAGAGTAAGAGCTTTTGATCATTGCCTGTACAATCAGGCTCTCTGACTTTGCATATCAATGCATGGTAAATGAAGCAATAAGAACATAATCTGGGAGCTTCAACTCTGCTCTCTTTTGTAGAGAGAAGACTGGAGCCCTGTAATTTAAGAGAAAGCCTTCTTAAGAAAAGCTTTCTTTTTCTTAAATGCACTGAAAAGAATGACAAAATATGTCAGTGTATGTAGCATTTGCCAGTTGTGCTACCAGCTCAGTTCAGTGAAAGTGCAAGAGGAAAAGGAGAGGTCATTTTAGAGGCAGGTTCATTCTCTTGTCTACCAGAGAGTCTTTGGGACTCTGACAATGTTCTTTATCATCCAAGTTTCATTTCTGTTTTTCATTGTGAAATGGGAGAAAAAAACCCCAACATTTTTTCTTGTCCTTTTTCTGTTTTGTTATGTATTTTGCAAGCTCTTTGCATGTTGCATTATTTTACCGATGTCTGTATACAGCATGTAGCATGCTAGGACCATCATATATATATATATCTGGAGGTACTTCCATGAATATAGATTTATACCAAGTTCAATAATGGAAATTTGCCCTTGTTGTTAGCAAATGTCACCTATATTTGACTTCTCTTTGCTAAAAACTTTCAAAGTTTATTGTAAATAAGCTTCAATGAAAACAAACTGAATTATTATAGTCTGGATTCCCTTCAGAGTGATTTCTGGCATGTAGGAAATAAATTATAGTGTATTCAAAAAACCAGCTGCTTCCATTTGGATAGAATATATCATGATTTAATGAAGACAGCCATCTGCTCCTGAGTAAAATCCTAATTAAGCAATATATGAATCAGAACAAAATTATCTATAAAGCAATTAGTATTTTATAAGTGTTGCTAGCAATGTATAGCAGCTAGTGTGTGAAAAGTTTATTTCTATATGGCTAGCTTTCATCATGTTTTAATGTACTGAGAGGGCTATAAAGCTTCCGTTGCCTGTAGCTGATACCACAACAACATCTCCATGGTAGAATTTAGATTTTGTAGCAGGAGCTAAAGCATTGCATTGAGAACTGCTATGTCCATCATGTTTTACCCTTATTACTTTGGGTTTTTTTCTGTTTTTCAGATGCAAAAGCATCTGAAAAAGGCTGTGAAAATATAACGCTGCAAATCTTGCAGGTAAGCTGGACAAATTGAACAGGCTGCATCTCTGGCAAAAGCTTGTCTGAACACATCAGCACTTCTGTGCCAAAGTCAGATTTGTGAAGCTGACACTGAATTAAAAAGGGAAACCTTCTCATTTAGCTTTTATGGCGTCTCAGGCCTGCTTATGCAATTGTGCAAAAGGATGCAGAAAGCTGGTTGAAGGGATCTTAAAACTGGAGTTGAGATTGGTCTAATGTACGGACCCCCGTCTCTGAGGAGACAAACTTTATACTTCACACAGCCTGAACACTGATGCTTAAACTACAGAAGCTTAGAGAAATAATAATTGGTCCTGTATGCTTTAATATACTTCAAGGGAAATATATCTTTTTCTGGGCAAATGTGAAGAATGTGGGTCCATTGTGGACTTGTGCAACCCCAGCTGCATTGCTGGGTTGGTCTGGGGATTGTTTGGGTTCCTGTGCCATGGCTTCACCTCCAGGAGCATAAGGCTTACAGAGAAACAAAGGAAAAGTGAAGTGATGAAATGGGCAGGCAACACTCCTGTGCTCTGACTTGCTGAGATACAGGAGGTGCTCATGCATTGTTTAATGAAAATAAAAAATACTGTAAACGACACTACTGTGTATAAGCACTACTCTGTCCTGTTTGTGGCAAATTGCTTCCTTCCACATGTATGACTTTTTCTTTGCAGTGCTTTCAAGAACTAGTAAAAGATAATATGCAAAACAGAAGCTACAGCTTGCTTGGCATGAATATAAAATTTAATATCCATGAGAACTATCTTTGTCTCTCCTTTTAAGCTGAAGTAACTGTCTGGGTTAAACAAAAATGCAGTAGTTGTTATGTGAGGGAAACTAGGTAGTCTGTTCACAGATCAGCTCCTTGCCTTTTTTCAGAGCCTTCAAAGAGGATGTAGCCAGACTAAAACCATGAGACACATGCTTGCCCTGCTATTTCCCAGTCTGTTGAATGGAGGAGAGATTTTTCTTGGAGATTCAGAGCTATTGAAGCAGGGCTTTATCCTGCTCCGGTCTGTACAGCCTCTGGCTTGCCATGGCATAACTATTTGGATGTGGGAGATCCCACCCTGGGACAGCCTCACACACAGGCTGACACTAACCAGCCCCAGAAGCAGGGGCTCCCATCAGCTACCAGCCAAGACTGGGTTTTGATAAGGGATTAGGACATACACACCACACCTTCTATACTACACATCTTCTATCTTTATCAGAAATATCTCATGTATTACTTAAACCAAAAGGACTTTAAAAATTACTTTTTTGTTGTTGTGGCTCCTTGCTTATCTCCAGGATCTCTTCTGGTTTTGTTCTCCTTTTTCTCAGCTTTTTCAGTTTAGTCCCTGAAGAAAATGTTCCAGTGCCGAGCTGGGCTAAAAACACCACAGGGGAGTGTTTTTCAAGCCAGACGTAAAGCTGTTCTCCTTTCCCCTTATACTCTTCAAATTAAACTTCATAGAACATTGGTGGGTTCTTTCATTTTACACCTAGCCTGTGCAACAGCACCTCTTTAAGGTAAAATCCTCTGAAAGAAGAACTGAAGATGTATTTCTTGAGGATGCTATTCTGCTGTCTCTAGAACAGCAGCAGTTGCAAAAAATCTAAAAATTCCTCAGTAACTCTCAGCTAGAACAGCTTCAGTGGATAGACCCCCATCCTCTGTGGTCTGCAAGCAACTGTTCAGCTCTGGGAATTTTACACTGCTTTCTTTAGTCATTCAGCAGCAGTGCAATTTTGAAGAGCAGATTTAGCCACATCACATTTCCCATACAGGTGCTGGAAGGAAGCAGCTGCTTGTGGGGCAACAGTTTGGAAGACCACAGATAGGGGTCTGAGATGGCTGTGCCCGTTTCCTCTTTCCCATTAGTGACTCTGCTCCTTTATTGCTTCCACTCAACCGACTCAAACAATATGTTCTGCTGCTGCAGGCAACCAGAATTTCTGGAAGTCTGCAAGGACTGCTTCCCCCCCCCCCCCCCCCCCCCCTCCTTTTCTTTCTCCTTTCCAGTCCTCAAAATCAGACACTGTTGTGAATCACTAGGTGGATGTAGCCAATACAGCGGCAATCTTCGCTTGTGAAATCTAAAACCCCTAGCTACACCAAAGCTAATCTTTTTTTTCTAAAGAAATGAGACTCAGCATTAGACTGGTATAAAATGGCAGGAAAACGTGATGGGGAGAGGTATGGTGATGAGGAGCTTGCTCTACTCATAGTTGTTTCTGAGCTCCAGTGAGGAATAAAACAAAGATAATGGGGGGGGGGGGGGAGGGGGAGTCCTACTCTTTCCTGATATACTGGATACCTGTCAGTTAGTGGTGATGCAGGAGATGTGTCTTTAGGCCTAAATCATATGATTAACTCCATCATAAAGGAGGTTGCAGCTTTTGCCTCAACTTCAGTAAAAAGGAAAGGCAAGCTCTACAAAGGAAGCATGTTTATGTTGTGTGAATACAAGGAATAGTACCTGCTCTGAGCTTGCAGATGGAATTTTTGATACATACCTACAGATATGTTTATCTAGGAAAACATAAAGCAAAAGGTAGATAGCCGTGTTTATCCTGCCCTTCCAGTTTTAGCTTTTGACCTCTTTCCATGATATTCCTAAGCACCTATACTGCTGTCCTTGGGGCTGTCACCATTTCCTTGCCTGGATAGTCTTTATAACTGATTTTAAACACGGTCTTGGCAGCTCTGGAGAAACTGTTTAGTGATATTTGCCCCCTGTTGATACTTATAGAGAAGTTGGGTGTGTTTCAGATACCACTTTGCAGAAATTCAATATTTTTCTTTCTAAACAAGTTTCAACTTGGTTACTATAAGAGTGTCTTTCTGCCCTCCTGCCACGAAGGTCTGTATCTCTGGGCAGCTGAGTATCCCTCTGTTTGTTCTCTTGTCTGAAAATAGAGGTGTTCTGAGGCTTTTTTTCTTTTTCAACACCAAAGGTATTTTTAAATAAAGGGGTTCAGATGCATCCATAGCAGAGCTACAGAAATATGGGGGCACCTGATTTGAGCAGCCAAGGACCTTTTATCTACCTCAGTGAGTGGGCCGATGGCCAACAAACCATCAGGGCCTCCTCCCTGACAGAAAGCACCTCCAGAGGGGCAGAGGATGCCCAGGGCTGCGTCAGCCTCCTCTGAGGGCCTCAAAACATTGCCAGGGAGGATCTCCTGCGTGCTGCAGGCGTCTCCACCAGGCCCTAGACCCTATCTCCTCAGGTCTTGCTTAAATCTGGACAGAAGCCTCATGAGCACTTTCACCCTGGGTCTTTCTCCTCAGGAGACGTATCAGCACTGGCTGGGATCGTACCTGTGGGCGAGGCCACCGTCTGGTCCCTGTGCCCTCGCTGCGCTGGGCCTGCCAGGCCTTCAGGCTTCCCTCCCATTCTGCCCTCCCTCAGCAAGGCGATGCCTCTACCTGCTCCCACTTCCCTCATTTCTGCCACGCGCCTTCCCTTTGTGTGAAAGGCTGCTGTGATGTACTGGCAGTCTACAGGTGTCTAGTGGCCAAGTTTTGTTACGGTGACATTTTGCTTGATAGGCCTGTATAGGGACGGGATAAGTTTTGGAGGACAGTACAGTTGCATCCTCATAATTTGCTGCTGGCAAATGCCTTTTTGTCTCCTCTTTCTCAGGCGTTGGGGAGGACTTTGTGTCTTGAGGGGTTTCTCAGGGTCAGCATGTCATGGGCTTTGCATTTTGGTCAGGCTTATCCCTAGAGTCACAATTTAGTCATTAGACATTGAGCTGCTCTGCGGGGGTACTACTGAGACACACAAGAATTAGTCAAAATGACACATCCCTTGTTGCAATCATTTCTTTGTTTAGTGTTAACAGTGTGACTGGAACAAAAGTAGAGCTCCTGACCAGGAAAGTCTGCGTGGGTGCGATAGGAGAACCAAGTAGTGCCTTAAATGGAGCACTAATGGGACCTGTTGTGGCTGTTTCTCTGAGTACAGTTAGTCCTCGGTTTGTGTAGCTGCTACTGAGGCTTGTTTCAGGGGGAGTGATGTGAAGAGAGGGGCTAGGTATGGGAGCAGTAGCTTGGGCAGGTCTTGGGTCTCAGGGAAGAGAAATGGTTGAGATGAGGGACAGCGTTGCCAAAAAGGGCAAGACGTGCTGGGACATGTGGTGGGAACTTGCAGCAGCAGTAGTCAGAGCTATCTGTGAAAGCCATTATGAGAATTTTAAACTTGATGCTTTAAAGTTCAAGCTTTTCTTTTTCCCTAGTCATTCCCCTAAATAGCATTTATTTGAGAGTAACGCTCTGTTTTCAGTGGGACTACTGGCAGGTATTACTTCAGGCAAAATCTAACCCTCACCGTTGAGGTTTTACATAAATGATTTTTGCACTTGAGCTTGTACAGATTAGTGATTATTCCAGTTCTTACCTAATTGTGTTGTGGTTACATTAATTCTGCTATGAACAGTATTTAAAAATAACAGGATTTAAAATTGGATCTAGTAGCTACTTCCAGTATGCTTCTTTTGAAGGGGGTATCTTCATATGTGTATGTCATCTTCTATTTGCAAATGATGAAAAGGTTCTTGAGGTGTGAAACCCAGTCTAAATTTAATATCCTTTTTTGCAGCTCAAAATATGAGGAAATGTATTTTTATTGGGCAATCTTACCTGCCTTCTGCTGGACTGTAATTGATAACTTCTGCCTGATATCAATAGAAAAGTCTTGTAATTATAGTGTCAGTTTGCCTGTGAAAGCAGGTCTGGCTTCAGCACTCCAGACAGAAGGAGGATGCCCACGTGTCGCTCTTGACATTTTCTCAGAAGTATTGCTGCCTCGCTAGCTTACCTATCAACCATGGTGAATTACATTTCTTCTCATTGATTACGAGCTTTCCTGTGCAACTGAAAGCATTGCCAGCTATTCCCTGACATGACGTAAAATCAGTTGGAACACTTTGGCAGGTACATTGTGTTAAGAAAGTGTATTTTTAAAGTGCCGTTTAGCAGATATTAATGTTGATTTTTTTTTAAACTCATCCTGACTGACAATATCTGTATTTTAATATGTATGTATGCATCAAAGTAGATCTATCTCTACACCAATATTCCTCCATATTGTAATGGTATGCATTCATAAATGATTTTGAAAAGGGTTGGTTTAGAAAATAATTTTATTTATTACTGCCATAAATTTTTACAATCCACGGGGAGGGCTTTTTGGCTAATGTGTTGTAATTTTGAACATCTTTCCTGACCAAGTTTTGGAAATCACACCTTGTCCCTGAATACCCTGAGGGTTATATATCCCTTTGTGAAAGATGGACAGTTATTATTCACTCATATAGTGCCAGTAGTGTTCAGGGGCCGTAATCATCTTGTAGTGATCCATATTATTAGATTTCAGTGGTCTGACAACAATTTACCAAATGCCACTTACTATATCAAGAAAGGCAAGCAAATAAACCTGTCCTGTCCTGTCAGCCTTACACCAGGACACATGCTTGCTTCCTGGAACACCTGAGGCATGAAAATCATCAGGACTATTTCTGATTCATCTCACTTTTAAATAAAAACAGGTATTTATGGAGAAAATAATTCACGTACATGTTCATCTGTATATGGGAGTTCTGCATGAGACCCGGTTCGTGAGGGACACCTGTGCAACCAGGCCAGAAATTCCCTTGTCTTAGAGCATTTGGGGCATTTGCTGCACGGTGGCTGGTTGATTCATGCGGATTAGTGGACATGTTCTCTTCTGCAAGTTCAAAAGCTTTGCCGAAAAGCGAAGCTGATTGGGCCCGTAGAGTTGGTTAGAGCTTGCACGGGGGGGATCTATGTAGAAAAGAGCCGGGTGCCCTCTCTTGGCCATCTTCACAATAGCAGCCAAAACCAAGACAAAATAGCGTCTGGGAATTTGAAGCAACGTGACTGCTTCAGTAATGGAGAGAGGCTTCAAGACTTGTGACCAAATTAAGATAAATGTTTATTTAAATGCGGGACTAGGAGCTGAAGATCCTAATCCAAACCCACAGTGCCTCTCTAGTTTTGGTGAGACAACTAACTTCTTGGCCTCTGTTAATCCATCCCAACAGTAGGACTAATGAACCTCTGTACTGTTTCTTCAGTAGTGATAACGGCTACAAATGAAGGAGTCAGAGTTCTTTACCCTGGTCTTATTAAGGACTTTCCTGTTTGGCTCGTGTCATTTATCACAGCAGTCTTTTGTTATGTAATTTACATTTTGATGAAACACTGCAACTATTGTTATTTCAACAGGTTTGCATTTGAGTGGCAGCTGTGGGGTTGAGGCATCCATGTGCATGCATTCTGATGCCAGTACTTTAGTAAGGCTTGTTGGAGACCTCCATAAAATTTCTAAGCTTATTCAGTTTATCAGCAATCAAACCTACCAGGTCAGGAACTACAGTATGTCAATCTTCCACTAGAAAAGCATATTCTGATGGTAAATAGTGGTTTCTCTGTGTAAGATACATGATCATTGAGACAGTATTTAACATATGAATAGAAATAGGCTGGTTAAGTAAAGAGACCATTTGATCAGCCTTTTATCAGTCAGATAAGAATGCCTGTGGTAACTAGTAAATTGACAATTTAGTGAAGGAGGCTTCATCTACATAAAGTCCTTGTCATCCTAATAAAAGAAAGCACTCTACAAAGGATTTAAATGATATTTATGTGCCTGACAGAAAAATGTAATAATAATCAACTTTTTATTTATGCTGAAGACCAAGCTAGCTATTGACTGTAATGGAGCTCAGGTGGTTTATACCTGCTGAGGATCTAGCCCCATCCTTTTTCTGAGCTAGATTTCTTAGCAATTTACTGATGAGTAAAAGGGAGCATGAATTAGAGCAAAAGTAGGTCTGAGCACTGAAGTTGCACCCTGCTGCTGTTCCAGGCAGCTTCCAGGGGTAAGAAGACAAGACTGTTCAGTAGAAAACACAATGTTAGGAGCTGAATATATGCACTCTATTTCCAGCTCTGCTATGGGGTTGCTATGTAACTTTAAAGATTTTGCTAAACCTCTTAACTAATAGACTTGTTATCTGAAAATTACAAAGTCTCACAAGGCATGTTTTTGTATCTGTATGTAAGCAGTGGTTTATGAAGCACCCTTAAATGCCTAGTGGAAAGACACTATCTGAAGGTTTGTTACTGGTTTGCTGTGTGGCATTGATAAAGATACAGCAGTTGCTGTTACAAGACAAGCAGCCCTTACTGGTGGGATGATGCTTGCATCCCGTGTTAAATCTTTCACCTTAGGTAAAACTCTGCCTGGAGTTAGGGATGGAGCTAAGCACTTGACTGCATGTGAGTCTTTTGAAAAAGTGTGTGACTTTGGGTGAAATTCCCTATACTGAGAAAGCAGAAGTATTCAGAAGAAGCTTCAAGCCCAACAGAATGTATGTGGAGGCAGAGAGCAAGCTACCGGTTTTGGGCAGCCATATGAAAGAGGACAGAGGAGAAAGATGGGCCACAGTGATAAAAGGAGAGCTCACAGCTGAGATATCTGAAGGGTCCAGGGAAGAGTGGCGAGCCATGAATTGGAATTGGTTGCAATGCTCCACTCGGATCTTTTTGCAAACCAATACTTGTTCTTACTAATTAAAACCAGAATGCATCCAGTACTAAAATGCAAACTACTCACCATTTACTTGCATTCCTGTACTTGAGTTGGCAAAAACCCCAGTCCTACGTGAAATGGGACTGCAATATGCTCTGACAGCCCATGTACAGTGTTCGTTGATCAGCCAAACAGTTCCAGAGATGCATGATAAAAAGCCCATCTTAAAAGCCTTAGTACTCACGACAGACTGTGCAGACTGCCTACCCAGGCTACCTACTGTCATCTTGTATGGAGCTGTTTCAGCTTATAAGCAGTGAGGGGACAGAGTGTTATATTTTCATGTGTTTTTATTATTAATTAATGAGAACAAGAACAACATTTGAACAGCAATCCCGTGTTTCCGAAGGTAGGGCCTTTTGAGGCACATAGAGTTGACATGCCTCAAGGCTATACCTCATTAGTTTACTTATGTTGTAAATCTGTGTATCTCTGGGAACGGAGTAGGTGTTTTACATACAAATAAAAGATGTGGGTGGAGAAGGGAACAGGGCTGAATTATTCACTCTCCTGCATGTGTAATCACGCTTGCCATGGCAAAGTGAATGTAAAATACCATAAGCAAGGGTTGGAGCTGGTATAAATTAGTACAGCCCCATTGAAGTTGATAAATGTCCTGGGCAGCTTCTGTGAAGGGTTAGACCTGCTTTATATTTACTGTTGTGAATGGCTGTAAGGAAGAATCAGGTCTGAGGTCCCAGGCTTTGTTTATACATACTAAATAGCCATAGGAGAGCAGGGGGCGAATGACCTGAAAGTAAAGGTCTTCAAATATTTTTTTGAGATATACAGGTTTCTAGACATATATACAGGTAACTGGACTTCACTGAAGCAGATAGACGTCAACTGCCTGCTGTTGGAGATGATGGAAAATTGGAGGCACAGAAGAATTCCTGTTCCAAGCCATTAATTGGCTCTGGTTTTTGATACTTCATAAGCAACCTAGATTGGGAATAAAACTCTTAGTCTATGTGACAGTGGTATGGGTTAGTACACAATGCAAAAGTGAGGATAATACCACATGAAAAACCAAACGCAGTTTCTGAGTAATTAATTGCTCAGCACTGGTAAAGCAATGTAGCCATTTATTAAAATAGACAAGGTTTTGTGTGTGATTCACAGCTGAATTGCCTGCTAATTAAGAAAGAGCTAATACTCATTTAGATAATAGTCTTGTCCATAATTGTGGACAAAAGGAAGAAAAATTTTATTAACTGGAAAAAAATGGGATGGATGACTTCTGCATATTGAAATCTGGAAAAAATACTGAGCTTGAGAGATATTGTTACTAAATGGTACTGGACGCTTCCTGTTGAGTGATTATGTTCTATTAGACACCTGCCAGGACACTTTTCTCTCATCACTCATCATTATCATCAGTTATGGTTTTATTGTGTATTTGATAATGTACTCAAGGGAATACTTAAATATACTGTGGGGGACTAAAGAGGACAGGAATAAAAATTTGATTGTATTATGTTTGTTTACCTGCTGACAGAAATTCCTGACTTCATAATGTGGTATAAAGACAGAATTTTCAAAAGTCTGCAGACATCTTATTTCCAACAAGTCAGTGAGGGACAGTCCAAGCCCCAAATGGGGTTTGCGCTACATCCAGTAAAGGACTTGAGTCTCAGAGAATATACCTGGTGAGGTAATTGGCTTGCAGAATGGGATTCAGAGTGGTTTTCCTGGAGAGACACAGCAAACCAAAATGAAATACAGAAATGGTTTGTTCTTTCAAAAAACTGATCAGTATTGGCTCTTTCCATTTACATGATCAACAGTGGTGTCCCTGCCACCACGACCTTAAAGGATTACCTAGAGGTTACGGTATTTGCCTGGAAAGTGGGAGACTCGGATTTGCCCTTCTCAGCATTCCAAATACTTCTATTTCAGACTTACATTTTAAGGACCAAATGCCTGGGCTTTGCAAGAAGTGTATATGAGTTCTTCAGGTCAAACAGGTAAATTGCACCATGTGAGCCAGATACCACCTTGATCGCAGGAATCAGGCAGAAAACTATATAGTTCTTTTTCTGACACACTCCTGCAGTGTCCTCAGGCAAAGCTTTCTCTTCTCCATGCCAGAAAAGTTTATATGCTTTTTCTATAGACCTGTATTGGCTTTGCGTGGCAAGGTTTTGGTAGTGGGGGGGTTACATGGGTGGCTTCTGTAAGAAGCTGCTGGAAGCTTCCCTTTTGTCTGATAGAGCCGATACCAGCCGGCTCTAAGACGGACCCGCTGCCGGCCAAGGCTGAGCCAATCAGCGATAGTGGTAACACCTCTGTGATAACATTTTTAAGAAGGAAAAAATGTTGCTGGGACAGACAGAAATGGCAGCCAGAGAGAGAGTGAGAAACAACCCTGCAGACACCAAGGTCAGTGAAGAAGGACAGGGAGGAGGTGTTCCAGACGCTGGAGCAGAGATTCCCCTGCAGCCCGTGGGGAAGACCATGGTGAGGCAGGCTGTCCCCCTGCAGCCCAGGGAGGTCCACGGTGGAGCAGATATCCACCTGCAGCCCATGGAGGACCACATGCTGGAGCAGGTGGGTTCCTGAAGGAGGCTGTGACCCCATAGGAACCCCGTGCTGGAGCAGGCTCGTGGCAGGACCTGTGGATCTGTAGAGAGAGGAGCCCACGCTGGAGCCGGTTTTCTGGCAGGACTTGTGACCCTGTGGGAAGCCCGCGCTGGAGCAGTGTGCTCCTGAAGGACTGCACGCCGTGGAAAGGACCCATGCTGGAGCAGTTTGTGAAGAACTGCAGCCTGTGGGAATGACCCATGTTGGAGAAATTCATGGAGGACTGTCTCCTGTGGGAGGGACCCCACGCTGGAGCAGGGGAAGAGTGATGAGTCCTGCCCCTGAGGAGGATGAAGCAGCAGAAAATAACGTGTGATGAACTGACCGTGAACCCCATTCCCCGTCCTCCTGTGCCGCTGGGGGGGGTTGGTAGAGAATCCGGGAGTGAAGTTGTGCCCAGGAAGAAGGGAGGGGTGGAGGAAAGGTGTTCTGAGATTTGGTTTTATTTATCAGTACCCTACTCTAGTTGATTTGTAATAGAGTTAATTTTCCCCAAGCTGAGTCTGTTTTGCCCGTGACGGTTATTGGTGAGTGATCTCTCCTGTTCTTATCTCAACCAACAAGCTCTTTGTTATATTTTCTCTCCCCTGTCCAGCTGAGGAGGGGAGAGTGATAGAACGGCTTTGGTGGGCACTTGGCATCCAGCCAGGGTCAACCCACCACAAGACCCTAGGGGTAAGCTTTTGCATATCTAATCTTAGAGATACGTAGTGTAAACTTCAGCTTCTGAGTGAATCATTGAGATTCCCTTTATAGTCAACGTGGAGGAACAGGACTCTCTTGAGTGAAGTCTTATTGTATCGTAAAGCGGATGTGCAAAGTAGGTTGGGTGAATCCTGCCTAAATATACTTCTTTCTTTCCTCTAGGGAGCTTAAGGCAACTAGCTCAAGCTACACTTCTAGAGAGAGGCGTACATATCAGTGATGTCCCTATAAGAGAAATCTCTCTCTAGAATTCAAGGTCTCCCACAACCAAAAGTCAGTGGATTACAGGAATTATACATAGTTGTAATCAGTTGTCCTGTTGTTATAATCAGAAAATCAGTTATGTTCTGTTACTGGCCTTTTTGCAAGGATCAGTCTGGAAGCTTGCATGTCTTCTGATGTTTTGCTTTTCTAAAAGGCTTCAAAGAAGAACATGGATCATTGTAACTCACTTTGGATTAGAGCAGCTTTTCTGGGAAGCTTTCTGCATGTTTTAGTTATTCCTCTTTTTTGAGGTTCATTGTCATATTGTTTGTGTTTGGAACAATTTCCCTCTTGAAGACACTGAGCATAGTATAATCATGGAGAAACTGGTATTCACATGGTTCTGTCCTTTTTCTTCTTTTCCGCATCTGCTTTCATTCTGTGTTCAGAATGTTCTGGTTTTAGGGACTTGTTCCTTGTGACCTAGTGAAGTGACGGTTCATTGAGCATGACATTGATCAGTGACATGCGACCTGTTACAAATGTAATTACCAGTTAACTTGACTCTGAACCATATTTTAACGGACAGTTTAAATTTTCAGCATTCTTAATGGAGAAATACAATGATATGTTGCAAGATGCTGAGTGTCTTGGAAACTCATAACATTTACAAAATAAACCCCAAATGGAAGGAAATAAACTAGTTGCTGAAAAGTTGTGGCAAAGAGGAGACCTGATCAAGCTTTGCTTCAAATACTGGAACATGCTGACTGTATCATCAAAAAGTTATGAATATATGTGCTGATAGAGAGATTTCAGTCCTGAATGCGTATTACTACATAGCTTTAGCTTGTTTTTCTTCAGGTTTAGGCAACTCTTCAGGACTGAAACTGTTCTTTATTCAGATAGTTCTTCCAAAAAAATTCAAACAAACCCAAAAAACTCATGTGCCCAATCCAATCTTTACAATGTAGTTCTAATGAGTATAATGTGAACCAAAACCCAGCATGTGCTGTTATCATTTGGACTTTTTTGAAGATGTATATGTATGTCAAAATTTTCATTTTCAAGTCCTTTCCAATGAACACTTATGTCATCACCTATTGCCATTAGGGAACCTGTCAACAATCTCTATGTAACATAGTACATTATTAAGGAGATTTAACAGATAATGATGCATAGGTAATGCATGGATAGCCCATTGGTGAGAAATCACTGTTTGCCAAGCTCATTCCAATAAACACCCATGTGTTTGGGTTTTGTTTGCAGTGCCCAAGCTGAGAAATGCAATTTTTGCCTGACTGTTTATTTTGCAACTTGATGGTAGATCAGGAGGGAGAGGCCTCTCTTGGTGAGGACTGCAAACACTTCTGAATCCAGAGATGAAGTCTGCTTGTCTAACACTGTACTAGATGATTTTTGGCTACTAGTGCTGATGAATACAAGGGCTTAACTGATGGTCCTAGACTGAGGACAAAGGAGGTAATTTGCTCAAGGGCCTTAACACTAACATCTTGAAGGGAGAGTCCTTAGAATGAATTCAGCCATGCACCAATGTCAGGGCCATCTTGCTATTTATTATAATTTCAAAACCCCACCTCCTTAAATGTTTTAATAGGTTTTGCCTTGAACAGTACAGAGGACTTATGTAAACGTTGTCATGACATCCAAGATCTTGCCAGGGAAAATGGATTATCCAAAGATGGAAAGAGTTGAATTGATGATGATAATGAGTTTTCATAATGATAAATATTATCTGGCATAGGTTTACCAAGACTGTGGGGACACAGTCCAGGCTCATAAATAGTTCACTGGTTTTGACATCCTAGTATTCAAGTCTCTCATCTTCCTATACTTGATCACATTTATGTTAGATTTGGAAGTTCTTTAGATCTTGTTATGTCTCTGTATAGAGACAGTGTGCATGCAATAAAGTCTAGTAAAACTAATGGACCATAGAAGTCTGTGACTTCACACATTCTGAAATTTACTTTTAATTAGGAACATGAACAAGCATCAAACTTATAGCAAAATTCAACCAAATTCCCTCACAGTTTATTCAGTGCAAGAACAAAATTTCGCTGTTTGAGGTTTGCCTGGTCTCTGTATCAGCCTTTGCCTCTCATCAGGTTTGTCAAAGCTTTTAGGAAACACAGCATCGTTTTGATGAAAAGCAGGCCAGGTCTGCAGGATGATACTGAATTTTGATCTTGTTTGTTTTGCAACCTAGAACTTTTTTAAAGCAAAGTACAGTGGCTTTTAAGAGAAAAAAAACGTGATTGTAGATGGTTTAAGGTAGAGCATCTAGAGAGGAAAAATAATATTTCATTTCATTCTCCCAAGATCTTAACAGCTTCTGGAAACTGATGAACCTTTCAGTAGTGGGGAAGTAGGAGGTCAATGTTAAACTGGAAATGTCATGCCAGTGTTAGATTCCTTCTCTTTTGAGGGATCTTGCAGGTTTTACCTACACTCTGGCTTGGCGCTTTTCATGCGGTGAAAACAGCTCTGAAAGGCATGAATGTTTTTATTTTTGTTACCAAGAAACTTTCGCTCCCCTTCATTGCCAAGTTAAAAATAAAGACAAGGAAAACTAGTCAAACAGTTCTCTCTCTCCCCCTAAATCACCTTGTTGTTTGTTGTTCCAAACAGGCTTATTTCCCAGCTTTGCCTGGCTGTTTGGTAGGCTGTAAAGAGATGAAAGATGCTTAAAAAAATTATTTCTGCAGAGTGAGACTCCAGGAGAAAACACTGGAAATGTCTTTTAGGCCATTTCCTCTTGGATTACTGAACTTCACTCTGTTTAGTCAAGGTACTTGGACAGCTGTTCAATCAAGCTCTTTCTCAGAGGCCATTTACCCACACTATAGGGAATTCTCTGCCAGGGTCACCTCACTGCACTTTTGTGTTCCTTGTAGCAGCCTCACCATCCCCTTGTATCTCACTGCAGCTCAAACCTCCCTGTAAACTGCCCGTAACTATCTATCTCTCACCTTTATGCCTTAGGCTGTGCCTGTTCAACAAAGCTTCTCCATACTATTTTATTGCTGGCTCTTCCTCTTTTTTATTCTGGTGGTCCACATCTCATTCGCTCCTTTCTGGCCTGCCCTGCCTCTGCCTGCACCCCTACCACTTGGCTGTCTGGTGTGTCCTGATGTTAACAACTGGGCCCTCAACACTGTCTTTCTATGCTAGCACCAACAGCTGACATTGGATTTTAGATTTCACCCATTTGCAAACTTTGATCGGTTTCTGGAGATAACACGCCAGCCTCCTGGTGATTTAGAAAGACACCGTTAAAACTGCTTACATGTAATTCATCTTTATGACCATGAAAATAAGTTTCAAGTCCAACTCTATGACAGAGGCCAAATTCTACCAGTGCAGAAATAGGAGAAGTTACTAAGCCTTCTCATGTATTGGATGCTTACTGGATGATATATTCACCTTTACTGTCATGGACAAGAGCAGAAGGTAGGCTGGCACTGAATCTACCTATTAAATATTTACACTCTACCCATTACAATAAATGAATAGCTACTGAATGCTGGAACCTTGGCAACACTGGCACTGAAATAACAGGCACAAATGTTAGTTGGCATTGGTTGGAGATGTTGTCCCAGGCTCCTGTCATCATCAGAGACAGCTGTTCTCAGATGACAACCAGACACTGCTGAAACAAGAGCTGCTGAACTAGTAACTCTAGGATGCTGAAGAACTACAGGACAGGAGTATGCAACTGGGAAAAACCTGCCATCAAGCTGCATTAGAAGCTGTAATGGCACCCCAAAATCTTGGGAGTGTATTGAAAGCCCCCCATGTAATAAAATGGAAGATTGAATTATTTTTTTTTAATGTTTAAGATGTCAATCAGTGGAGCACTGTAGCAGCATGGACCCCAATGGGCAAGAAGACAATAGGAGTGACAAAAGAGATGCCAGTTGTCAAAAGCCATTGTCTCACTGGTCAAAAAAATTCTGAAGGCTGTCTGTTGATCTAGATAGTGAATCCCAGTGTCCTAAAGGGGAAGTAAAATGCTAAAAGTTGGTGCCTGGGGAGTTTCTGCTTCTGGGAGCTGGCTCAATCCTCAGCAGAGCCTGTTTTTTTCCTCTGAGAAATGTGACCATGGAAAGAGGACAAGAGTTGGATGCCTCATGTCACTCCAGTACATTTGATGAAGGTCTGAGAGCAGAGCCTGGCTGGCACTCAGCCATTTCCCTGGCCTCCTCCTCTTGCTGCCAGATGGAGCCTTTTTCTTTCACAAAAGCTATTGATCATTCCCCTTCAGTCCAATGGCCTTCAGGAAAAGGGTGAATTTCAGGCTTGTGGTCTGAGAAACCTCTTCATTTTCTCATCATTTTATGCACTGAGTGCAGGAGGGCAGCAAAGTTATGGCAAAACCCCTGCCACCTTTCTTTTGCAAAGGTGGCAACTAGCTGGCAGTGACCTCAATCACAACCTTTTAGAAAGAGATGCCCAAAGCATAATAAACAGGCTGAAATTATGAAACCATCGCTGTCACAGTTTAGAAGTTCTTAGTTGAGCTGTTTGTGCTTTGCTGGTTGTTTTCATCTGCATAGCAGCATGTAATTAAAACATTCATATGCAGATGCAGCCCATTTAGGGCTGAATCCTGTTAGATGCTGAGTGCTGAGGGATCTCAGCTGCCAAGGAAGTGAGAGGAGGCTCAGAGTAGTTTGAGTTGCCCAGCATCTGGCAGTGTGCCTTAACATTGAATTGTTCTTATGTTAGGATAAAACTGGCAAGGAACAGGGAAGCAGTTTAGGGCTCAATTAACAAACAGCCTTTAAAAAATGTATTTCAGTCTGCCTTAGGCTTTGCCTTAGGGCTAGCCCTGTTCACAGAACTAAGACTAAAAGAGCAAAACTGCTTATATACATAATATCCTGTAAACAGTCATCTCCTCTAAAATATGGGCAATTCAAAACATCTCAGTGTCCCAGACACCTCTGGAAAGGGAGTCAGTCAGGCTGGTATTAGGTCAAATTATTCAGTAGAATACGTAGGATCGATTTTTTACATTTTTTTTAAGCTTTTTGTAGTGTTTGAACCAGAGCAAAGTAAAATAGTATCTTTTGGATTCAGGCATAAAGTAGGCTGGGTTGAAGGAGTCATATGGTTCCTGTCTAGGGCACAAGGAGACTGTTTGCTTTGTCCTGGGCATGGAGAATATTGTGGTACAGAGCTCAGAGCCCTCCTGCTGTTGGAACGTATATTAGATACATCTATTAATTATGATAGTGGCCACTTCTTTTCTGTTGCACTTCACAAAGGTCCAGAGGGCTTATGCTGTATCTATGGGCACTTTTGACTAACTCACTTGTGTATTCTTACAAAAGGTTATGTTATGACAAAGAGGAATGTTTCTGGAGAAATGGGTTTGGAGAAGCAGTGGAAGTCAATCTCTGCAGCCTGACTGTGACTGGGGCCATGGTGCTGTGATTCACCTTCCCTTCTAGGAGGAGCTAATGCCTGGAGAGAGGATGTCCCACTGCTCCTCTCCCTATCTGCAAATCGTCTAGGAGACTGGGGAATTGACTCTTCAACACATTACAATCCTTGTACTCCCTTAATGGGGTCAAGTGCTATACCACCCTTGGCTGAATTTTCTGAGGTTTTGCAGAGGTCTTTGTGCAGATGTTAAAGCTAAATCAATAAAAGGGCAAGACGAGAATTCATCTGCTTTATCTTGCTAAGTTTATTTCTGATTATCTGACTTAATGAGATCTTTTTGCCTCTCCTTCCATTCAAGACAAATTCAGCTGGTATCAAGAGAGAATAAACCCTTCCAGAGCAAAGTGATTCACTGTGAGTCTACATTCAGTTTGTCTATACAGTTTCCCTAAGTTGTTATGACAGTGCTGAAATAGGAGATCTACTTAATGTTTATATTTATTTTTTTCATTTGGAGAGTAGAGAAAGAGCATGTCTGATCACATGCTTTCTTTGCTCCCTTGGAAGAAAGGTTCAGTGTCATCTTTCTAAGTAAAGCTGATTCAAGGTTTCTCAGCACTGTAAGCAAAACTGAATTTTGCTGGATCTTGGAGCCACTCCTGCCATGGAGAAGAAAGGGATAAGCAGAAAGGATATATGAGATGATGTTGCACAGTGAGAGAATGAGCCCTGGGGAACCAGGCTTGCTGGTTTAGCTTCTGCAGGAGGAACAGGATGCAGTGCTGACCTTTGGGAAGGAGTCACACCACCTCATTTCCTTAGCAAGAGAAGTCATGACAGCCAGCCCATAGGGAGTTGATACAGGCTACTATAATTTTAAGGAACCCAGCCAATTGGCCTCTAAGAAATACAATAATATCATTGCATTCCCTCTTTCTTAACGAGAGCTTCTGTGCTGAACTTGTATGAAGGGTACAGCATGGGATGTAGGCTGAGAAATGGCAGACATTCCTGTGCTGTTCTCTACCATTTCACTGTGGCATTCATGTCCAAGTCTGTAAGAGAAGGAGCTGATCTAAGGGTCATGGTAAGAGACACAAACATTCAACTAGGCTCTTACGAAGGTTAGACAAAATGTAATTTATTTTTTTTTTCAATTGTATAACAACTGCACAAGTTGTGGCTTAAAAAATAAGGCTGATATGTTATTTTTTTGTAAATCCTGAGTCCCTTCGAAAGTCCCTTTGAAAGTTAATTGATCATAAGTTTATGAATAACATGCATGTTTCCTGAAAGGTTGATTAATGACTATAAACAAGCACAAGATCTCTTAAACCTATCCAAGTAGTATACTGGTAGTAACTGATCTAAGTATGTAAAATACTAATAACTAGCATGAGTGACAAATTCTTCAAGCAAACTGCTTTTACAATCATACAGTGTTTTTTGATATTCATTCTTGCTGGGGAACTGAAAAAGCGGTTGTTATCTAGATTATGTAAATTGAGTTTTGCACTGGAAATTTCATTTTATTTTTTAAGATGTGTGATATGAAAAAAATACTAGGGTATTTAAAATTTCCCCTTGAAAAGCCATTCAGATTTTAAAGAGGAGTCACAATTAAATACTACTGTCAGTTAAAGATAGATAGTAATTTTTTCATCTTTGCCAAGATAGAATTTTTTCCCACAGTCCAGGATACTTGAGTGCTTTGTCTTCTATGGGGGCGAAGTCCTTGATTTTCTTATCATGATACATATTTTGGTGTGGAACCTGCTGCTGTTCTTGGTAGACGTATTCATTGCGTAGTTTTACACATAGATCTAATAACAGGGGTGTTGGCTGATTCCCCCCCCCCCAGTTCTGTTTCATTATTTACCCCTATAATTTCATATCTTAAACTGATAGGGCATGAAGTTGTCTACCAATTTGCTTGTGCAGTGCCTGGTAGACCTGAATTCAAGTGGGATCTCTCAGTATTATGTCCATCACAATTAGCCGTTTGTGTTGCATCAGCAGGAGCAACTCTTCTGAATTTGTGCAGAACTTTCAAACACTCATTTTATGCAGCCCTTTCAGTTATAGACTGGCTACATTATATTTTGCTAATCATGCAGAGATGTTGCATGTTTTTATCTGTGATGCCCGTTTCAGCTCTGCCTGTACTATCTGCTCCTTTCATTTACCTGCTTTTCTCTACCCTTCTGTTCTGCTCTGCATGTCTGTTTATCCCCTTCTCAAGTAAATGATTCACAACTTTTTGTGGTATATTCCACAAAGTCCCAGCTGACAGCCTTTGTTTGGCTTTTGTGCTTATTTGACTGGACCTCGTACAATTGGACAAAATCCTGACTGGGTTTAGTGGAGTTGCTTGTGATATAGATTAGGACAGAATTGGTTTGCTAAGTGTGTAAAGTCTCAAAAAATCACTGCAGTATAAGGAAAGGAGTGGTTAAAAAGGAGGTCTCCTGGGTCTCTTGAAAAACTTCCAGCAGGTTATTTCCAGTTCAGATCAAAAATGCTTCAATGACATCTCCCCTGGTACCTTGATTTCCAAATACTGTCTCGTTTAGAAACCAGAATGGCAAAGACACTTGCAAATGACAGTGGGGCTGATAAAGAAAAGAATCAATATGACATTTCAGCTCCTCAGGTAATGATGGCTGCTGTGTGTGTGGAAGAATGAGCTTACAGTTAAAAAGCACAGTTTGTAATCATAGCCTGTGATCCTTTTCTACCTGCACCACAAATTTCTTGTAAATCACTTAATTTCTCCCAGTTTCAGTGCCTAGAGCAATACAACTTCTTTACCTTGCAAAGGAAATTGAAGCACAACTTCGTTTCTCTTGCAAAGCAGTATAGTATCCATTTGTTGAGAATCAGTTTGGGATTCATGGACTGAAAGTGTTTGGGTTTTTTTTTCTTTCCCTTTTTTTTCCCTTCCTGTGCAAAATATTTGCACTCCTGACCCCTCTTTCATCTGCTTCATGTTCTAGTCGCTTGTCAATATAAACAATCTGAGAGTTGGCAATATTTCATGTGGGGCCACTGCACTATCTTCAGCTTCTCTGCAATTAATATTCTGTCTTGTCATTTAAGTTCAGCCCTGTGTTCCTAATGTCAGGCTGGCTTTGTTTAATATGACCAGCAAGGTAGCATATGTTTCTAGGTTGGGTCCCACTGCTGCTTCTGGAGGTACTTCCCATTAATCAAGAAGGCTACTTTGTCATGGTGCAGCTAATGTTATCACCAAACTTGAAGTACAAGGGTGGAATAATAATGACTCCTGTTTAACTAAATAGAGTTAACACAGCTGAATAGCTTCCCTGATGGTTTATTATATTAGTCTTTCAGAACATTGACGGATTTGTTTTTATTACAAAGAAAGCTTTTTTCTTATGAAAATTACTTGGGACCACAGGTCAATGTTTTTCATGTCACATCTCCATAAGAAGTACATTGCTTCATTATACTTTGTATTCTGCTCCTGCAACCTGCATGTCACTTAAATTTATTTGTCATGATACCACTGCCAGGCTGCCATTAAATTGTTAAAGGATATTCAGGAAATGTTGTTGCAGTAACCTTTAGAGGAAGACATATGGAAATGGACTATATCTGTTAATTAACTTTTTGATATGCAAACCTTTGGAAGTATAAGGCATGGTATGGGTCACTACATGTGAGCAGAATATTTAGTGATGATGATTATGTTTTTTTCTGTGAGACAACAGACACTCCAAGTTTGAATTACCTATCTACCTATTTAAACTAGGAGATGAAAAAGTTGAAGGACAAAAATGAAGTCCATAGAAAGACCACAATATTCATCTCTCTTCTGTCCATCCACACTGGTCTCCAAACACAAAATGGCCTGTTATGCTTGCCTGTCTTGACAATGTTTAAAAATTGCAGCTTACAGAAAACGAACAGACAGCATAAGGGATACATTAGAAAGTAAAACCCGTTGATCAGTTTCAGAACTCATGGGAGAAGCTCCTGAGGTGTTTCAAGTTAAGCTGAACGAGGGACCCCAGGTCTTGGACAGCTCACCCTCCCCTTTGGAGAAGGAGCTGTCAGAGAAGAGGTTGCTAGCTCTGAGCTAACAAGCTGTGATGGTTCCCAGTGATGTCCTGGGAGTCAAAAATTGGACTGCAGGCAGAGAAACTGAAGCTGGGAATGATTAAGCTTTCCTGCTTCAGAGACTATGATCTCTGACAAGATCAGTATGCTAAGTGTTATTTAGAATATTAATTGTTCATACTTAAGGGCTGCTCAGACTTTCTGAAGCTAGAGTTCTTAATACTGATCCCACAGTAATACAAGTACTTGAAGATGGCATAATGCAGCACTGCTGAAGAAAGAGGCTCGCTGCTTTTTTGCTTGCTAAGCTTTAATCTGCACTGGTTCCCTGATGTGGTTTGGTGGGGGCCTGCACAAATCCTTGTGGCAACATAAAAGTAGCACAGGAACATGCTGGTGTTTTGGAGGTGACAGAAGGGAGGAGCTATGTGTATCAAACCAAGTTTGGGGTTACAGTGGGAGCAGTAGTCCCAACAGGTAGGTGCTGGCAACATGGAATAGCAATAAAGGTAGAGTGAGGTTGAAGCAGGACATGTACTTGCCTAGGCAAGTATGCTTAAGTGAAAATGTACATGGATAAGTGTGATATATGTGAAAAGCATAGTGATAGACAACAGAAAGGAAACCCCCAGGCTAGGGAAGACAGAATTGTTTGCTCTGAAAAGAATTATGTTGTCCATCAAACCTGGCAGGAAACCCCAATTTTGCAAGGTTTGACCTACCTGACCCTATTGTATATTAGGTAAGAACTGCAGCACAGTTTGAACAGCCTGAAAAATGGGTAGGGCGCTACTGAATACAAGCTTTGTTCCTGTACACGTCAAGGTAATGAAGAAATAGAAAGTTTGTGGTAAACTCAGACAAAAGACTGATGACTAAATCAAGCTTTTTCTACTTTCCCAAGCATTAGATTAGTGGGAGATTTCATAGATAGCGTTGTGAATTCTGATTACATGCATGTGGCTAGGAAGCTATGCTCACAGCATCTCTCCAAGCGTTAGCCTGTTTTTGTTCTTTTGGGTTATTGCCTGGCACAAACAGTATAAAAACAGGCTGCAGGAGCTCTATAATCAAGCTGAAAATATTTAGAGAATGCAGCTGTGGCATTACATGTTTGAGAGGAAAAACTACTGAGAGACCAGAAATATAGGAAGCCAATATAGTTATTTTTTCCATGTTCATTGGTGTCTCACTAAGTGAAAACCAAAACAGAGACACTAGAAAGAACTGCAGTGTATCTTTCACGCAAGTTGCTTCTCACTACAGTGTATTTCAGTATCCAAAATTACATTTCTGGAAAGGTTCTTCCTGCTGAATTTGCTGTTTTCATTAGAGTTATTCTTTTTCATTATTGCTTATAAGATTAGGGATAACCAGTAATTCTCAATTTCTTGCTTTTCTGAAACCAGTTGGCTCCATGAAGCACAGGCCTAGATGTGGATGCCCACAAGTTTTGCCTGAATTTTGGGGTAGCAGTAAACCCCTAACCTGTTTAAGAATTTGCAGTTTTTACATGGTTTGCGTGAAATAAAATGCATTGTAACGTAGAAATAGAAGAAGAGAAATTGCTTTAAGGAATATTCCAATGCAGTTCACTAACCATTAAGTATCGTTCTACTTTTGTGAGCTTAAATCTCTACTGACATGAATCTTTTATATCCTGCAGTGCAACTTGTAATACTTGGATAACTAATACACTTAGAGCGGTTTCTAATGAAAAAGGCTGAGAAAGTTTGGAATTGCTCATGACCTTTGAGCAATTGAGTCTCCATTTTGTTGTATTGAAAAGTTTTTATATTTTAATACACAAGTATTCTTGAATGTATTCCCGAACTTGATTTTAGCCATTACTGGTTAAAAAAATAATAATAATAATAATAAAAAATTGAAATGTGTTTTTGAGACTAGCAATTTGCAGGTCTATTTTCTGTGTTAGTAGTATACATTATTTCTGCATCCTTTTTATCTATGGCTCTTAACGTGAGTTTATTAGGATGGGAATTAGAACTAATGACATTAAATAAGATGAGGAGACAATGACAGAGAAATGAAGGGGTATTGCGAAAGTCACAGATGCAGTTATAACAAAACCAAGGCCAAAACTCTTCTGTACATATAATCATGTGCCAAATTCAGCAACTGTTTGTGGAAATTATGTATACTGAAATTATGGCATGTTTAACTGGAGTAAGACAGAACAAAATTGTTGAACATTTTATTAATTTAAAAAACATACTTGGGGCTATCCTGAAACTAATCACGGTTTTAGGCCAAAATGGGCTGAAATAATGTTTATTTTGCTTAGAACTCTAGGTTGGTACCACTGTCTTTTCTGATTGATGGCTGTGTGGTTGGGTTGGCCTCTGAGATGTCTTGGGGCCCAAGTTAAGTGGTCTTCTGCTCAAAACAGCTTCAAGCCCCTACCATCTGTGCAGCCCCACTGCCAGGATGTGCTGGAGGATACAGTTTCCTATGTTGATGTAATTCCAAGCTGCCCAACAGTAGACACTGAGGACCTCCCAGTGGCTGTCCACTATGCAGGACAGGCCTCAGGGACCTGCAGTCCAAACCTGTCCTGCCAAATGCTTTTTCATTTTTGTCATGTTTACTAAGTTATATGCACCAGCTGTACTGTAGCAGTTGTTTTAGTACTCTAATGCGCAAGGAAGGTAACCTAGATTCAACAAGGTAAATCACTTTTAACTATGAAGTAAATCACCTCTAAGAATAAGGGAAATCACCTTAGATCAAATTATTCTGTATTATTCTGAAGATGTTGGGGGTAATAGTCCATACATGTACAGTAACCAAAGAATAATTGCACTACAGTAACTTTGTGCCTCACTGCTTGTGTTTAGGCTCTTAACTTCTGGGGACAATGAGGTAGTCTGATGTGTTTCTCTCCTCAGTTAATAGAGGTTGGCTTTTTATCTTAAACTTCTTATCATGGAGCTAAAAGGTTGCCCTAAGGCAGCAGGGTAGGAGGTACATCAGATGAGGAACAGAAACTTTTTCCTGTGTGACTCCTTAGTTTGCACCAAGGACCTTTGAGCAGCACCCAAGACTGTACTTAGGCTTGTGTTTTCAGGTTTGTAACATGGACCTGGGATGCAGGAGGCAAGAGCTGGAGATGGTGAAACACATGTGGTGGGAGGTATGAGGGTATGGAGAGCTGGATCCTAGTAGAAGGTGTTAGTCATGTGCAACTGGAGAATGAAGGAAACAGAATAATTTAGAGATAGGAGGATGACATGTGAAATGGAAGTACAAATACAATTCTTTACAACTAATTGTGGTAAGTCATTCCTGGGTCTCTTTCTGCAGGGCTGCTACTTGCCCAGTAGGTTGCCATGCTGTACCATGACATGGGGCTATTCCTCCCCAGGGGCAGAACTTTGCACTGTTCTTTGATGGACTTCATGAGGTTTCTGCTGTCCTAGTCCTTGAGTTTAAGGCCCTGTGTATTGAATCGTAGCTTGGTATCTGTTGTAGCCATCGTTCCCCTAAAGTGAACATTACGTTAGCCTTTAGTAATCAGGGACCTCTTCTGAGTTGCTGCAGTTTTTCACAGGTGATAGGCAGTAGCCTCACAGTCATGTTGGCTGCTTCTGTGGGCATCCAAACCAGCCCCTTAGATTTGAGTATGTCTAGCCTGTAAGCAGTTCCTGGCCTATTACTCCCCTGCTGCTGGTTGCGCCTCTTCTTTGCAGACTATACTATACACAGAGGTCCAGGAGCAGGCTTTACCTGTGGAGACAAAGGCAAAAAAAGGCATTCAGCCTTTCCAGTGCTGTTCACGACTAGTTCTTCTCTGCCCATCACCACACCCATGTTTTTGGTGAGCTTCCTTTTGCAGGCTCTGGGACCTGTAGAATCCCTCCTTGTGAAGCCTTTGACCTTCAGATGGCTTTGGCTTTCCTGATTTTGTCCCAAATCATGCAGTTGTACTCATGTTTCATTGCCTCTTCCTGCTTCCATTCCTTGTACACTCACTTTTTGCATTTTAGTCATCAGCAAGCTTCTTCCTAAGCCAGCTGATGCTTCTCTTTTTACTAGTTTCTGAGACTGTGAACTGTTTCCCCTGTTAAAAATATCTTAAAGATAACATCTTCTCTAGTCTTTTTCTCAGAGGTGGATGGATGGATTGGAAAAGAGAAAACAGTCTGAAAGAAAAAACTTCAGTATAAACAATCTGTTTGACAGAATCATAATCAAATGCAAAAGTTATTAGGAGAAAATCTAGGGCTACAGTCTTTAGCAAAAAATGTTTTACTGCTATTGATATACTGAAATATTTTTTCTTGGTCAATGTCTGTTCTTCATTGATCTCTTCTCTCCCCACCATATGTAGGGAAGGAGCACCATGTAACCAGACAGCTGTAAACCTTCAGCTGCAAACCACCGATGGGAGTCTATAGACCACCAGTTTGCGAAACCTCTGCTTTAAGCCTCTAAATGATTCAACATTTGTGTAAGTCAGACACATTCTTGTATTATGTAGCTAAATAATTTTATAGCCATGTTCATTATAATGCTAAGAGGTTCAGACTCTGTATGAACTGTTTACTAATGCAAATTGTGCCTCTAATATTTAGGTGATAAAAGCAGAAAGTGTATGTGAGCTATAAATATGTCCTTAAAATGTGCATGAAAAGCTGTGTCCTGTTTACAGTCTGTTAAAGGAATCCTTGCCACAGTGAAACATGACTGTCTTGTGTAGGTATTTTAGTGGTTATAAGGTTTGGGATTTTTTTTTTTTTTATGAAACTTTGGCTTAAAACAATATTGCTAAACGACTAAGGTCCCATTATATTGGTATTTAAGGCAAGGCTCAGCTATTCTTGTTAAATAATCCAAATGACACGTAGAAAATACTGTGTTGACAAACACTCAGAAAATGTTATATTGTCCTGGCCAACTTAAGTATTTTAGGCAAAGACAAATATTAGTATTTGGACTTTTACTTCCTCAGCTGCTCTGCCCTTTTTTACTTTAGAATGAGAGATATTATGTAAGTGCTAAAGTATTACAAGGGGAAAACAATCTGACTAATATAGGTTGAAGTGTCTTATGAATGGAAACTGAAACACAAGCTATAGACAAATCGCTTAAGTCACTGTTGAGATGCATCCATCTCTGGTAATGCATAAAAGCTGATTAACAGTGTGGTGAACTGCAAGTAATTCAGAGGGAAACATTATTAGATGAGGACATACAAAAGAAAGTGAAATGTCTTTCAGCCTACTGACTAAGGATAGGTGAATATCTACAAATGTCCATAAGCGACCTTGACAGCAAGGAGGAAGAGTCTGTTTGGAGATGTTCCTTTGGGTGCTGTGTCTGTAGCATAAAAGAACAGGTGATCAGGTTGTAATATAAAGGACTAAGGCCTTTTCCATGCTAATGTCTGGCAGCTATTGAGGGTGCATCCATACAGCCCCTAAATACAGATAAGAAAAAGTTTTTGCTGTTTGAGCACACTCTGGTATATGACGATCTAATGTAAATTGTGGCTTTCTATTGTGTATGTATAGCATCTGTAAGTGGAGAACAGCAAAAGCACTGAATACTAAATCCCATGCTTGGATATATTTCAAGGCAAGGAATAGAAAAGCCATTGTTTCATGCATTTAAAGCTAAGCTAGAAACTGCTGGTTGGAGCATTTTGAGAACAGTCCTGCTCTCACAAGGAGGTAGACTTAATACTCTTACTAAATCCTTTTAGACTGTATTTCTTGTTACTGGATGATAGTTTCCTAGTGCCAGCCCTGGCTGACTCGGCTCAAAAACATTACTCACCTCATACATCCGTTTCTGTGGACCTTGCTGTTTTCATTCTGGGTTTTGCTTCGTAGGGACACTTGTGCTTAGAACGCTTTGTGGAAAATAAGTGCTCAATCTGTGCCAGCTCCTGGTAGGTGAATTTTCCTCTCCTGAATTTTCTTACCATTATCTAGATAGGTTTGGGATATGGAGTTGGTGAACAGCAACAGGGTACTACTGATGTGATCAAGGACAACTAAAATGCAAGACGAGCCTCAAATCTCCCTTGACTGCATGTCTTTTGCTGTCAGTTTCTTTCCTCCTAGATTTTTCAGCATTTTCCCTTGTTGTAGGTCTTCTATGCATGTTATACGTGTTCTTACGTCACTGTCAGAATGATGGGACTTTACAGCCTTAGCCCTATTTCTTCTACTAAAGTGATAAAATGAAATGGATACGTCTGTGTCTTTATTCGGGTTAAGAATAATTAATGTTCTAACAAGTTATTTCCCTTCCATCCATGATCAGTTACTTCTAGGAGCTCTCTTTGTTGATATCCAGAATGAAGTTTTAATAGTGCTGCATCTTATTTTGAGTGCTATTGGTGAAACTCAGTGATTAGTCAACCTATCAAACTGTGCTGTTAAAAAAAATTTGAAAAGAGATGAGCTTGTTGCTTGTTTGAACTGAATGCTTGCTCTATGTCTTACTGAATAACCGGTCATCCGAAGAGTTCACATACAACTCATTGATGCCCATCAGAAATACAAGAACAAAAAAATACCCGCCAAAACTTTTTAGAGTATTTTCATGAACAGCTTTTGATGAGTTGGTGTTTTGATGAGTGCCTGAGCTCTGCAGATGAAGGTCCAGCAGAATTCCTGGGAAAGAGAGCTCTGTAGCAACTGGAAGCAAAGCTGTAGTAGATGGATAACTTTCACTTAGCCATTGCCCTAGTCTGTGTGAGCTTGCAGTCAGCTGGCAAAAGGAGCCAGAAATATTTTCTTGAAAATGTTTCTGTTTATATGAGTGAGAGTATAGATCTTCTAGTTACATTGGAATAAAAGCAAGAGTGAGAGAGATGGAAGATGGTATGAAAATAGCAATTTGAGTTATTGTCACAAGGGAGCATTACACATGGCACAACATAGTGCATGAGTTAATCATCACAAAATTCTTTGGAAGTGAAATAAGAAAGTAGAGAACATGACAAGAATGATATTCAAATGCAATAAAATCTTACCTGAAAGTTGTTTACATTTAAAAAAGTAGATCTGTAAATTAAGTGTAGATGAAACTGATTCATGAGCATTCAAAGAACTTGGCAGAATTCGCCCATCCAGTGAAATGAATTTGACGTTATTTTTTAACAGTTGATCTATTTTCCCCTGTAAAGTGTTTATTGATTGCAGCAGGCTCCTCCTTGCTGGAGACTACCTGAATTCTGTGCAGCACCCCTTAAGAAAGCAGTGCTGGCAAAACAGGCTCAGACATGGTGAGTGAACTTCAGTATCTTTGCACCTTACGTGGTTCCTTCACGGGCGCAATTTAGAGAAGTGCTGGCAGTGCATAGTGGCTGCGCTCTTACCTGGACTCTGCAGCAGCATGACAGATTATCACCAAACCTGTGATACCCAAGATCAACCCTCCCAGCAATTTTCCCAATTGCTTCTGACGAGTATCTTCCCATTGCCAAGTTTGGCTGTTTTACTCAGTAGAAAAGGGCCAAGTGGGGCTCCCCATAGGAATTGCCATCCTGGTGCTAATCCAGAAGTAACCAGGAAAGAGAGAAGCAGGAGGAAACACAAATCAAGAATGTAAAGTGAGGAAGAAAAACATGAAAGCGACAGAGACAAACCACTTCAGAGAAAAAAAAAAAAAAAGGACCGAGGGGTAAATCTACTCCCTGTGTCAGATGCATCCCTGGAGCTTCACCAGTGCAGTCCTAACCACAGTGGATAACCTGGTGGAGCTAAGGCATTCCCTGAAACATGGCATTTGTATACAGGGCATTTCTGCTGCATGATGTCTTCTAAAAAGCAGCTGTGTGATGTGTGCTATCCAACCTGAAAAATTGGGACTTTAATGTTGATATAGGTCATGACATGGTTACAGATCTTAAGTAGTAAGAGTTACATATACCCCTGAAATTAATTTGACTGCTGTGTACCAAAATCTAATTTATTTTCTTATCGTCTCCCAACCACTAAATTGCTAGAGCTGAGCTGTATAAATGCTTTAAAGAAAGGCATCTCCTAGTCACTAAGGAATATTGCAAAAAATTTGCCTTCTAAACATGGTTATATAACACCCACTTATTTTAATTAGACTTTTGCTCTCAAAGTCCCACTTTGCCTAAGTGGCATGATCACTGAAACACAGTAGAGATCTGTGATAGCAAATGCAATCTATCTGCTCCTTTCAGCAGTGACTTTGCCTTTAGTATTATGTCTCTCAGGCATGTGAGCCCCCAGCAGCTACTTGTAGTGTTGTCTATTATTAGTGCTTACTCAGAATGGGTCTTGTTCTCTGCTATCAGAGGTGCAAGAAATGTCAGTGTAAGCATTGCATAGCTTTAATTCTCCTGCAGAAGAGTAGTCCTCTGGGAGGAAAGTCAAATAAACATCAGCCTAAACTGTACTCCAGATAGCTGAAAACCAGGATCAGGACCAAACCCAATTGTTCACTAGATGATGCTGACATTGGTCTTTTCTCAGGAAGAAACACCAAGCAGAGACAATTTTTTAAAAGTAAGTAAATTCCAACTAATTAAAGGTTTCCCTTCCTTCCAGTCTTACCTGAGAACTATTACCGTATTAAAGTCTTTGGCAAGCATGAGAAAAGTGGTTATATCCATTAACTCCTTTACCCCTGCAGCCAACTGCCTTTTTTTTCCTATGTTTTCTGTGACATATGCTGTTGCAGAACATGGAGACCTATTTGGGCAAGCACTGAATACAGTTTCTGTGTACAAACAAAAAAAGAAAGCCAAATTGTACATTTGTCATATCATAAAAGGATAATTTGTGTATGTAGGTGGTAACAATCCCTGTCTATTTTTTGGTCCAGGATTCCTGAGCTTCTAACTGAACACACCAAACAATTTGTTTCCATGTAATTTTGTTAAGCCTACAGGAAATTCCTGATAATTGTGATATGCTTTGTTACGATGATGATTTACTGTGTATGTTTCTGCCATGTTCATTAGTCTTACTTTACAATTCTCACCCTGCATGTGCATTGAGATGAGTTGGTCATTGAGCCTAAAAGGCAGTGCCCTTGTGAACCATATTATTTTAAGGTCACCTTTTGTTATTTTGCTTTCTGACATCAGCTGCTCTTTTGATTCTGAAAATGGAGACATCATAGTTTTTTCTCTCACTGTTTGATTTAGAGACTGAATACTTTATAGAACATTGTCATCCCTTAGTCAAAAAGCGGGAATTAATTCCAAGAATAAGTGCCTTACCAAAACAATAAAACAATCCTACATACAGATGTTGATAAGTGTTTTAGAAAAGAGGGAGTACAGTCTTGGAGCAAAAAGGAAGTGTGGGCTCTGACTGGGGAGAAGAGATATAGCTGATAAAAATTCAAGAGTATTTAGAATGGTAGGGGAATTTGAACAAAGCTGTTTAGGGAAAGAGAATGAGCAAGGTAATAATCGAATGATACAACCCATAGTAAGCATTTGCAGCAGTTTATTTTACTGAGTGGATTGTTTACTTCTTAGAGCAGTCACTGCAGTCAAGCAGGAAAAGAAATGCAGTCAAGCATCTGCTGTATGTCTTCTTTTTCTCAGTGGACGCTGCAGTTTTTGCCAGACACAACACATATCCAGAAGATGCATGTTGGGAAGAAGCTCAAAGACCTTACTCAGTCGTCTAGCAGTATCTAATCTAATAGAATAGCTAACCACTTAATGGATAAGTTACATTGGGAACTATACTTGTGTAAACCTGCATCCATAATCACATTTATTATGGTCAATCCTACAAAAATGTTGTAGTGGAGAAGTTAAGATGAGACTAAATGCACAGAGATCACATGGTTAATAACATTGTCTGAAGTTTTTTAGTGAAATTGATTTAGGGAACTGATTTTTACAGAACATTGACTATTGGCAAAATTACTACTTTTTGCTTAGATTCTCTTAATGAAAGGCAGCTTCTCTTTTTTTGTCAAATATGGACTGTCGGAAGATGAAGTTGTGTTTCTATGTAGATACACTGCCTCAGTGCTGTGTGAGTCTTTTGTTGCCTGTAAATTGTCTCAATTTACCAAAACTGTGGTGATTTTACAGTAAGGGGGTCAGCACCAAAGTGTTTGAATACATTTAAATGATTAAAGGTTGCTAGCTGATACCATCCAAGCTCCAAGATACTGCAGCACAGGCCAGGTCCAGCTTAGAGTTTAGCCAAGTTTGCCATCTACTGAGCCTGCATGAAGAAGCTAAAAGGTGTGAATTTTTAGCTCAAATACTATCCTGTGATAATGCATCTAGATGGCTTGCAAACCTGAGGTGATATGAAATGTGGAGCGAGTTAACTCATGACCATCTAAACCTGACTGTATAGATATGCCTTAAAATGACCCTTAAGCCCCAAGATCCCTCTTCTGTAACCCTTTTGAAAGTGATTACTGGTGCTTTCTGCTTGATTGATTCTGAAGACAGAGTATGCAACACGTCCTTGTACTCTTGAGGAACATATATAAATGAGCTTGTGCTGTGCTTTTCTCCTGTTAGTCTCCTCTTGAATTATAAGAGGGAAACCATCATAAGCCACTTCTTACAAGTGCTGCATACACTGTGGCAGTGACATGGCCTTTCCAGATATAGCTCCTGTTCAAGTTCCTAAATTCCAGAGATTCAGCTGGCAACTGAGATACCTAAATTTGTTATGCCTACCTGTAAGAGTCTGTTTGCGGGATAGAGGCTCGCTTCAGTTGCCTGCACAAAGGAACTGCTGCGTTTCAGATGCCCTAGAGTATGCAGGACACACTGATGGGTCTGGGAGACCTATTGTCAGTGGGAGGATAGGCAGGTTATGCTGTCTTATTTCAAAGGGCACTGCCTCCCTCTGTGTGGGCAATGGATTGAGCCCTCAGTATCAAATCCCTTATTAGAGTCAATAAAGATCAAGCCTGGAGTCACTGGAACTGAGCGAGTGATTCAGCTCAGCAGCTGCTGGTTCCCTAGGTCAGGGTGAACTCAGTCGTGGTGTAGATTGCATTGGCTAGATTTATGCTGAGTACAGGAGGTGGATGAACAACTGATGCACGTGTGTGTCCCTACATGTAAATAACTGTGTTTAGATAGCCTATACACAAAGTATTTTGAATGGTCAAGAATTAATTTTTAGAATTTGAAAGGACAATTGCAGAAGCTTTCTTTCAGAACTAATAAAGAGCAATCAGAGTACCTATAAAGTTTAAAGATCTCATGGTAAGTTATAACAGGAAACAGAGGTATTTACATTGTATAAAAAAATTAACATATAAGGCAGACCAACTAACAGATGACCTGTCAGGCAGGTTCCCAAAGGAAAACAGAGTCTATTGCTTTAAAATAAGTTGGTGTTAAAATGCTAGAAAACACACTAATGATCGGTGAAATATCAGCAAAAGCTGGACAGGGAGTAGATAGCATCACCACTGTTTTTGACTGCTGTGTTTCAAGTAGCTTTGAGGGACATGATTTCCCATTCCTCATTAATGAAGAGCTAACAGGAAAAAGGTGCACCATTTCCTTCAGTAGTAGATTTTTCAGGGAGTAAAGGGCTGAGCTTTATATGCTGTTTCTGTGCTACAGGGCTGGCTTGTTGCACTGAAGACAGAGGTGCAGTAGCATTCACATGTGCAAAATTTAATTACTCTGATTTATCAAGCAATTATTTTTCCTACTAGTTTTATTTAACTGTGGGAGATCTTATCCTTTCTTTGAGTGTAATGAGTGCATTTGCTCCAGGAGGCAATTTGCCATTCACAGATGAATTCTCTTTAACAGTGACTTTGCCTTTATTTTTCATTTTCAAACGAAACCACATTCTCAGTTTGTCAGTAAGTTCGAGTAGTAAATTTATTAGTACATGAGAACCGTGAATACTTTATTGAATGATGACAGAGCTTCTGCAGGAAAGTGATTCCCATCCAAACCTTCCTTTTAGCTAGTAATGTTAAGCCATGCTGATAGAAGATGGAAATTTTGAGTTTGCACCAGCAGGCTGGAGAAGGTCTTCTATTCAGTCTCTAATTCCTGCAGGAAAGCACTTAATTTCTAATCTATAACATAAATTACAATCACCACTTCCATTCTTCAGCCATTTGTTAGCTTGTCCCTTAATCTTTACGCAGAGGCTCTCAACCATGTCGTCCCCAGCTGGAAGCGCTGTACAGTCCAACCCCTCCTTTACATACAGCACTACCCCTGCGCCTCGCCTGCCCTGCCTCTCTCTCCTGAAGAGCCTGGAAGGGTCCATCGCTGCACTCCAGTCACAGGGCTTTTCCCAACAGGTCTCACTTAGGCCAGTGATGTCATTGCTCTGGGACTGAGCCGAGGCCTCTAGCTCCTCCTGTCTCTTCCTCACGCCGCGTGCTTTAGTGTACAGTACAGACGTTTCAGCTGCGCTCCAGTGTCCTCCGTGCATCGTGGAGCGGAGTGAAAGCTCTGCGCACCGTTCCTCCAACATCGTCCTGCCGTCCCTTAGCTTATCCCTAGTAGGCCTGATTTTATTCCTTCCCTACTCCCAACCTAGTTTAAAGCTCCTTCAGTCAGCCCCGCTAAGTCGTGAGCAAAACCACTTTTCCCTCATTGAGAATGGTGAATCTCGTCAGGCCCCAGCAGGCCTGGTGTCGCGCAGACCATCCCATGATTGAGAAACCCCCAATTCTGCCAGTGACGCTAGCCTCGGAGCCAGGTATTGATAGGCAGCGCCCGCTTGTTTGTTTCGATGTTATTCCCTACAGCTGGGAGGACAGAGGAGAATGCTACCTGTGCTCCTGATCCCTTTACCACTCTGCCCGAGGCCCTGAAGTCTCTTTTGATCGCCCTTGGGCTTCTCATCACGACTTTGTTGGCACCCACGCAAAGAAGCAAGAGCGGCTAATGATGTGAGGGCCGTACAAGGCTAGGAAGTTTCCTGGTAATGCCTTCAACCCGAGCCGCAGGGAGGCAGAACGCTTCCCAGAAAGGCAGGCCAGGGGAGGAGTGAATGAATTCTTTACGTTGCTTTGCCTGGGCGTGTAGCTCGTGCTTTACCTACTAAACTGTAAACCTCTCAACCCCCAAGCTTTCCCACTTTTACCCTTCAGATTGTCTCCACCGTGCCACTGGGGGCAAGGGACTGAGTAGCTGTGTGATGCCAAGCAGCCTGCGGGGATTAGCCCACAGCACCTGGGAAGCCGAAGCCCAGTGAATCATTGAGACCAGAGCCCACTGCACCGGCTCTTCTGCAAAATGCTCCCTGACTCTGTGGCAGCTGAGCTGTCAGCACCCTATGCCCGCATTCCCCGACAAAGAGACGCACGGACACTCACGGACGCAGCCTTTGTCCAAACAAGAGATTTATTGACCCCTTTGCACACGGTAGATCTCCCGGAGGGAATGGACTCTCTCAAAGAGGGAGGGCGGTCGCTGTCCCCGTGGTAGCAGGCATCTCTGTTGCAAGGCTCCTTGCAATGGCCCCTTCAGCTGCATCGGGTCCCACTCCGCAGCGTATGCTTTTGCTGTGGAGGCAAGCTGCAGCAGCAATTTCCACAGCCAGTTGAGGAGCGTGTTTTCCGTGTCCAGCGCGCTCAGTTCTGCAGCACAGCATGTCCTCCACCGGCCGCTCCCTCGTGCAGGTGCACTCCAGCTCCACGTGGAAGCTGGAGTTCCTCGCCGCCATCTCCCGCGCGGTGCCCAGCTCGAGGTGGAAGGTGTGCCCACGGGGGGGGCGCTTCAGGGGCACGAGCAGGCAGGCGGTAGACGGCGTCATCCTCACGGGAACTCCGACCTTCTAAGGTGCTGCTTATACCAATGGCTGGCTTCAGTCGTGGGATGATAATTTCCCTTGCATTTTTGGGAGATCCAGATAAACTCCTCCACCGTTGGGAAGAGTTTGTCCAGTTCCTTGAAGCGCTTGGCCCATTTACTGCCCAGATCCACTGCAACATAGGGGTTTGCTTTTTGCTCCTCCTTATCCGCCTTCATTCCGGAGCCGGCCTCCTTGCTGCTGCTGGCTGGCTGACGGCTCCTTTTCCTGAGCCACCAACAGAGCCTGAGGAGCAGGTTCAGGACTCCAGCAACGGTCCAGAACTGCCACTGCTGCAAGGCACCAGAGAGCAGGGCTCCCCAGGCAAAGCCGCTCTGCTCCTGGGTCCTCTGGTCCAGCTGCTGCGTCCCCTGCTCCACCTCCTGCAGCACCTGAGTCATCTTCCCGTTCTTGTAGAACTCCTGCAGCCGTATGCGCTCGCGTGTGGCCTCATCCAGCTCATCACCAACCTCATGAACATTCCAGAGGATGCATTGCACAAGCAGAAGAATTTTGAAGAATTTTATCACAGCCATGGCCTGCAGGAGGAGGGAGAGAAGGGGTTCAGTGGGGCTGGGAGGGAGGGAGCTGGCATCGGGAGGAGCAGGGCCGGGAGCCGCAGGGAGCTGGGGGCAGGTAGGAGAGGGGGCGAGGCAGCTGGGAGTCAGCAAGGCCTGCGCCCAGCCCCGGCGGCGGCGGCACCGTGCCCTGCGCGAGGTGCTCCCGCCAGCAGCTGGGCCCTCGATGCAGGCTGAGAACCCACCCCCCCGGGGGCCCGCGTTTCTGCCCCGGCCCTCGTCCAGCCCAGCCTCCCCCCGCCTGCGCACTCACCGCTCGCCCAGGCTGTACTGGCGCAGCGCTGCTGGCTGGTGCCTTTTATACCCTCCCCCCCCATTGTGACTCGGCCCCTCTGATGTCATAGATGCCGGAGCGCATCACAGGCACGCCCGCCGGCCAGCCCCGGCCTTCGGCCCCACCCCGGCTCAGCGACTCGCGCCTGCCCTGGCGGACTGGTGAAGGCTGGCCTAGAGTTCGTTTTCTTCACGGGAGCGCTTGTGTGGTGCTTTATTTTGGTTTTCTTACCGTCTGCCTGCCAGTGGCAATCTCATAATCACAGAACATCCCGAGTTGGGAGGGACCCCCGAGGGTCATCAAGTCGAACCCCTGACTCCGCGCCGGGCAACCTTAAAGAGAAATCATAGAATCCCTTAGGCTGGGAAAGGCCCTTAAGACTATCGAGTTCAACCGCAAACCTCACACTGCCAACCTCACAACCAGTAAACCATGTCCCTAAGCACCTGGTCTGCAAGGTTTTTAAATACCTGCAGGCATGCTGCCTCAACCACTTCCCTGGGCAGCCTGTTCCAATGCTTGATAACCCTTTCAATAAAGAAATTTCTCCCAGTAGTCAATCTGAGCCTCCCCTGGTGCAACTTGAGGCCGTTTCCTCTCGTCCTATGGCTTGTTGCTTGGGAAAAGAGACCGACACCCCCGTCGCCACAACCTCCTGTCATGGAGTTGTGGAGAGCGAGAAGGGCTCCCCCGCTCAGCCGCCTGTTCTCCCGACTAAACAACCTGAGCTCCCTCAGCCGCTCCTCATAAGACTTGTGCTCGGAACCCATCAGCAGCTTCGCTGCTCTTCTCTGGACGCGCTCCGGCACCTCAGTGTCTTTCTTGGAGTGAGGGGGCCCAAAACTGGACGCGGTATTTGAGGTGCGGCCTCGCCAGTGCCGAGCACAGGGGGACGATCGCTTCCCTAGTCCTGCTGGCCACACTATTTCTGATACAAGCCGGGATGCTATGGGCCTTCTTGGCCACCTGGGCACGCTGCCGGCCGGCGACCAACGCCCCCAGGTCCTTTTCCACCGGGCAGCTTTCCAGCCACTGTTCCCCACGCCTGTAGCATTGCATGGGACCGTTGTAACCCAAGCGCAGGACCGCAGGACCGCAGGACCCGGCACTTAGCCTTGTTGAATCTCATGCAGTGGGCCTCAGCCCATCGATCCAGCCTGTCCAGATCCCTCTGTCGAGCCTTTCTGCCCTCAAGCAGATCAACGCTCCCGCCCAGCTTAGTGTCATCTGCAAACTGAGTGAGCGTGCACTCGATCCCCTCCTCCAGATCATCGGTAAAGATATTGAACAGGACTGACCCCGATACTGAGCCGTGGCGAACACCACTTGTGACCGGCCGCCAGCTAGATTTAACTCCATTCACCGTGACTCTCTCTCGTCTATCTAAGGGCATTGTCCGCTTGCTTCTTGAATACCCACAGGCTTGGGGCCATGACCCTTTCCTGGGAGGGGCTTGTTCCACTGCTTGACCACCCTCTCGGTGAAGAACTTTTTCCTAATATCCAATCGGAACTTCCCTTGACGCAGCTTTAAGCCATTCCTTTGTGTCCTATCACCGGACCCCAAGGAGAAGAGATCCGCACCTCCCTCTCCGCGCCCCGTCCCAAGGAAGTTGTAGACAGCAATGAGGTCACCCCTCGGTCTCCTCTCCTCCAGGCTGAACAAACCCAGTGTCCTCAGCTGCACCTTGTAAGGACACGGCCGCTAGTCCTTTCACCATCTTTGTTGCCCTCCTTTGGACACGTTCTAATATTTTTATATCCCGCTGACATTGTGGAGCGCAAAGCTGCACACAGTACTCGAGGTGAGGCCGCACCACTGCTGAGTACAGTGGGTCAATCCCTTCTTTCCACCGGCTAGCTGTACTGCGCCTAGTGCACCCCAGGAGACGGCTGGCCCTTTGGGCCGCCGGGGCACGTCGTTGGCTCCTGTTGAGCTTACCGTCAACCAAGACCCCCAGATCCCTTTCCAGAGCCCATACACTTCCGTTTGCCACCTGGGCTCCCAAAGGAGATTCCTGGTCAGCCAAGCCAGCCTTCTGTCCCTCTTGCCTGACGCGCGACACGCTGGCATTGCCCGCTCCTGTACCCGTAAGAAATGGCTCTTAAAAAGTGACCAGCATTTATGGACAACAGTTCCCTCGAAAGCAGATTCCCAGGGGACCTTGCTAACTAGCTCCTTGAGCAGCCTAAACTCTGCTCTCCCAGAATCCAGGGGAGTAGCTCTGCGGCCAGTTTTTCCCATATCCCCAAAGATTTTAAACTCAACCGTTTCCTGATGACTGTGGCTGAGACAGCCACCAATCACTGCTTCACCCACAAGACCGTCTGTATGTTCAAACAACAGGTCTAGGAGGGCACCTTTCCTAGTCGGCTCCCGTAGTACCTGTATCAAAAAGTTATCTTCAGCGCGGGCTTCAGGAATTTCCCGGGCCTGTTCATGTCTGCTCTATGACAGTCCCACTTAGCAGCTGGGAAGCTGAAGTCGCCCGTAAGGACAACGTAGGGCAACCGATCTAGAGATTTCCCGTGATTCCTTATGGGTTCATACATTGGTGTCATCATCCTGGCCGGGTGGTCCGTAGCAGACTCCTGCAGGGACATCCGCTTTGTTAGCTTGTCCCTTAATCTTTACGCAGAGGCTCTCAACCATGTCGTCCCCAGCTGGAAGCGCTGTACAGTCCAACCCCTCCTTTACATACAGCACTACCCCTGCGCCTCGCCTGCCCTGCCTCTCTCTCCTGAAGAGCCTGGAAGGGTCCATCGCTGCACTCCAGTCACAGGGCTTTTCCCAACAGGTCTCACTTAGGCCAGTGATGTCATTGCTCTGGGACTGAGCCGAGGCCTCTAGCTCCTCCTGTCTCTTCCTCACGCCGCGTGCTTTAGTGTACAGTACAGACGTTTCAGCTGCGCTCCAGTGTCCTCCGTGCATCGTGGAGCGGAGTGAAAGCTCTGCGCACCGTTCCTCCAACATCGTCCTGCCGTCCCTTAGCTTATCCCTAGTAGGCCTGATTTTATTCCTTCCCTACTCCCAACCTAGTTTAAAGCTCCTTCAGTCAGCCCCGCTAAGTCGTGAGCAAAACCACTTTTCCCTCATTGAGAATGGTGAATCTCGTCAGGCCCCAGCAGGCCTGGTGTCGCGCAGACCATCCCATGATTGAGAAACCCCCAATTCTGCCAGTGACGCTAGCCTCGGAGCCAGGTATTGATAGGCAGCGCCCGCTTGTTTGTTTCGATGTTATTCCCTACAGCTGGGAGGACAGAGGAGAATGCTACCTGTGCTCCTGATCCCTTTACCACTCTGCCCGAGGCCCTGAAGTCTCTTTTGATCGCCCTTGGGCTTCTCATCACGACTTTGTTGGCACCCACGCAAAGAAGCAAGAGCGGCTAATGATGTGAGGGCCGTACAAGGCTAGGAAGTTTCCTGGTAATGCCTTCAACCCGAGCCGCAGGGAGGCAGAACGCTTCCCAGAAAGGCAGGCCAGGGGAGGAGTGAATGAATTCTTTACGTTGCTTTGCCTGGGCGTGTAGCTCGTGCTTTACCTACTAAACTGTAAACCTCTCAACCCCCAAGCTTTCCCACTTTTACCCTTCAGATTGTCTCCACCGTGCCACTGGGGGCAAGGGACTGAGTAGCTGTGTGATGCCAAGCAGCCTGCGGGGATTAGCCCACAGCACCTGGGAAGCCGAAGCCCAGTGAATCATTGAGACCAGAGCCCACTGCACCGGCTCTTCTGCAAAATGCTCCCTGACTCTGTGGCAGCTGAGCTGTCAGCACCCTATGCCCGCATTCCCCGACAAAGAGACGCACGGACACTCACGGACGCAGCCTTTGTCCAAACAAGAGATTTATTGACCCCTTTGCACACGGTAGATCTCCCGGAGGGAATGGACTCTCTCAAAGAGGGAGGGCGGTCGCTGTCCCCGTGGTAGCAGGCATCTCTGTTGCAAGGCTCCTTGCAATGGCCCCTTCAGCTGCATCGGGTCCCACTCCGCAGCGTATGCTTTTGCTGTGGAGGCAAGCTGCAGCAGCAATTTCCACAGCCAGTTGAGGAGCGTGTTTTCCGTGTCCAGCGCGCTCAGTTCTGCAGCACAGCATGTCCTCCACCGGCCGCTCCCTCGTGCAGGTGCACTCCAGCTCCACGTGGAAGCTGGAGTTCCTTGCCGCCATCTCCCGCGCGGTGCCCAGCTCGAGGTGGAAGGTGTGCCCACGGGGGGGGCGCTTCAGGGGCACGAGCAGGCAGGCGGTAGACGGCGTCATCCTCACGGGAACTCCGACCTTCTAAGGTGCTGCTTATACCAATGGCTGGCTTCAGTCGTGGGATGATAATTTCCCTTGCATTTTTGGGAGATCCAGATAAACTCCTCCACCGTTGGGAAGAGTTTGTCCAGTTCCTTGAAGCGCTTGGCCCATTTACTGCCCAGATCCACTGCAACATAGGGGTTTGCTTTTTGCTCCTCCTTATCCGCCTTCATTCCGGAGCCGGCCTCCTTGCTGCTGCTGGCTGGCTGACGGCTCCTTTTCCTGAGCCACCAACAGAGCCTGAGGAGCAGGTTCAGGACTCCAGCAACGGTCCAGAACTGCCACTGCTGCAAGGCACCAGAGAGCAGGGCTCCCCAGGCAAAGCCGCTCTGCTCCTGGGTCCTCTGGTCCAGCTGCTGCGTCCCCTGCTCCACCTCCTGCAGCACCTGAGTCATCTTCCCGTTCTTGTAGAACTCCTGCAGCCGTATGCGCTCGCGTGTGGCCTCATCCAGCTCATCACCAACCTCATGAACATTCCAGAGGATGCATTGCACAAGCAGAAGAATTTTGAAGAATTTTATCACAGCCATGGCCTGCAGGAGGAGGGAGAGAAGGGGTTCAGTGGGGCTGGGAGGGAGGGAGCTGGCATCGGGAGGAGCAGGGCCGGGAGCCGCAGGGAGCTGGGGGCAGGTAGGAGAGGGGGCGAGGCAGCTGGGAGTCAGCAAGGCCTGCGCCCAGCCCCGGCGGCGGCGGCACCGTGCCCTGCGCGAGGTGCTCCCGCCAGCAGCTGGGCCCTCGATGCAGGCTGAGAACCCACCCCCCCGGGGGCCCGCGTTTCTGCCCCGGCCCTCGTCCAGCCCAGCCTCCCCCCGCCTGCGCACTCACCGCTCGCCCAGGCTGTACTGGCGCAGCGCTGCTGGCTGGTGCCTTTTATACCCTCCCCCCCCATTGTGACTCGGCCCCTCTGATGTCATAGATGCCGGAGCGCATCACAGGCACGCCCGCCGGCCAGCCCCGGCCTTCGGCCCCACCCCGGCTCAGCGACTCGCGCCTGCCCTGGCGGACTGGTGAAGGCTGGCCTAGAGTTCGTTTTCTTCACGGGAGCGCTTGTGTGGTGCTTTATTTTGGTTTTCTTACCGTCTGCCTGCCAGTGGCAATCTCATAATCACAGAACATCCCGAGTTGGGAGGGACCCCCGAGGGTCATCAAGTCGAACCCCTGACTCCGCGCCGGGCAACCTTAAAGAGAAATCATAGAATCCCTTAGGCTGGGAAAGGCCCTTAAGACTATCGAGTTCAACCGCAAACCTCACACTGCCAACCTCACAACCAGTAAACCATGTCCCTAAGCACCTGGTCTGCAAGGTTTTTAAATACCTGCAGGCATGCTGCCTCAACCACTTCCCTGGGCAGCCTGTTCCAATGCTTGATAACCCTTTCAATAAAGAAATTTCTCCCAGTAGTCAATCTGAGCCTCCCCTGGTGCAACTTGAGGCCGTTTCCTCTCGTCCTATGGCTTGTTGCTTGGGAAAAGAGACCGACACCCCCGTCGCCACAACCTCCTGTCATGGAGTTGTGGAGAGCGAGAAGGGCTCCCCCGCTCAGCCGCCTGTTCTCCCGACTAAACAACCTGAGCTCCCTCAGCCGCTCCTCATAAGACTTGTGCTCGGAACCCATCAGCAGCTTCGCTGCTCTTCTCTGGACGCGCTCCGGCACCTCAGTGTCTTTCTTGGAGTGAGGGGGCCCAAAACTGGACGCGGTATTTGAGGTGCGGCCTCGCCAGTGCCGAGCACAGGGGGACGATCGCTTCCCTAGTCCTGCTGGCCACACTATTTCTGATACAAGCCGGGATGCTATGGGCCTTCTTGGCCACCTGGGCACGCTGCCGGCCGGCGACCAACGCCCCCAGGTCCTTTTCCACCGGGCAGCTTTCCAGCCACTGTTCCCCACGCCTGTAGCATTGCATGGGACCGTTGTAACCCAAGCGCAGGACCGCAGGACCCGGCACTTAGCCTTGTTGAATCTCATGCAGTGGGCCTCAGCCCATCGATCCAGCCTGTCCAGATCCCTCTGTCGAGCCTTTCTGCCCTCAAGCAGATCAACGCTCCCGCCCAGCTTAGTGTCATCTGCAAACTGAGTGAGCGTGCACTCGATCCCCTCCTCCAGATCATCGGTAAAGATATTGAACAGGACTGACCCCGATACTGAGCCGTGGCGAACACCACTTGTGACCGGCCGCCAGCTAGATTTAACTCCATTCACCGTGACTCTCTCTCGTCTATCTAAGGGCATTGTCCGCTTGCTTCTTGAATACCCACAGGCTTGGGGCCATGACCCTTTCCTGGGAGGGGCTTGTTCCACTGCTTGACCACCCTCTCGGTGAAGAACTTTTTCCTAATATCCAATCGGAACTTCCCTTGACGCAGCTTTAAGCCATTCCTTTGTGTCCTATCACCGGACCCCAAGGAGAAGAGATCCGCACCTCCCTCTCCGCGCCCCGTCCCAAGGAAGTTGTAGACAGCAATGAGGTCACCCCTCGGTCTCCTCTCCTCCAGGCTGAACAAACCCAGTGTCCTCAGCTGCACCTTGTAAGGACACGGCCGCTAGTCCTTTCACCATCTTTGTTGCCCTCCTTTGGACACGTTCTAATATTTTTATATCCCGCTGACATTGTGGAGCGCAAAGCTGCACACAGTACTCGAGGTGAGGCCGCACCACTGCTGAGTACAGTGGGTCAATCCCTTCTTTCCACCGGCTAGCTGTACTGCGCCTAGTGCACCCCAGGAGACGGCTGGCCCTTTGGGCCGCCGGGGCACGTCGTTGGCTCCTGTTGAGCTTACCGTCAACCAAGACCCCCAGATCCCTTTCCAGAGCCCATACACTTCCGTTTGCCACCTGGGCTCCCAAAGGAGATTCCTGGTCAGCCAAGCCAGCCTTCTGTCCCTCTTGCCTGACGCGCGACACGCTGGCATTGCCCGCTCCTGTACCCGTAAGAAATGGCTCTTAAAAAGTGACCAGCATTTATGGACAACAGTTCCCTCGAAAGCAGATTCCCAGGGGACCTTGCTAACTAGCTCCTTGAGCAGCCTAAACTCTGCTCTCCCAGAATCCAGGGGAGTAGCTCTGCGGCCAGTTTTTCCCATATCCCCAAAGATTTTAAACTCAACCGTTTCCTGATGACTGTGGCTGAGACAGCCACCAATCACTGCTTCACCCACAAGACCGTCTGTATGTTCAAACAACAGGTCTAGGAGGGCACCTTTCCTAGTCGGCTCCCGTAGTACCTGTATCAAAAAGTTATCTTCAGCGCGGGCTTCAGGAATTTCCCGGGCCTGTTCATGTCTGCTCTATGACAGTCCCACTTAGCAGCTGGGAAGCTGAAGTCGCCCATAAGGACAACGTAGGGCAACCGATCTAGAGATTTCCCGTGATTCCTTATGGGTTCATACATTGGTGTCATCATCCTGGCCGGGTGGTCCGTAGCAGACTCCTGCAGGGACATCCGCTTTGTTAGCTTGTCCCTTAATCTTTACGCAGAGGCTCTCAACCATGTCGTCCCCAGCTGGAAGCGCTGTACAGTCCAACCCCTCCTTTACATACAGCACTACCCCTGCGCCTCGCCTGCCCTGCCTCTCTCTCCTGAAGAGCCTGGAAGGGTCCATCGCTGCACTCCAGTCACAGGGCTTTTCCCAACAGGTCTCACTTAGGCCAGTGATGTCATTGCTCTGGGACTGAGCCGAGGCCTCTAGCTCCTCCTGTCTCTTCCTCACGCCGCGTGCTTTAGTGTACAGTACAGACGTTTCAGCTGCGCTCCAGTGTCCTCCGTGCATCGTGGAGCGGAGTGAAAGCTCTGCGCACCGTTCCTCCAACATCGTCCTGCCGTCCCTTAGCTTATCCCTAGTAGGCCTGATTTTATTCCTTCCCTACTCCCAACCTAGTTTAAAGCTCCTTCAGTCAGCCCCGCTAAGTCGTGAGCAAAACCACTTTTCCCTCATTGAGAATGGTGAATCTCGTCAGGCCCCAGCAGGCCTGGTGTCGCGCAGACCATCCCATGATTGAGAAACCCCCAATTCTGCCAGTGACGCTAGCCTCGGAGCCAGGTATTGATAGGCAGCGCCCGCTTGTTTGTTTCGATGTTATTCCCTACAGCTGGGAGGACAGAGGAGAATGCTACCTGTGCTCCTGATCCCTTTACCACTCTGCCCGAGGCCCTGAAGTCTCTTTTGATCGCCCTTGGGCTTCTCATCACGACTTTGTTGGCACCCACGCAAAGAAGCAAGAGCGGCTAATGATGTGAGGGCCGTACAAGGCTAGGAAGTTTCCTGGTAATGCCTTCAACCCGAGCCGCAGGGAGGCAGAACGCTTCCCAGAAAGGCAGGCCAGGGGAGGAGTGAATGAATTCTTTACGTTGCTTTGCCTGGGCGTGTAGCTCGTGCTTTACCTACTAAACTGTAAACCTCTCAACCCCCAAGCTTTCCCACTTTTACCCTTCAGATTGTCTCCACCGTGCCACTGGGGGCAAGGGACTGAGTAGCTGTGTGATGCCAAGCAGCCTGCGGGGATTAGCCCACAGCACCTGGGAAGCCGAAGCCCAGTGAATCATTGAGACCAGAGCCCACTGCACCGGCTCTTCTGCAAAATGCTCCCTGACTCTGTGGCAGCTGAGCTGTCAGCACCCTATGCCCGCATTCCCCGACAAAGAGACGCACGGACACTCACGGACGCAGCCTTTGTCCAAACAAGAGATTTATTGACCCCTTTGCACACGGTAGATCTCCCGGAGGGAATGGACTCTCTCAAAGAGGGAGGGCGGTCGCTGTCCCCGTGGTAGCAGGCATCTCTGTTGCAAGGCTCCTTGCAATGGCCCCTTCAGCTGCATCGGGTCCCACTCCGCAGCATATGCTTTTGCTGTGGAGGCAAGCTGCAGCAGCAATTTCCACAGCCAGTTGAGGAGCGTGTTTTCCGTGTCCAGCGCGCTCAGTTCTGCAGCACAGCATGTCCTCCACCGGCCGCTCCCTCGTGCAGGTGCACTCCAGCTCCACGTGGAAGCTGGAGTTCCTCGCCGCCATCTCCCGCGCGGTGCCCAGCTCGAGGTGGAAGGTGTGCCCACGGGGGGGGCGCTTCAGGGGCACAAGCAGGCAGGCGGTAGACGGCGTCATCCTCACGGGAACTCCGACCTTCTAAGGTGCTGCTTATACCAATGGCTGGCTTCAGTCGTGGGATGATAATTTCCCTTGCATTTTTGGGAGATCCAGATAAACTCCTCCACCGTTGGGAAGAGTTTGTCCAGTTCCTTGAAGCGCTTGGCCCATTTACTGCCCAGATCCACTGCAACATAGGGGTTTGCTTTTTGCTCCTCCTTATCCGCCTTCATTCCGGAGCCGGCCTCCTTGCTGCTGCTGGCTGGCTGACGGCTCCTTTTCCTGAGCCACCAACAGAGCCTGAGGAGCAGGTTCAGGACTCCAGCAACGGTCCAGAACTGCCACTGCTGCAAGGCACCAGAGAGCAGGGCTCCCCAGGCAAAGCCGCTCTGCTCCTGGGTCCTCTGGTCCAGCTGCTGCGTCCCCTGCTCCACCTCCTGCAGCACCTGAGTCATCTTCCCGTTCTTGTAGAACTCCTGCAGCCGTATGCGCTCGCGTGTGGCCTCATCCAGCTCATCACCAACCTCATGAACATTCCAGAGGATGCATTGCACAAGCAGAAGAATTTTGAAGAATTTTATCACAGCCATGGCCTGCAGGAGGAGGGAGAGAAGGGGTTCAGTGGGGCTGGGAGGGAGGGAGCTGGCATCGGGAGGAGCAGGGCCGGGAGCCGCAGGGAGCTGGGGGCAGGTAGGAGAGGGGGCGAGGCAGCTGGGAGTCAGCAAGGCCTGCGCCCAGCCCCGGCGGCGGCGGCACCGTGCCCTGCGCGAGGTGCTCCCGCCAGCAGCTGGGCCCTCGATGCAGGCTGAGAACCCACCCCCCCGGGGGCCCGCGTTTCTGCCCCGGCCCTCGTCCAGCCCAGCCTCCCCCCGCCTGCGCACTCACCGCTCGCCCAGGCTGTACTGGCGCAGCGCTGCTGGCTGGTGCCTTTTATACCCTCCCCCCCCATTGTGACTCGGCCCCTCTGATGTCATAGATGCCGGAGCGCATCACAGGCACGCCCGCCGGCCAGCCCCGGCCTTCGGCCCCACCCCGGCTCAGCGACTCGCGCCTGCCCTGGCGGACTGGTGAAGGCTGGCCTAGAGTTCGTTTTCTTCACGGGAGCGCTTGTGTGGTGCTTTATTTTGGTTTTCTTACCGTCTGCCTGCCAGTGGCAATCTCATAATCACAGAACATCCCGAGTTGGGAGGGACCCCCGAGGGTCATCAAGTCGAACCCCTGACTCCGCGCCGGGCAACCTTAAAGAGAAATCATAGAATCCCTTAGGCTGGGAAAGGCCCTTAAGACTATCGAGTTCAACCGCAAACCTCACACTGCCAACCTCACAACCAGTAAACCATGTCCCTAAGCACCTGGTCTGCAAGGTTTTTAAATACCTGCAGGCATGCTGCCTCAACCACTTCCCTGGGCAGCCTGTTCCAATGCTTGATAACCCTTTCAATAAAGAAATTTCTCCCAGTAGTCAATCTGAGCCTCCCCTGGTGCAACTTGAGGCCGTTTCCTCTCGTCCTATGGCTTGTTGCTTGGGAAAAGAGACCGACACCCCCGTCGCCACAACCTCCTGTCATGGAGTTGTGGAGAGCGAGAAGGGCTCCCCCGCTCAGCCGCCTGTTCTCCCGACTAAACAACCTGAGCTCCCTCAGCCGCTCCTCATAAGACTTGTGCTCGGAACCCATCAGCAGCTTCGCTGCTCTTCTCTGGACGCGCTCCGGCACCTCAGTGTCTTTCTTGGAGTGAGGGGGCCCAAAACTGGACGCGGTATTTGAGGTGCGGCCTCGCCAGTGCCGAGCACAGGGGGACGATCGCTTCCCTAGTCCTGCTGGCCACACTATTTCTGATACAAGCCGGGATGCTATGGGCCTTCTTGGCCACCTGGGCACGCTGCCGGCCGGCGACCAACGCCCCCAGGTCCTTTTCCACCGGGCAGCTTTCCAGCCACTGTTCCCCACGCCTGTAGCATTGCATGGGACCGTTGTAACCCAAGCGCAGGACCGCAGGACCGCAGGACCCGGCACTTAGCCTTGTTGAATCTCATGCAGTGGGCCTCAGCCCATCGATCCAGCCTGTCCAGATCCCTCTGTCGAGCCTTTCTGCCCTCAAGCAGATCAACGCTCCCGCCCAGCTTAGTGTCATCTGCAAACTGAGTGAGCGTGCACTCGATCCCCTCCTCCAGATCATCGGTAAAGATATTGAACAGGACTGACCCCGATACTGAGCCGTGGCGAACACCACTTGTGACCGGCCGCCAGCTAGATTTAACTCCATTCACCGTGACTCTCTCTCGTCTATCTAAGGGCATTGTCCGCTTGCTTCTTGAATACCCACAGGCTTGGGGCCATGACCCTTTCCTGGGAGGGGCTTGTTCCACTGCTTGACCACCCTCTCGGTGAAGAACTTTTTCCTAATATCCAATCGGAACTTCCCTTGACGCAGCTTTAAGCCATTCCTTTGTGTCCTATCACCGGACCCCAAGGAGAAGAGATCCGCACCTCCCTCTCCGCGCCCCGTCCCAAGGAAGTTGTAGACAGCAATGAGGTCACCCCTCGGTCTCCTCTCCTCCAGGCTGAACAAACCCAGTGTCCTCAGCTGCACCTTGTAAGGACACGGCCGCTAGTCCTTTCACCATCTTTGTTGCCCTCCTTTGGACACGTTCTAATATTTTTATATCCCGCTGACATTGTGGAGCGCAAAGCTGCACACAGTACTCGAGGTGAGGCCGCACCACTGCTGAGTACAGTGGGTCAATCCCTTCTTTCCACCGGCTAGCTGTACTGCGCCTAGTGCACCCCAGGAGACGGCTGGCCCTTTGGGCCGCCGGGGCACGTCGTTGGCTCCTGTTGAGCTTACCGTCAACCAAGACCCCCAGATCCCTTTCCAGAGCCCATACACTTCCGTTTGCCACCTGGGCTCCCAAAGGAGATTCCTGGTCAGCCAAGCCAGCCTTCTGTCCCTCTTGCCTGACGCGCGACACGCTGGCATTGCCCGCTCCTGTACCCGTAAGAAATGGCTCTTAAAAAGTGACCAGCATTTATGGACAACAGTTCCCTCGAAAGCAGATTCCCAGGGGACCTTGCTAACTAGCTCCTTGAGCAGCCTAAACTCTGCTCTCCCAGAATCCAGGGGAGTAGCTCTGCGGCCAGTTTTTCCCATATCCCCAAAGATTTTAAACTCAACCGTTTCCTGATGACTGTGGCTGAGACAGCCACCAATCACTGCTTCACCCACAAGACCGTCTGTATGTTCAAACAACAGGTCTAGGAGGGCACCTTTCCTAGTCGGCTCCCGTAGTACCTGTATCAAAAAGTTATCTTCAGCGCGGGCTTCAGGAATTTCCCGGGCCTGTTCATGTCTGCTCTATGACAGTCCCACTTAGCAGCTGGGAAGCTGAAGTCGCCCGTAAGGACAACGTAGGGCAACCGATCTAGAGATTTCCCGTGATTCCTTATGGGTTCATACATTGGTGTCATCATCCTGGCCGGGTGGTCCGTAGCAGACTCCTGCAGGGACATCCGCTTTGTTAGCTTGTCCCTTAATCTTTACGCAGAGGCTCTCAACCATGTCGTCCCCAGCTGGAAGCGCTGTACAGTCCAACCCCTCCTTTACATACAGCACTACCCCTGCGCCTCGCCTGCCCTGCCTCTCTCTCCTGAAGAGCCTGGAAGGGTCCATCGCTGCACTCCAGTCACAGGGCTTTTCCCAACAGGTCTCACTTAGGCCAGTGATGTCATTGCTCTGGGACTGAGCCGAGGCCTCTAGCTCCTCCTGTCTCTTCCTCACGCCGCGTGCTTTAGTGTACAGTACAGACGTTTCAGCTGCGCTCCAGTGTCCTCCGTGCATCGTGGAGCGGAGTGAAAGCTCTGCGCACCGTTCCTCCAACATCGTCCTGCCGTCCCTTAGCTTATCCCTAGTAGGCCTGATTTTATTCCTTCCCTACTCCCAACCTAGTTTAAAGCTCCTTCAGTCAGCCCCGCTAAGTCGTGAGCAAAACCACTTTTCCCTCATTGAGAATGGTGAATCTCGTCAGGCCCCAGCAGGCCTGGTGTCGCGCAGACCATCCCATGATTGAGAAACCCCCAATTCTGCCAGTGACGCTAGCCTCGGAGCCAGGTATTGATAGGCAGCGCCCGCTTGTTTGTTTCGATGTTATTCCCTACAGCTGGGAGGACAGAGGAGAATGCTACCTGTGCTCCTGATCCCTTTACCACTCTGCCCGAGGCCCTGAAGTCTCTTTTGATCGCCCTTGGGCTTCTCATCACGACTTTGTTGGCACCCACGCAAAGAAGCAAGAGCGGCTAATGATGTGAGGGCCGTACAAGGCTAGGAAGTTTCCTGGTAATGCCTTCAACCCGAGCCGCAGGGAGGCAGAACGCTTCCCAGAAAGGCAGGCCAGGGGAGGAGTGAATGAATTCTTTACGTTGCTTTGCCTGGGCGTGTAGCTCGTGCTTTACCTACTAAACTGTAAACCTCTCAACCCCCAAGCTTTCCCACTTTTACCCTTCAGATTGTCTCCACCGTGCCACTGGGGGCAAGGGACTGAGTAGCTGTGTGATGCCAAGCAGCCTGCGGGGATTAGCCCACAGCACCTGGGAAGCCGAAGCCCAGTGAATCATTGAGACCAGAGCCCACTGCACCGGCTCTTCTGCAAAATGCTCCCTGACTCTGTGGCAGCTGAGCTGTCAGCACCCTATGCCCGCATTCCCCGACAAAGAGACGCACGGACACTCACGGACGCAGCCTTTGTCCAAACAAGAGATTTATTGACCCCTTTGCACACGGTAGATCTCCCGGAGGGAATGGACTCTCTCAAAGAGGGAGGGCGGTCGCTGTCCCCGTGGTAGCAGGCATCTCTGTTGCAAGGCTCCTTGCAATGGCCCCTTCAGCTGCATCGGGTCCCACTCCGCAGCGTATGCTTTTGCTGTGGAGGCAAGCTGCAGCAGCAATTTCCACAGCCAGTTGAGGAGCGTGTTTTCCGTGTCCAGCGCGCTCAGTTCTGCAGCACAGCATGTCCTCCACCGGCCGCTCCCTCGTGCAGGTGCACTCCAGCTCCACGTGGAAGCTGGAGTTCCTCGCCGCCATCTCCCGCGCGGTGCCCAGCTCGAGGTGGAAGGTGTGCCCACGGGGGGGGCGCTTCAGGGGCACGAGCAGGCAGGCGGTAGACGGCGTCATCCTCACGGGAACTCCGACCTTCTAAGGTGCTGCTTATACCAATGGCTGGCTTCAGTCGTGGGATGATAATTTCCCTTGCATTTTTGGGAGATCCAGATAAACTCCTCCACCGTTGGGAAGAGTTTGTCCAGTTCCTTGAAGCGCTTGGCCCATTTACTGCCCAGATCCACTGCAACATAGGGGTTTGCTTTTTGCTCCTCCTTATCCGCCTTCATTCCGGAGCCGGCCTCCTTGCTGCTGCTGGCTGGCTGACGGCTCCTTTTCCTGAGCCACCAACAGAGCCTGAGGAGCAGGTTCAGGACTCCAGCAACGGTCCAGAACTGCCACTGCTGCAAGGCACCAGAGAGCAGGGCTCCCCAGGCAAAGCCGCTCTGCTCCTGGGTCCTCTGGTCCAGCTGCTGCGTCCCCTGCTCCACCTCCTGCAGCACCTGAGTCATCTTCCCGTTCTTGTAGAACTCCTGCAGCCGTATGCGCTCGCGTGTGGCCTCATCCAGCTCATCACCAACCTCATGAACATTCCAGAGGATGCATTGCACAAGCAGAAGAATTTTGAAGAATTTTATCACAGCCATGGCCTGCAGGAGGAGGGAGAGAAGGGGTTCAGTGGGGCTGGGAGGGAGGGAGCTGGCATCGGGAGGAGCAGGGCCGGGAGCCGCAGGGAGCTGGGGGCAGGCAGGAGAGGGGGCGAGGCAGCTGGGAGTCAGCAAGGCCTGCGCCCAGCCCCGGCGGCGGCGGCACCGTGCCCTGCGCGAGGTGCTCCCGCCAGCAGCTGGGCCCTCGATGCAGGCTGAGAACCCACCCCCCCGGGGGCCCGCGTTTCTGCCCCGGCCCTCGTCCAGCCCAGCCTCCCCCCGCCTGCGCACTCACCGCTCGCCCAGGCTGTACTGGCGCAGCGCTGCTGGCTGGTGCCTTTTATACCCTCCCCCCCCATTGTGACTCGGCCCCTCTGATGTCATAGATGCCGGAGCGCATCACAGGCACGCCCGCCGGCCAGCCCCGGCCTTCGGCCCCACCCCGGCTCAGCGACTCGCGCCTGCCCTGGCGGACTGGTGAAGGCTGGCCTAGAGTTCGTTTTCTTCACGGGAGCGCTTGTGTGGTGCTTTATTTTGGTTTTCTTACCGTCTGCCTGCCAGTGGCAATCTCATAATCACAGAACATCCCGAGTTGGGAGGGACCCCCGAGGGTCATCAAGTCGAACCCCTGACTCCGCGCCGGGCAACCTTAAAGAGAAATCATAGAATCCCTTAGGCTGGGAAAGGCCCTTAAGACTATCGAGTTCAACCGCAAACCTCACACTGCCAACCTCACAACCAGTAAACCATGTCCCTAAGCACCTGGTCTGCAAGGTTTTTAAATACCTGCAGGCATGCTGCCTCAACCACTTCCCTGGGCAGCCTGTTCCAATGCTTGATAACCCTTTCAATAAAGAAATTTCTCCCAGTAGTCAATCTGAGCCTCCCCTGGTGCAACTTGAGGCCGTTTCCTCTCGTCCTATGGCTTGTTGCTTGGGAAAAGAGACCGACACCCCCGTCGCCACAACCTCCTGTCATGGAGTTGTGGAGAGCGAGAAGGGCTCCCCCGCTCAGCCGCCTGTTCTCCCGACTAAACAACCTGAGCTCCCTCAGCCGCTCCTCATAAGACTTGTGCTCGGAACCCATCAGCAGCTTCGCTGCTCTTCTCTGGACGCGCTCCGGCACCTCAGTGTCTTTCTTGGAGTGAGGGGGCCCAAAACTGGACGCGGTATTTGAGGTGCGGCCTCGCCAGTGCCGAGCACAGGGGGACGATCGCTTCCCTAGTCCTGCTGGCCACACTATTTCTGATACAAGCCGGGATGCTATGGGCCTTCTTGGCCACCTGGGCACGCTGCCGGCCGGCGACCAACGCCCCCAGGTCCTTTTCCACCGGGCAGCTTTCCAGCCACTGTTCCCCACGCCTGTAGCATTGCATGGGACCGTTGTAACCCAAGCGCAGGACCGCAGGACCCGGCACTTAGCCTTGTTGAATCTCATGCAGTGGGCCTCAGCCCATCGATCCAGCCTGTCCAGATCCCTCTGTCGAGCCTTTCTGCCCTCAAGCAGATCAACGCTCCCGCCCAGCTTAGTGTCATCTGCAAACTGAGTGAGCGTGCACTCGATCCCCTCCTCCAGATCATCGGTAAAGATATTGAACAGGACTGACCCCGATACTGAGCCGTGGCGAACACCACTTGTGACCGGCCGCCAGCTAGATTTAACTCCATTCACCGTGACTCTCTCTCGTCTATCTAAGGGCATTGTCCGCTTGCTTCTTGAATACCCACAGGCTTGGGGCCATGACCCTTTCCTGGGAGGGGCTTGTTCCACTGCTTGACCACCCTCTCGGTGAAGAACTTTTTCCTAATATCCAATCGGAACTTCCCTTGACGCAGCTTTAAGCCATTCCTTTGTGTCCTATCACCGGACCCCAAGGAGAAGAGATCCGCACCTCCCTCTCCGCGCCCCGTCCCAAGGAAGTTGTAGACAGCAATGAGGTCACCCCTCGGTCTCCTCTCCTCCAGGCTGAACAAACCCAGTGTCCTCAGCTGCACCTTGTAAGGACACGGCCGCTAGTCCTTTCACCATCTTTGTTGCCCTCCTTTGGACACGTTCTAATATTTTTATATCCCGCTGACATTGTGGAGCGCAAAGCTGCACACAGTACTCGAGGTGAGGCCGCACCACTGCTGAGTACAGTGGGTCAATCCCTTCTTTCCACCGGCTAGCTGTACTGCGCCTAGTGCACCCCAGGAGACGGCTGGCCCTTTGGGCCGCCGGGGCACGTCGTTGGCTCCTGTTGAGCTTACCGTCAACCAAGACCCCCAGATCCCTTTCCAGAGCCCATACACTTCCGTTTGCCACCTGGGCTCCCAAAGGAGATTCCTGGTCAGCCAAGCCAGCCTTCTGTCCCTCTTGCCTGACGCGCGACACGCTGGCATTGCCCGCTCCTGTACCCGTAAGAAATGGCTCTTAAAAAGTGACCAGCATTTATGGACAACAGTTCCCTCGAAAGCAGATTCCCAGGGGACCTTGCTAACTAGCTCCTTGAGCAGCCTAAACTCTGCTCTCCCAGAATCCAGGGGAGTAGCTCTGCGGCCAGTTTTTCCCATATCCCCAAAGATTTTAAACTCAACCGTTTCCTGATGACTGTGGCTGAGACAGCCACCAATCACTGCTTCACCCACAAGACCGTCTGTATGTTCAAACAACAGGTCTAGGAGGGCACCTTTCCTAGTCGGCTCCCGTAGTACCTGTATCAAAAAGTTATCTTCAGCGCGGGCTTCAGGAATTTCCCGGGCCTGTTCATGTCTGCTCTATGACAGTCCCACTTAGCAGCTGGGAAGCTGAAGTCGCCCGTAAGGACAACGTAGGGCAACCGATCTAGAGATTTCCCGTGATTCCTTATGGGTTCATACATTGGTGTCATCATCCTGGCCGGGTGGTCCGTAGCAGACTCCTGCAGGGACATCCGCTTTGTTAGCTTGTCCCTTAATCTTTACGCAGAGGCTCTCAACCATGTCGTCCCCAGCTGGAAGCGCTGTACAGTCCAACCCCTCCTTTACATACAGCACTACCCCTGCGCCTCGCCTGCCCTGCCTCTCTCTCCTGAAGAGCCTGGAAGGGTCCATCGCTGCACTCCAGTCACAGGGCTTTTCCCAACAGGTCTCACTTAGGCCAGTGATGTCATTGCTCTGGGACTGAGCCGAGGCCTCTAGCTCCTCCTGTCTCTTCCTCACGCCGCGTGCTTTAGTGTACAGTACAGACGTTTCAGCTGCGCTCCAGTGTCCTCCGTGCATCGTGGAGCGGAGTGAAAGCTCTGCGCACCGTTCCTCCAACATCGTCCTGCCGTCCCTTAGCTTATCCCTAGTAGGCCTGATTTTATTCCTTCCCTACTCCCAACCTAGTTTAAAGCTCCTTCAGTCAGCCCCGCTAAGTCGTGAGCAAAACCACTTTTCCCTCATTGAGAATGGTGAATCTCGTCAGGCCCCAGCAGGCCTGGTGTCGCGCAGACCATCCCATGATTGAGAAACCCCCAATTCTGCCAGTGACGCTAGCCTCGGAGCCAGGTATTGATAGGCAGCGCCCGCTTGTTTGTTTCGATGTTATTCCCTACAGCTGGGAGGACAGAGGAGAATGCTACCTGTGCTCCTGATCCCTTTACCACTCTGCCCGAGGCCCTGAAGTCTCTTTTGATCGCCCTTGGGCTTCTCATCACGACTTTGTTGGCACCCACGCAAAGAAGCAAGAGCGGCTAATGATGTGAGGGCCGTACAAGGCTAGGAAGTTTCCTGGTAATGCCTTCAACCCGAGCCGCAGGGAGGCAGAACGCTTCCCAGAAAGGCAGGCCAGGGGAGGAGTGAATGAATTCTTTACGTTGCTTTGCCTGGGCGTGTAGCTCGTGCTTTACCTACTAAACTGTAAACCTCTCAACCCCCAAGCTTTCCCACTTTTACCCTTCAGATTGTCTCCACCGTGCCACTGGGGGCAAGGGACTGAGTAGCTGTGTGATGCCAAGCAGCCTGCGGGGATTAGCCCACAGCACCTGGGAAGCCGAAGCCCAGTGAATCATTGAGACCAGAGCCCACTGCACCGGCTCTTCTGCAAAATGCTCCCTGACTCTGTGGCAGCTGAGCTGTCAGCACCCTATGCCCGCATTCCCCGACAAAGAGACGCACGGACACTCACGGACGCAGCCTTTGTCCAAACAAGAGATTTATTGACCCCTTTGCACACGGTAGATCTCCCGGAGGGAATGGACTCTCTCAAAGAGGGAGGGCGGTCGCTGTCCCCGTGGTAGCAGGCATCTCTGTTGCAAGGCTCCTTGCAATGGCCCCTTCAGCTGCATCGGGTCCCACTCCGCAGCATATGCTTTTGCTGTGGAGGCAAGCTGCAGCAGCAATTTCCACAGCCAGTTGAGGAGCGTGTTTTCCGTGTCCAGCGCGCTCAGTTCTGCAGCACAGCATGTCCTCCACCGGCCGCTCCCTCGTGCAGGTGCACTCCAGCTCCACGTGGAAGCTGGAGTTCCTCGCCGCCATCTCCCGCGCGGTGCCCAGCTCGAGGTGGAAGGTGTGCCCACGGGGGGGGCGCTTCAGGGGCACAAGCAGGCAGGCGGTAGACGGCGTCATCCTCACGGGAACTCCGACCTTCTAAGGTGCTGCTTATACCAATGGCTGGCTTCAGTCGTGGGATGATAATTTCCCTTGCATTTTTGGGAGATCCAGATAAACTCCTCCACCGTTGGGAAGAGTTTGTCCAGTTCCTTGAAGCGCTTGGCCCATTTACTGCCCAGATCCACTGCAACATAGGGGTTTGCTTTTTGCTCCTCCTTATCCGCCTTCATTCCGGAGCCGGCCTCCTTGCTGCTGCTGGCTGGCTGACGGCTCCTTTTCCTGAGCCACCAACAGAGCCTGAGGAGCAGGTTCAGGACTCCAGCAACGGTCCAGAACTGCCACTGCTGCAAGGCACCAGAGAGCAGGGCTCCCCAGGCAAAGCCGCTCTGCTCCTGGGTCCTCTGGTCCAGCTGCTGCGTCCCCTGCTCCACCTCCTGCAGCACCTGAGTCATCTTCCCGTTCTTGTAGAACTCCTGCAGCCGTATGCGCTCGCGTGTGGCCTCATCCAGCTCATCACCAACCTCATGAACATTCCAGAGGATGCATTGCACAAGCAGAAGAATTTTGAAGAATTTTATCACAGCCATGGCCTGCAGGAGGAGGGAGAGAAGGGGTTCAGTGGGGCTGGGAGGGAGGGAGCTGGCATCGGGAGGAGCAGGGCCGGGAGCCGCAGGGAGCTGGGGGCAGGTAGGAGAGGGGGCGAGGCAGCTGGGAGTCAGCAAGGCCTGCGCCCAGCCCCGGCGGCGGCGGCACCGTGCCCTGCGCGAGGTGCTCCCGCCAGCAGCTGGGCCCTCGATGCAGGCTGAGAACCCACCCCCCCGGGGGCCCGCGTTTCTGCCCCGGCCCTCGTCCAGCCCAGCCTCCCCCCGCCTGCGCACTCACCGCTCGCCCAGGCTGTACTGGCGCAGCGCTGCTGGCTGGTGCCTTTTATACCCTCCCCCCCCATTGTGACTCGGCCCCTCTGATGTCATAGATGCCGGAGCGCATCACAGGCACGCCCGCCGGCCAGCCCCGGCCTTCGGCCCCACCCCGGCTCAGCGACTCGCGCCTGCCCTGGCGGACTGGTGAAGGCTGGCCTAGAGTTCGTTTTCTTCACGGGAGCGCTTGTGTGGTGCTTTATTTTGGTTTTCTTACCGTCTGCCTGCCAGTGGCAATCTCATAATCACAGAACATCCCGAGTTGGGAGGGACCCCCGAGGGTCATCAAGTCGAACCCCTGACTCCGCGCCGGGCAACCTTAAAGAGAAATCATAGAATCCCTTAGGCTGGGAAAGGCCCTTAAGACTATCGAGTTCAACCGCAAACCTCACACTGCCAACCTCACAACCAGTAAACCATGTCCCTAAGCACCTGGTCTGCAAGGTTTTTAAATACCTGCAGGCATGCTGCCTCAACCACTTCCCTGGGCAGCCTGTTCCAATGCTTGATAACCCTTTCAATAAAGAAATTTCTCCCAGTAGTCAATCTGAGCCTCCCCTGGTGCAACTTGAGGCCGTTTCCTCTCGTCCTATGGCTTGTTGCTTGGGAAAAGAGACCGACACCCCCGTCGCCACAACCTCCTGTCATGGAGTTGTGGAGAGCGAGAAGGGCTCCCCCGCTCAGCCGCCTGTTCTCCCGACTAAACAACCTGAGCTCCCTCAGCCGCTCCTCATAAGACTTGTGCTCGGAACCCATCAGCAGCTTCGCTGCTCTTCTCTGGACGCGCTCCGGCACCTCAGTGTCTTTCTTGGAGTGAGGGGGCCCAAAACTGGACGCGGTATTTGAGGTGCGGCCTCGCCAGTGCCGAGCACAGGGGGACGATCGCTTCCCTAGTCCTGCTGGCCACACTATTTCTGATACAAGCCGGGATGCTATGGGCCTTCTTGGCCACCTGGGCACGCTGCCGGCCGGCGACCAACGCCCCCAGGTCCTTTTCCACCGGGCAGCTTTCCAGCCACTGTTCCCCACGCCTGTAGCATTGCATGGGACCGTTGTAACCCAAGCGCAGGACCGCAGGACCGCAGGACCCGGCACTTAGCCTTGTTGAATCTCATGCAGTGGGCCTCAGCCCATCGATCCAGCCTGTCCAGATCCCTCTGTCGAGCCTTTCTGCCCTCAAGCAGATCAACGCTCCCGCCCAGCTTAGTGTCATCTGCAAACTGAGTGAGCGTGCACTCGATCCCCTCCTCCAGATCATCGGTAAAGATATTGAACAGGACTGACCCCGATACTGAGCCGTGGCGAACACCACTTGTGACCGGCCGCCAGCTAGATTTAACTCCATTCACCGTGACTCTCTCTCGTCTATCTAAGGGCATTGTCCGCTTGCTTCTTGAATACCCACAGGCTTGGGGCCATGACCCTTTCCTGGGAGGGGCTTGTTCCACTGCTTGACCACCCTCTCGGTGAAGAACTTTTTCCTAATATCCAATCTGAACTTCCCTTGACGCAGCTTTAAGCCATTCCTTTGTGTCCTATCACCGGACCCCAAGGAGAAGAGATCCGCACCTCCCTCTCCGCGCCCCGTCCCAAGGAAGTTGTAGACAGCAATGAGGTCACCCCTCGGTCTCCTCTCCTCCAGGCTGAACAAACCCAGTGTCCTCAGCTGCACCTTGTAAGGACACGGCCGCTAGTCCTTTCACCATCTTTGTTGCCCTCCTTTGGACACGTTCTAATATTTTTATATCCCGCTGACATTGTGGAGCGCAAAGCTGCACACAGTACTCGAGGTGAGGCCGCACCACTGCTGAGTACAGTGGGTCAATCCCTTCTTTCCACCGGCTAGCTGTACTGCGCCTAGTGCACCCCAGGAGACGGCTGGCCCTTTGGGCCGCCGGGGCACGTCGTTGGCTCCTGTTGAGCTTACCGTCAACCAAGACCCCCAGATCCCTTTCCAGAGCCCATACACTTCCGTTTGCCACCTGGGCTCCCAAAGGAGATTCCTGGTCAGCCAAGCCAGCCTTCTGTCCCTCTTGCCTGACGCGCGACACGCTGGCATTGCCCGCTCCTGTACCCGTAAGAAATGGCTCTTAAAAAGTGACCAGCATTTATGGACAACAGTTCCCTCGAAAGCAGATTCCCAGGGGACCTTGCTAACTAGCTCCTTGAGCAGCCTAAACTCTGCTCTCCCAGAATCCAGGGGAGTAGCTCTGCGGCCAGTTTTTCCCATATCCCCAAAGATTTTAAACTCAACCGTTTCCTGATGACTGTGGCTGAGACAGCCACCAATCACTGCTTCACCCACAAGACCGTCTGTATGTTCAAACAACAGGTCTAGGAGGGCACCTTTCCTAGTCGGCTCCCGTAGTACCTGTATCAAAAAGTTATCTTCAGCGCGGGCTTCAGGAATTTCCCGGGCCTGTTCATGTCTGCTCTATGACAGTCCCACTTAGCAGCTGGGAAGCTGAAGTCGCCCGTAAGGACAACGTAGGGCAACCGATCTAGAGATTTCCCGTGATTCCTTATGGGTTCATACATTGGTGTCATCATCCTGGCCGGGTGGTCCGTAGCAGACTCCTGCAGGGACATCCGCTTTGTTAGCTTGTCCCTTAATCTTTACGCAGAGGCTCTCAACCATGTCGTCCCCAGCTGGAAGCGCTGTACAGTCCAACCCCTCCTTTACATACAGCACTACCCCTGCGCCTCGCCTGCCCTGCCTCTCTCTCCTGAAGAGCCTGGAAGGGTCCATCGCTGCACTCCAGTCACAGGGCTTTTCCCAACAGGTCTCACTTAGGCCAGTGATGTCATTGCTCTGGGACTGAGCCGAGGCCTCTAGCTCCTCCTGTCTCTTCCTCACGCCGCGTGCTTTAGTGTACAGTACAGACGTTTCAGCTGCGCTCCAGTGTCCTCCGTGCATCGTGGAGCGGAGTGAAAGCTCTGCGCACCGTTCCTCCAACATCGTCCTGCCGTCCCTTAGCTTATCCCTAGTAGGCCTGATTTTATTCCTTCCCTACTCCCAACCTAGTTTAAAGCTCCTTCAGTCAGCCCCGCTAAGTCGTGAGCAAAACCACTTTTCCCTCATTGAGAATGGTGAATCTCGTCAGGCCCCAGCAGGCCTGGTGTCGCGCAGACCATCCCATGATTGAGAAACCCCCAATTCTGCCAGTGACGCTAGCCTCGGAGCCAGGTATTGATAGGCAGCGCCCGCTTGTTTGTTTCGATGTTATTCCCTACAGCTGGGAGGACAGAGGAGAATGCTACCTGTGCTCCTGATCCCTTTACCACTCTGCCCGAGGCCCTGAAGTCTCTTTTGATCGCCCTTGGGCTTCTCATCACGACTTTGTTGGCACCCACGCAAAGAAGCAAGAGCGGCTAATGATGTGAGGGCCGTACAAGGCTAGGAAGTTTCCTGGTAATGCCTTCAACCCGAGCCGCAGGGAGGCAGAACGCTTCCCAGAAAGGCAGGCCAGGGGAGGAGTGAATGAATTCTTTACGTTGCTTTGCCTGGGCGTGTAGCTCGTGCTTTACCTACTAAACTGTAAACCTCTCAACCCCCAAGCTTTCCCACTTTTACCCTTCAGATTGTCTCCACCGTGCCACTGGGGGCAAGGGACTGAGTAGCTGTGTGATGCCAAGCAGCCTGCGGGGATTAGCCCACAGCACCTGGGAAGCCGAAGCCCAGTGAATCATTGAGACCAGAGCCCACTGCACCGGCTCTTCTGCAAAATGCTCCCTGACTCTGTGGCAGCTGAGCTGTCAGCACCCTATGCCCGCATTCCCCGACAAAGAGACGCACGGACACTCACGGACGCAGCCTTTGTCCAAACAAGAGATTTATTGACCCCTTTGCACACGGTAGATCTCCCGGAGGGAATGGACTCTCTCAAAGAGGGAGGGCGGTCGCTGTCCCCGTGGTAGCAGGCATCTCTGTTGCAAGGCTCCTTGCAATGGCCCCTTCAGCTGCATCGGGTCCCACTCCGCAGCGTATGCTTTTGCTGTGGAGGCAAGCTGCAGCAGCAATTTCCACAGCCAGTTGAGGAGCGTGTTTTCCGTGTCCAGCGCGCTCAGTTCTGCAGCACAGCATGTCCTCCACCGGCCGCTCCCTCGTGCAGGTGCACTCCAGCTCCACGTGGAAGCTGGAGTTCCTCGCCGCCATCTCCCGCGCGGTGCCCAGCTCGAGGTGGAAGGTGTGCCCACGGGGGGGGCGCTTCAGGGGCACGAGCAGGCAGGCGGTAGACGGCGTCATCCTCACGGGAACTCCGACCTTCTAAGGTGCTGCTTATACCAATGGCTGGCTTCAGTCGTGGGATGATAATTTCCCTTGCATTTTTGGGAGATCCAGATAAACTCCTCCACCGTTGGGAAGAGTTTGTCCAGTTCCTTGAAGCGCTTGGCCCATTTACTGCCCAGATCCACTGCAACATAGGGGTTTGCTTTTTGCTCCTCCTTATCCGCCTTCATTCCGGAGCCGGCCTCCTTGCTGCTGCTGGCTGGCTGACGGCTCCTTTTCCTGAGCCACCAACAGAGCCTGAGGAGCAGGTTCAGGACTCCAGCAACGGTCCAGAACTGCCACTGCTGCAAGGCACCAGAGAGCAGGGCTCCCCAGGCAAAGCCGCTCTGCTCCTGGGTCCTCTGGTCCAGCTGCTGCGTCCCCTGCTCCACCTCCTGCAGCACCTGAGTCATCTTCCCGTTCTTGTAGAACTCCTGCAGCCGTATGCGCTCGCGTGTGGCCTCATCCAGCTCATCACCAACCTCATGAACATTCCAGAGGATGCATTGCACAAGCAGAAGAATTTTGAAGAATTTTATCACAGCCATGGCCTGCAGGAGGAGGGAGAGAAGGGGTTCAGTGGGGCTGGGAGGGAGGGAGCTGGCATCGGGAGGAGCAGGGCCGGGAGCCGCAGGGAGCTGGGGGCAGGCAGGAGAGGGGGCGAGGCAGCTGGGAGTCAGCAAGGCCTGCGCCCAGCCCCGGCGGCGGCGGCACCGTGCCCTGCGCGAGGTGCTCCCGCCAGCAGCTGGGCCCTCGATGCAGGCTGAGAACCCACCCCCCCGGGGGCCCGCGTTTCTGCCCCGGCCCTCGTCCAGCCCAGCCTCCCCCCGCCTGCGCACTCACCGCTCGCCCAGGCTGTACTGGCGCAGCGCTGCTGGCTGGTGCCTTTTATACCCTCCCCCCCCATTGTGACTCGGCCCCTCTGATGTCATAGATGCCGGAGCGCATCACAGGCACGCCCGCCGGCCAGCCCCGGCCTTCGGCCCCACCCCGGCTCAGCGACTCGCGCCTGCCCTGGCGGACTGGTGAAGGCTGGCCTAGAGTTCGTTTTCTTCACGGGAGCGCTTGTGTGGTGCTTTATTTTGGTTTTCTTACCGTCTGCCTGCCAGTGGCAATCTCATAATCACAGAACATCCCGAGTTGGGAGGGACCCCCGAGGGTCATCAAGTCGAACCCCTGACTCCGCGCCGGGCAACCTTAAAGAGAAATCATAGAATCCCTTAGGCTGGGAAAGGCCCTTAAGACTATCGAGTTCAACCGCAAACCTCACACTGCCAACCTCACAACCAGTAAACCATGTCCCTAAGCACCTGGTCTGCAAGGTTTTTAAATACCTGCAGGCATGCTGCCTCAACCACTTCCCTGGGCAGCCTGTTCCAATGCTTGATAACCCTTTCAATAAAGAAATTTCTCCCAGTAGTCAATCTGAGCCTCCCCTGGTGCAACTTGAGGCCGTTTCCTCTCGTCCTATGGCTTGTTGCTTGGGAAAAGAGACCGACACCCCCGTCGCCACAACCTCCTGTCATGGAGTTGTGGAGAGCGAGAAGGGCTCCCCCGCTCAGCCGCCTGTTCTCCCGACTAAACAACCTGAGCTCCCTCAGCCGCTCCTCATAAGACTTGTGCTCGGAACCCATCAGCAGCTTCGCTGCTCTTCTCTGGACGCGCTCCGGCACCTCAGTGTCTTTCTTGGAGTGAGGGGGCCCAAAACTGGACGCGGTATTTGAGGTGCGGCCTCGCCAGTGCCGAGCACAGGGGGACGATCGCTTCCCTAGTCCTGCTGGCCACACTATTTCTGATACAAGCCGGGATGCTATGGGCCTTCTTGGCCACCTGGGCACGCTGCCGGCCGGCGACCAACGCCCCCAGGTCCTTTTCCACCGGGCAGCTTTCCAGCCACTGTTCCCCACGCCTGTAGCATTGCATGGGACCGTTGTAACCCAAGCGCAGGACCGCAGGACCGCAGGACCCGGCACTTAGCCTTGTTGAATCTCATGCAGTGGGCCTCAGCCCATCGATCCAGCCTGTCCAGATCCCTCTGTCGAGCCTTTCTGCCCTCAAGCAGATCAACGCTCCCGCCCAGCTTAGTGTCATCTGCAAACTGAGTGAGCGTGCACTCGATCCCCTCCTCCAGATCATCGGTAAAGATATTGAACAGGACTGACCCCGATACTGAGCCGTGGCGAACACCACTTGTGACCGGCCGCCAGCTAGATTTAACTCCATTCACCGTGACTCTCTCTCGTCTATCTAAGGGCATTGTCCGCTTGCTTCTTGAATACCCACAGGCTTGGGGCCATGACCCTTTCCTGGGAGGGGCTTGTTCCACTGCTTGACCACCCTCTCGGTGAAGAACTTTTTCCTAATATCCAATCGGAACTTCCCTTGACGCAGCTTTAAGCCATTCCTTTGTGTCCTATCACCGGACCCCAAGGAGAAGAGATCCGCACCTCCCTCTCCGCGCCCCGTCCCAAGGAAGTTGTAGACAGCAATGAGGTCACCCCTCGGTCTCCTCTCCTCCAGGCTGAACAAACCCAGTGTCCTCAGCTGCACCTTGTAAGGACACGGCCGCTAGTCCTTTCACCATCTTTGTTGCCCTCCTTTGGACACGTTCTAATATTTTTATATCCCGCTGACATTGTGGAGCGCAAAGCTGCACACAGTACTCGAGGTGAGGCCGCACCACTGCTGAGTACAGTGGGTCAATCCCTTCTTTCCACCGGCTAGCTGTACTGCGCCTAGTGCACCCCAGGAGACGGCTGGCCCTTTGGGCCGCCGGGGCACGTCGTTGGCTCCTGTTGAGCTTACCGTCAACCAAGACCCCCAGATCCCTTTCCAGAGCCCATACACTTCCGTTTGCCACCTGGGCTCCCAAAGGAGATTCCTGGTCAGCCAAGCCAGCCTTCTGTCCCTCTTGCCTGACGCGCGACACGCTGGCATTGCCCGCTCCTGTACCCGTAAGAAATGGCTCTTAAAAAGTGACCAGCATTTATGGACAACAGTTCCCTCGAAAGCAGATTCCCAGGGGACCTTGCTAACTAGCTCCTTGAGCAGCCTAAACTCTGCTCTCCCAGAATCCAGGGGAGTAGCTCTGCGGCCAGTTTTTCCCATATCCCCAAAGATTTTAAACTCAACCGTTTCCTGATGACTGTGGCTGAGACAGCCACCAATCACTGCTTCACCCACAAGACCGTCTGTATGTTCAAACAACAGGTCTAGGAGGGCACCTTTCCTAGTCGGCTCCCGTAGTACCTGTATCAAAAAGTTATCTTCAGCGCGGGCTTCAGGAATTTCCCGGGCCTGTTCATGTCTGCTCTATGACAGTCCCACTTAGCAGCTGGGAAGCTGAAGTCGCCCGTAAGGACAACGTAGGGCAACCGATCTAGAGATTTCCCGTGATTCCTTATGGGTTCATACATTGGTGTCATCATCCTGGCCGGGTGGTCCGTAGCAGACTCCTGCAGGGACATCCGCTTTGTTAGCTTGTCCCTTAATCTTTACGCAGAGGCTCTCAACCATGTCGTCCCCAGCTGGAAGCGCTGTACAGTCCAACCCCTCCTTTACATACAGCACTACCCCTGCGCCTCGCCTGCCCTGCCTCTCTCTCCTGAAGAGCCTGGAAGGGTCCATCGCTGCACTCCAGTCACAGGGCTTTTCCCAACAGGTCTCACTTAGGCCAGTGATGTCATTGCTCTGGGACTGAGCCGAGGCCTCTAGCTCCTCCTGTCTCTTCCTCACGCCGCGTGCTTTAGTGTACAGTACAGACGTTTCAGCTGCGCTCCAGTGTCCTCCGTGCATCGTGGAGCGGAGTGAAAGCTCTGCGCACCGTTCCTCCAACATCGTCCTGCCGTCCCTTAGCTTATCCCTAGTAGGCCTGATTTTATTCCTTCCCTACTCCCAACCTAGTTTAAAGCTCCTTCAGTCAGCCCCGCTAAGTCGTGAGCAAAACCACTTTTCCCTCATTGAGAATGGTGAATCTCGTCAGGCCCCAGCAGGCCTGGTGTCGCGCAGACCATCCCATGATTGAGAAACCCCCAATTCTGCCAGTGACGCTAGCCTCGGAGCCAGGTATTGATAGGCAGCGCCCGCTTGTTTGTTTCGATGTTATTCCCTACAGCTGGGAGGACAGAGGAGAATGCTACCTGTGCTCCTGATCCCTTTACCACTCTGCCCGAGGCCCTGAAGTCTCTTTTGATCGCCCTTGGGCTTCTCATCACGACTTTGTTGGCACCCACGCAAAGAAGCAAGAGCGGCTAATGATGTGAGGGCCGTACAAGGCTAGGAAGTTTCCTGGTAATGCCTTCAACCCGAGCCGCAGGGAGGCAGAACGCTTCCCAGAAAGGCAGGCCAGGGGAGGAGTGAATGAATTCTTTACGTTGCTTTGCCTGGGCGTGTAGCTCGTGCTTTACCTACTAAACTGTAAACCTCTCAACCCCCAAGCTTTCCCACTTTTACCCTTCAGATTGTCTCCACCGTGCCACTGGGGGCAAGGGACTGAGTAGCTGTGTGATGCCAAGCAGCCTGCGGGGATTAGCCCACAGCACCTGGGAAGCCGAAGCCCAGTGAATCATTGAGACCAGAGCCCACTGCACCGGCTCTTCTGCAAAATGCTCCCTGACTCTGTGGCAGCTGAGCTGTCAGCACCCTATGCCCGCATTCCCCGACAAAGAGACGCACGGACACTCACGGACGCAGCCTTTGTCCAAACAAGAGATTTATTGACCCCTTTGCACACGGTAGATCTCCCGGAGGGAATGGACTCTCTCAAAGAGGGAGGGCGGTCGCTGTCCCCGTGGTAGCAGGCATCTCTGTTGCAAGGCTCCTTGCAATGGCCCCTTCAGCTGCATCGGGTCCCACTCCGCAGCGTATGCTTTTGCTGTGGAGGCAAGCTGCAGCAGCAATTTCCACAGCCAGTTGAGGAGCGTGTTTTCCGTGTCCAGCGCGCTCAGTTCTGCAGCACAGCATGTCCTCCACCGGCCGCTCCCTCGTGCAGGTGCACTCCAGCTCCACGTGGAAGCTGGAGTTCCTCGCCGCCATCTCCCGCGCGGTGCCCAGCTCGAGGTGGAAGGTGTGCCCACGGGGGGGGCGCTTCAGGGGCACGAGCAGGCAGGCGGTAGACGGCGTCATCCTCACGGGAACTCCGACCTTCTAAGGTGCTGCTTATACCAATGGCTGGCTTCAGTCGTGGGATGATAATTTCCCTTGCATTTTTGGGAGATCCAGATAAACTCCTCCACCGTTGGGAAGAGTTTGTCCAGTTCCTTGAAGCGCTTGGCCCATTTACTGCCCAGATCCACTGCAACATAGGGGTTTGCTTTTTGCTCCTCCTTATCCGCCTTCATTCCGGAGCCGGCCTCCTTGCTGCTGCTGGCTGGCTGACGGCTCCTTTTCCTGAGCCACCAACAGAGCCTGAGGAGCAGGTTCAGGACTCCAGCAACGGTCCAGAACTGCCACTGCTGCAAGGCACCAGAGAGCAGGGCTCCCCAGGCAAAGCCGCTCTGCTCCTGGGTCCTCTGGTCCAGCTGCTGCGTCCCCTGCTCCACCTCCTGCAGCACCTGAGTCATCTTCCCGTTCTTGTAGAACTCCTGCAGCCGTATGCGCTCGCGTGTGGCCTCATCCAGCTCATCACCAACCTCATGAACATTCCAGAGGATGCATTGCACAAGCAGAAGAATTTTGAAGAATTTTATCACAGCCATGGCCTGCAGGAGGAGGGAGAGAAGGGGTTCAGTGGGGCTGGGAGGGAGGGAGCTGGCATCGGGAGGAGCAGGGCCGGGAGCCGCAGGGAGCTGGGGGCAGGCAGGAGAGGGGGCGAGGCAGCTGGGAGTCAGCAAGGCCTGCGCCCAGCCCCGGCGGCGGCGGCACCGTGCCCTGCGCGAGGTGCTCCCGCCAGCAGCTGGGCCCTCGATGCAGGCTGAGAACCCACCCCCCCGGGGGCCCGCGTTTCTGCCCCGGCCCTCGTCCAGCCCAGCCTCCCCCCGCCTGCGCACTCACCGCTCGCCCAGGCTGTACTGGCGCAGCGCTGCTGGCTGGTGCCTTTTATACCCTCCCCCCCCATTGTGACTCGGCCCCTCTGATGTCATAGATGCCGGAGCGCATCACAGGCACGCCCGCCGGCCAGCCCCGGCCTTCGGCCCCACCCCGGCTCAGCGACTCGCGCCTGCCCTGGCGGACTGGTGAAGGCTGGCCTAGAGTTCGTTTTCTTCACGGGAGCGCTTGTGTGGTGCTTTATTTTGGTTTTCTTACCGTCTGCCTGCCAGTGGCAATCTCATAATCACAGAACATCCCGAGTTGGGAGGGACCCCCGAGGGTCATCAAGTCGAACCCCTGACTCCGCGCCGGGCAACCTTAAAGAGAAATCATAGAATCCCTTAGGCTGGGAAAGGCCCTTAAGACTATCGAGTTCAACCGCAAACCTCACACTGCCAACCTCACAACCAGTAAACCATGTCCCTAAGCACCTGGTCTGCAAGGTTTTTAAATACCTGCAGGCATGCTGCCTCAACCACTTCCCTGGGCAGCCTGTTCCAATGCTTGATAACCCTTTCAATAAAGAAATTTCTCCCAGTAGTCAATCTGAGCCTCCCCTGGTGCAACTTGAGGCCGTTTCCTCTCGTCCTATGGCTTGTTGCTTGGGAAAAGAGACCGACACCCCCGTCGCCACAACCTCCTGTCATGGAGTTGTGGAGAGCGAGAAGGGCTCCCCCGCTCAGCCGCCTGTTCTCCCGACTAAACAACCTGAGCTCCCTCAGCCGCTCCTCATAAGACTTGTGCTCGGAACCCATCAGCAGCTTCGCTGCTCTTCTCTGGACGCGCTCCGGCACCTCAGTGTCTTTCTTGGAGTGAGGGGGCCCAAAACTGGACGCGGTATTTGAGGTGCGGCCTCGCCAGTGCCGAGCACAGGGGGACGATCGCTTCCCTAGTCCTGCTGGCCACACTATTTCTGATACAAGCCGGGATGCTATGGGCCTTCTTGGCCACCTGGGCACGCTGCCGGCCGGCGACCAACGCCCCCAGGTCCTTTTCCACCGGGCAGCTTTCCAGCCACTGTTCCCCACGCCTGTAGCATTGCATGGGACCGTTGTAACCCAAGCGCAGGACCGCAGGACCGCAGGACCCGGCACTTAGCCTTGTTGAATCTCATGCAGTGGGCCTCAGCCCATCGATCCAGCCTGTCCAGATCCCTCTGTCGAGCCTTTCTGCCCTCAAGCAGATCAACGCTCCCGCCCAGCTTAGTGTCATCTGCAAACTGAGTGAGCGTGCACTCGATCCCCTCCTCCAGATCATCGGTAAAGATATTGAACAGGACTGACCCCGATACTGAGCCGTGGCGAACACCACTTGTGACCGGCCGCCAGCTAGATTTAACTCCATTCACCGTGACTCTCTCTCGTCTATCTAAGGGCATTGTCCGCTTGCTTCTTGAATACCCACAGGCTTGGGGCCATGACCCTTTCCTGGGAGGGGCTTGTTCCACTGCTTGACCACCCTCTCGGTGAAGAACTTTTTCCTAATATCCAATCGGAACTTCCCTTGACGCAGCTTTAAGCCATTCCTTTGTGTCCTATCACCGGACCCCAAGGAGAAGAGATCCGCACCTCCCTCTCCGCGCCCCGTCCCAAGGAAGTTGTAGACAGCAATGAGGTCACCCCTCGGTCTCCTCTCCTCCAGGCTGAACAAACCCAGTGTCCTCAGCTGCACCTTGTAAGGACACGGCCGCTAGTCCTTTCACCATCTTTGTTGCCCTCCTTTGGACACGTTCTAATATTTTTATATCCCGCTGACATTGTGGAGCGCAAAGCTGCACGCAGTACTCGAGGTGAGGCCGCACCACTGCTGAGTACAGTGGGTCAATCCCTTCTTTCCACCGGCTAGCTGTACTGCGCCTAGTGCACCCCAGGAGACGGCTGGCCCTTTGGGCCGCCGGGGCACGTCGTTGGCTCCTGTTGAGCTTACCGTCAACCAAGACCCCCAGATCCCTTTCCAGAGCCCATACACTTCCGTTTGCCACCTGGGCTCCCAAAGGAGATTCCTGGTCAGCCAAGCCAGCCTTCTGTCCCTCTTGCCTGACGCGCGACACGCTGGCATTGCCCGCTCCTGTACCCGTAAGAAATGGCTCTTAAAAAGTGACCAGCATTTATGGACAACAGTTCCCTCGAAAGCAGATTCCCAGGGGACCTTGCTAACTAGCTCCTTGAGCAGCCTAAACTCTGCTCTCCCAGAATCCAGGGGAGTAGCTCTGCGGCCAGTTTTTCCCATATCCCCAAAGATTTTAAACTCAACCGTTTCCTGATGACTGTGGCTGAGACAGCCACCAATCACTGCTTCACCCACAAGACCGTCTGTATGTTCAAACAACAGGTCTAGGAGGGCACCTTTCCTAGTCGGCTCCCGTAGTACCTGTATCAAAAAGTTATCTTCAGCGCGGGCTTCAGGAATTTCCCGGGCCTGTTCATGTCTGCTCTATGACAGTCCCACTTAGCAGCTGGGAAGCTGAAGTCGCCCGTAAGGACAACGTAGGGCAACCGATCTAGAGATTTCCCGTGATTCCTTATGGGTTCATACATTGGTGTCATCATCCTGGCCGGGTGGTCCGTAGCAGACTCCTGCAGGGACATCCGCTTTGTTAGCTTGTCCCTTAATCTTTACGCAGAGGCTCTCAACCATGTCGTCCCCAGCTGGAAGCGCTGTACAGTCCAACCCCTCCTTTACATACAGCACTACCCCTGCGCCTCGCCTGCCCTGCCTCTCTCTCCTGAAGAGCCTGGAAGGGTCCATCGCTGCACTCCAGTCACAGGGCTTTTCCCAACAGGTCTCACTTAGGCCAGTGATGTCATTGCTCTGGGACTGAGCCGAGGCCTCTAGCTCCTCCTGTCTCTTCCTCACGCCGCGTGCTTTAGTGTACAGTACAGACGTTTCAGCTGCGCTCCAGTGTCCTCCGTGCATCGTGGAGCGGAGTGAAAGCTCTGCGCACCGTTCCTCCAACATCGTCCTGCCGTCCCTTAGCTTATCCCTAGTAGGCCTGATTTTATTCCTTCCCTACTCCCAACCTAGTTTAAAGCTCCTTCAGTCAGCCCCGCTAAGTCGTGAGCAAAACCACTTTTCCCTCATTGAGAATGGTGAATCTCGTCAGGCCCCAGCAGGCCTGGTGTCGCGCAGACCATCCCATGATTGAGAAACCCCCAATTCTGCCAGTGACGCTAGCCTCGGAGCCAGGTATTGATAGGCAGCGCCCGCTTGTTTGTTTCGATGTTATTCCCTACAGCTGGGAGGACAGAGGAGAATGCTACCTGTGCTCCTGATCCCTTTACCACTCTGCCCGAGGCCCTGAAGTCTCTTTTGATCGCCCTTGGGCTTCTCATCACGACTTTGTTGGCACCCACGCAAAGAAGCAAGAGCGGCTAATGATGTGAGGGCCGTACAAGGCTAGGAAGTTTCCTGGTAATGCCTTCAACCCGAGCCGCAGGGAGGCAGAACGCTTCCCAGAAAGGCAGGCCAGGGGAGGAGTGAATGAATTCTTTACGTTGCTTTGCCTGGGCGTGTAGCTCGTGCTTTACCTACTAAACTGTAAACCTCTCAACCCCCAAGCTTTCCCACTTTTACCCTTCAGATTGTCTCCACCGTGCCACTGGGGGCAAGGGACTGAGTAGCTGTGTGATGCCAAGCAGCCTGCGGGGATTAGCCCACAGCACCTGGGAAGCCGAAGCCCAGTGAATCATTGAGACCAGAGCCCACTGCACCGGCTCTTCTGCAAAATGCTCCCTGACTCTGTGGCAGCTGAGCTGTCAGCACCCTATGCCCGCATTCCCCGACAAAGAGACGCACGGACACTCACGGACGCAGCCTTTGTCCAAACAAGAGATTTATTGACCCCTTTGCACACGGTAGATCTCCCGGAGGGAATGGACTCTCTCAAAGAGGGAGGGCGGTCGCTGTCCCCGTGGTAGCAGGCATCTCTGTTGCAAGGCTCCTTGCAATGGCCCCTTCAGCTGCATCGGGTCCCACTCCGCAGCGTATGCTTTTGCTGTGGAGGCAAGCTGCAGCAGCAATTTCCACAGCCAGTTGAGGAGCGTGTTTTCCGTGTCCAGCGCGCTCAGTTCTGCAGCACAGCATGTCCTCCACCGGCCGCTCCCTCGTGCAGGTGCACTCCAGCTCCACGTGGAAGCTGGAGTTCCTCGCCGCCATCTCCCGCGCGGTGCCCAGCTCGAGGTGGAAGGTGTGCCCACGGGGGGGGCGCTTCAGGGGCACGAGCAGGCAGGCGGTAGACGGCGTCATCCTCACGGGAACTCCGACCTTCTAAGGTGCTGCTTATACCAATGGCTGGCTTCAGTCGTGGGATGATAATTTCCCTTGCATTTTTGGGAGATCCAGATAAACTCCTCCACCGTTGGGAAGAGTTTGTCCAGTTCCTTGAAGCGCTTGGCCCATTTACTGCCCAGATCCACTGCAACATAGGGGTTTGCTTTTTGCTCCTCCTTATCCGCCTTCATTCCGGAGCCGGCCTCCTTGCTGCTGCTGGCTGGCTGACGGCTCCTTTTCCTGAGCCACCAACAGAGCCTGAGGAGCAGGTTCAGGACTCCAGCAACGGTCCAGAACTGCCACTGCTGCAAGGCACCAGAGAGCAGGGCTCCCCAGGCAAAGCCGCTCTGCTCCTGGGTCCTCTGGTCCAGCTGCTGCGTCCCCTGCTCCACCTCCTGCAGCACCTGAGTCATCTTCCCGTTCTTGTAGAACTCCTGCAGCCGTATGCGCTCGCGTGTGGCCTCATCCAGCTCATCACCAACCTCATGAACATTCCAGAGGATGCATTGCACAAGCAGAAGAATTTTGAAGAATTTTATCACAGCCATGGCCTGCAGGAGGAGGGAGAGAAGGGGTTCAGTGGGGCTGGGAGGGAGGGAGCTGGCATCGGGAGGAGCAGGGCCGGGAGCCGCAGGGAGCTGGGGGCAGGTAGGAGAGGGGGCGAGGCAGCTGGGAGTCAGCAAGGCCTGCGCCCAGCCCCGGCGGCGGCGGCACCGTGCCCTGCGCGAGGTGCTCCCGCCAGCAGCTGGGCCCTCGATGCAGGCTGAGAACCCACCCCCCCGGGGGCCCGCGTTTCTGCCCCGGCCCTCGTCCAGCCCAGCCTCCCCCCGCCTGCGCACTCACCGCTCGCCCAGGCTGTACTGGCGCAGCGCTGCTGGCTGGTGCCTTTTATACCCTCCCCCCCCATTGTGACTCGGCCCCTCTGATGTCATAGATGCCGGAGCGCATCACAGGCACGCCCGCCGGCCAGCCCCGGCCTTCGGCCCCACCCCGGCTCAGCGACTCGCGCCTGCCCTGGCGGACTGGTGAAGGCTGGCCTAGAGTTCGTTTTCTTCACGGGAGCGCTTGTGTGGTGCTTTATTTTGGTTTTCTTACCGTCTGCCTGCCAGTGGCAATCTCATAATCACAGAACATCCCGAGTTGGGAGGGACCCCCGAGGGTCATCAAGTCGAACCCCTGACTCCGCGCCGGGCAACCTTAAAGAGAAATCATAGAATCCCTTAGGCTGGGAAAGGCCCTTAAGACTATCGAGTTCAACCGCAAACCTCACACTGCCAACCTCACAACCAGTAAACCATGTCCCTAAGCACCTGGTCTGCAAGGTTTTTAAATACCTGCAGGCATGCTGCCTCAACCACTTCCCTGGGCAGCCTGTTCCAATGCTTGATAACCCTTTCAATAAAGAAATTTCTCCCAGTAGTCAATCTGAGCCTCCCCTGGTGCAACTTGAGGCCGTTTCCTCTCGTCCTATGGCTTGTTGCTTGGGAAAAGAGACCGACACCCCCGTCGCCACAACCTCCTGTCATGGAGTTGTGGAGAGCGAGAAGGGCTCCCCCGCTCAGCCGCCTGTTCTCCCGACTAAACAACCTGAGCTCCCTCAGCCGCTCCTCATAAGACTTGTGCTCGGAACCCATCAGCAGCTTCGCTGCTCTTCTCTGGACGCGCTCCGGCACCTCAGTGTCTTTCTTGGAGTGAGGGGGCCCAAAACTGGACGCGGTATTTGAGGTGCGGCCTCGCCAGTGCCGAGCACAGGGGGACGATCGCTTCCCTAGTCCTGCTGGCCACACTATTTCTGATACAAGCCGGGATGCTATGGGCCTTCTTGGCCACCTGGGCACGCTGCCGGCCGGCGACCAACGCCCCCAGGTCCTTTTCCACCGGGCAGCTTTCCAGCCACTGTTCCCCACGCCTGTAGCATTGCATGGGACCGTTGTAACCCAAGCGCAGGACCGCAGGACCGCAGGACCCGGCACTTAGCCTTGTTGAATCTCATGCAGTGGGCCTCAGCCCATCGATCCAGCCTGTCCAGATCCCTCTGTCGAGCCTTTCTGCCCTCAAGCAGATCAACGCTCCCGCCCAGCTTAGTGTCATCTGCAAACTGAGTGAGCGTGCACTCGATCCCCTCCTCCAGATCATCGGTAAAGATATTGAACAGGACTGACCCCGATACTGAGCCGTGGCGAACACCACTTGTGACCGGCCGCCAGCTAGATTTAACTCCATTCACCGTGACTCTCTCTCGTCTATCTAAGGGCATTGTCCGCTTGCTTCTTGAATACCCACAGGCTTGGGGCCATGACCCTTTCCTGGGAGGGGCTTGTTCCACTGCTTGACCACCCTCTCGGTGAAGAACTTTTTCCTAATATCCAATCGGAACTTCCCTTGACGCAGCTTTAAGCCATTCCTTTGTGTCCTATCACCGGACCCCAAGGAGAAGAGATCCGCACCTCCCTCTCCGCGCCCCGTCCCAAGGAAGTTGTAGACAGCAATGAGGTCACCCCTCGGTCTCCTCTCCTCCAGGCTGAACAAACCCAGTGTCCTCAGCTGCACCTTGTAAGGACACGGCCGCTAGTCCTTTCACCATCTTTGTTGCCCTCCTTTGGACACGTTCTAATATTTTTATATCCCGCTGACATTGTGGAGCGCAAAGCTGCACGCAGTACTCGAGGTGAGGCCGCACCACTGCTGAGTACAGTGGGTCAATCCCTTCTTTCCACCGGCTAGCTGTACTGCGCCTAGTGCACCCCAGGAGACGGCTGGCCCTTTGGGCCGCCGGGGCACGTCGTTGGCTCCTGTTGAGCTTACCGTCAACCAAGACCCCCAGATCCCTTTCCAGAGCCCATACACTTCCGTTTGCCACCTGGGCTCCCAAAGGAGATTCCTGGTCAGCCAAGCCAGCCTTCTGTCCCTCTTGCCTGACGCGCGACACGCTGGCATTGCCCGCTCCTGTACCCGTAAGAAATGGCTCTTAAAAAGTGACCAGCATTTATGGACAACAGTTCCCTCGAAAGCAGATTCCCAGGGGACCTTGCTAACTAGCTCCTTGAGCAGCCTAAACTCTGCTCTCCCAGAATCCAGGGGAGTAGCTCTGCGGCCAGTTTTTCCCATATCCCCAAAGATTTTAAACTCAACCGTTTCCTGATGACTGTGGCTGAGACAGCCACCAATCACTGCTTCACCCACAAGACCGTCTGTATGTTCAAACAACAGGTCTAGGAGGGCACCTTTCCTAGTCGGCTCCCGTAGTACCTGTATCAAAAAGTTATCTTCAGCGCGGGCTTCAGGAATTTCCCGGGCCTGTTCATGTCTGCTCTATGACAGTCCCACTTAGCAGCTGGGAAGCTGAAGTCGCCCGTAAGGACAACGTAGGGCAACCGATCTAGAGATTTCCCGTGATTCCTTATGGGTTCATACATTGGTGTCATCATCCTGGCCGGGTGGTCCGTAGCAGACTCCTGCAGGGACATCCGCTTTGTTAGCTTGTCCCTTAATCTTTACGCAGAGGCTCTCAACCATGTCGTCCCCAGCTGGAAGCGCTGTACAGTCCAACCCCTCCTTTACATACAGCACTACCCCTGCGCCTCGCCTGCCCTGCCTCTCTCTCCTGAAGAGCCTGGAAGGGTCCATCGCTGCACTCCAGTCACAGGGCTTTTCCCAACAGGTCTCACTTAGGCCAGTGATGTCATTGCTCTGGGACTGAGCCGAGGCCTCTAGCTCCTCCTGTCTCTTCCTCACGCCGCGTGCTTTAGTGTACAGTACAGACGTTTCAGCTGCGCTCCAGTGTCCTCCGTGCATCGTGGAGCGGAGTGAAAGCTCTGCGCACCGTTCCTCCAACATCGTCCTGCCGTCCCTTAGCTTATCCCTAGTAGGCCTGATTTTATTCCTTCCCTACTCCCAACCTAGTTTAAAGCTCCTTCAGTCAGCCCCGCTAAGTCGTGAGCAAAACCACTTTTCCCTCATTGAGAATGGTGAATCTCGTCAGGCCCCAGCAGGCCTGGTGTCGCGCAGACCATCCCATGATTGAGAAACCCCCAATTCTGCCAGTGACGCTAGCCTCGGAGCCAGGTATTGATAGGCAGCGCCCGCTTGTTTGTTTCGATGTTATTCCCTACAGCTGGGAGGACAGAGGAGAATGCTACCTGTGCTCCTGATCCCTTTACCACTCTGCCCGAGGCCCTGAAGTCTCTTTTGATCGCCCTTGGGCTTCTCATCACGACTTTGTTGGCACCCACGCAAAGAAGCAAGAGCGGCTAATGATGTGAGGGCCGTACAAGGCTAGGAAGTTTCCTGGTAATGCCTTCAACCCGAGCCGCAGGGAGGCAGAACGCTTCCCAGAAAGGCAGGCCAGGGGAGGAGTGAATGAATTCTTTACGTTGCTTTGCCTGGGCGTGTAGCTCGTGCTTTACCTACTAAACTGTAAACCTCTCAACCCCCAAGCTTTCCCACTTTTACCCTTCAGATTGTCTCCACTGTGCCACTGGGGGCAAGGGACTGAGTAGCTGTGTGATGCCAAGCAGCCTGCGGGGATTAGCCCACAGCACCTGGGAAGCCGAAGCCCAGTGAATCATTGAGACCAGAGCCCACTGCACCGGCTCTTCTGCAAAATGCTCCCTGACTCTGTGGCAGCTGAGCTGTCAGCACCCTATGCCCGCATTCCCCGACAAAGAGACGCACGGACACTCACGGACGCAGCCTTTGTCCAAACAAGAGATTTATTGACCCCTTTGCACACGGTAGATCTCCCGGAGGGAATGGACTCTCTCAAAGAGGGAGGGCGGTCGCTGTCCCCGTGGTAGCAGGCATCTCTGTTGCAAGGCTCCTTGCAATGGCCCCTTCAGCTGCATCGGGTCCCACTCCGCAGCGTATGCTTTTGCTGTGGAGGCAAGCTGCAGCAGCAATTTCCACAGCCAGTTGAGGAGCGTGTTTTCCGTGTCCAGCGCGCTCAGTTCTGCAGCACAGCATGTCCTCCACCGGCCGCTCCCTCGTGCAGGTGCACTCCAGCTCCACGTGGAAGCTGGAGTTCCTCGCCGCCATCTCCCGCGCGGTGCCCAGCTCGAGGTGGAAGGTGTGCCCACGGGGGGGGCGCTTCAGGGGCACGAGCAGGCAGGCGGTAGACGGCGTCATCCTCACGGGAACTCCGACCTTCTAAGGTGCTGCTTATACCAATGGCTGGCTTCAGTCGTGGGATGATAATTTCCCTTGCATTTTTGGGAGATCCAGATAAACTCCTCCACCGTTGGGAAGAGTTTGTCCAGTTCCTTGAAGCGCTTGGCCCATTTACTGCCCAGATCCACTGCAACATAGGGGTTTGCTTTTTGCTCCTCCTTATCCGCCTTCATTCCGGAGCCGGCCTCCTTGCTGCTGCTGGCTGGCTGACGGCTCCTTTTCCTGAGCCACCAACAGAGCCTGAGGAGCAGGTTCAGGACTCCAGCAACGGTCCAGAACTGCCACTGCTGCAAGGCACCAGAGAGCAGGGCTCCCCAGGCAAAGCCGCTCTGCTCCTGGGTCCTCTGGTCCAGCTGCTGCGTCCCCTGCTCCACCTCCTGCAGCACCTGAGTCATCTTCCCGTTCTTGTAGAACTCCTGCAGCCGTATGCGCTCGCGTGTGGCCTCATCCAGCTCATCACCAACCTCATGAACATTCCAGAGGATGCATTGCACAAGCAGAAGAATTTTGAAGAATTTTATCACAGCCATGGCCTGCAGGAGGAGGGAGAGAAGGGGTTCAGTGGGGCTGGGAGGGAGGGAGCTGGCATCGGGAGGAGCAGGGCCGGGAGCCGCAGGGAGCTGGGGGCAGGTAGGAGAGGGGGCGAGGCAGCTGGGAGTCAGCAAGGCCTGCGCCCAGCCCCGGCGGCGGCGGCACCGTGCCCTGCGCGAGGTGCTCCCGCCAGCAGCTGGGCCCTCGATGCAGGCTGAGAACCCACCCCCCCGGGGGCCCGCGTTTCTGCCCCGGCCCTCGTCCAGCCCAGCCTCCCCCCGCCTGCGCACTCACCGCTCGCCCAGGCTGTACTGGCGCAGCGCTGCTGGCTGGTGCCTTTTATACCCTCCCCCCCCATTGTGACTCGGCCCCTCTGATGTCATAGATGCCGGAGCGCATCACAGGCACGCCCGCCGGCCAGCCCCGGCCTTCGGCCCCACCCCGGCTCAGCGACTCGCGCCTGCCCTGGCGGACTGGTGAAGGCTGGCCTAGAGTTCGTTTTCTTCACGGGAGCGCTTGTGTGGTGCTTTATTTTGGTTTTCTTACCGTCTGCCTGCCAGTGGCAATCTCATAATCACAGAACATCCCGAGTTGGGAGGGACCCCCGAGGGTCATCAAGTCGAACCCCTGACTCCGCGCCGGGCAACCTTAAAGAGAAATCATAGAATCCCTTAGGCTGGGAAAGGCCCTTAAGACTATCGAGTTCAACCGCAAACCTCACACTGCCAACCTCACAACCAGTAAACCATGTCCCTAAGCACCTGGTCTGCAAGGTTTTTAAATACCTGCAGGCATGCTGCCTCAACCACTTCCCTGGGCAGCCTGTTCCAATGCTTGATAACCCTTTCAATAAAGAAATTTCTCCCAGTAGTCAATCTGAGCCTCCCCTGGTGCAACTTGAGGCCGTTTCCTCTCGTCCTATGGCTTGTTGCTTGGGAAAAGAGACCGACACCCCCGTCGCCACAACCTCCTGTCATGGAGTTGTGGAGAGCGAGAAGGGCTCCCCCGCTCAGCCGCCTGTTCTCCCGACTAAACAACCTGAGCTCCCTCAGCCGCTCCTCATAAGACTTGTGCTCGGAACCCATCAGCAGCTTCGCTGCTCTTCTCTGGACGCGCTCCGGCACCTCAGTGTCTTTCTTGGAGTGAGGGGGCCCAAAACTGGACGCGGTATTTGAGGTGCGGCCTCGCCAGTGCCGAGCACAGGGGGACGATCGCTTCCCTAGTCCTGCTGGCCACACTATTTCTGATACAAGCCGGGATGCTATGGGCCTTCTTGGCCACCTGGGCACGCTGCCGGCCGGCGACCAACGCCCCCAGGTCCTTTTCCACCGGGCAGCTTTCCAGCCACTGTTCCCCACGCCTGTAGCATTGCATGGGACCGTTGTAACCCAAGCGCAGGACCGCAGGACCGCAGGACCCGGCACTTAGCCTTGTTGAATCTCATGCAGTGGGCCTCAGCCCATCGATCCAGCCTGTCCAGATCCCTCTGTCGAGCCTTTCTGCCCTCAAGCAGATCAACGCTCCCGCCCAGCTTAGTGTCATCTGCAAACTGAGTGAGCGTGCACTCGATCCCCTCCTCCAGATCATCGGTAAAGATATTGAACAGGACTGACCCCGATACTGAGCCGTGGCGAACACCACTTGTGACCGGCCGCCAGCTAGATTTAACTCCATTCACCATGACTCTCTCTCGTCTATCTAAGGGCATTGTCCGCTTGCTTCTTGAATACCCACAGGCTTGGGGCCATGACCCTTTCCTGGGAGGGGCTTGTTCCACTGCTTGACCACCCTCTCGGTGAAGAACTTTTTCCTAATATCCAATCGGAACTTCCCTTGACGCAGCTTTAAGCCATTCCTTTGTGTCCTATCACCGGACCCCAAGGAGAAGAGATCCGCACCTCCCTCTCCGCGCCCCGTCCCAAGGAAGTTGTAGACAGCAATGAGGTCACCCCTCGGTCTCCTCTCCTCCAGGCTGAACAAACCCAGTGTCCTCAGCTGCACCTTGTAAGGACACGGCCGCTAGTCCTTTCACCATCTTTGTTGCCCTCCTTTGGACACGTTCTAATATTTTTATATCCCGCTGACATTGTGGAGCGCAAAGCTGCACACAGTACTCGAGGTGAGGCCGCACCACTGCTGAGTACAGTGGGTCAATCCCTTCTTTCCACCGGCTAGCTGTACTGCGCCTAGTGCACCCCAGGAGACGGCTGGCCCTTTGGGCCGCCGGGGCACGTCGTTGGCTCCTGTTGAGCTTACCGTCAACCAAGACCCCCAGATCCCTTTCCAGAGCCCATACACTTCCGTTTGCCACCTGGGCTCCCAAAGGAGATTCCTGGTCAGCCAAGCCAGCCTTCTGTCCCTCTTGCCTGACGCGCGACACGCTGGCATTGCCCGCTCCTGTACCCGTAAGAAATGGCTCTTAAAAAGTGACCAGCATTTATGGACAACAGTTCCCTCGAAAGCAGATTCCCAGGGGACCTTGCTAACTAGCTCCTTGAGCAGCCTAAACTCTGCTCTCCCAGAATCCAGGGGAGTAGCTCTGCGGCCAGTTTTTCCCATATCCCCAAAGATTTTAAACTCAACCGTTTCCTGATGACTGTGGCTGAGACAGCCACCAATCACTGCTTCACCCACAAGACCGTCTGTATGTTCAAACAACAGGTCTAGGAGGGCACCTTTCCTAGTCGGCTCCCGTAGTACCTGTATCAAAAAGTTATCTTCAGCGCGGGCTTCAGGAATTTCCCGGGCCTGTTCATGTCTGCTCTATGACAGTCCCACTTAGCAGCTGGGAAGCTGAAGTCGCCCGTAAGGACAACGTAGGGCAACCGATCTAGAGATTTCCCGTGATTCCTTATGGGTTCATACATTGGTGTCATCATCCTGGCCGGGTGGTCCGTAGCAGACTCCTGCAGGGACATCCGCTTTGTTAGCTTGTCCCTTAATCTTTACGCAGAGGCTCTCAACCATGTCGTCCCCAGCTGGAAGCGCTGTACAGTCCAACCCCTCCTTTACATACAGCACTACCCCTGCGCCTCGCCTGCCCTGCCTCTCTCTCCTGAAGAGCCTGGAAGGGTCCATCGCTGCACTCCAGTCACAGGGCTTTTCCCAACAGGTCTCACTTAGGCCAGTGATGTCATTGCTCTGGGACTGAGCCGAGGCCTCTAGCTCCTCCTGTCTCTTCCTCACGCCGCGTGCTTTAGTGTACAGTACAGACGTTTCAGCTGCGCTCCAGTGTCCTCCGTGCATCGTGGAGCGGAGTGAAAGCTCTGCGCACCGTTCCTCCAACATCGTCCTGCCGTCCCTTAGCTTATCCCTAGTAGGCCTGATTTTATTCCTTCCCTACTCCCAACCTAGTTTAAAGCTCCTTCAGTCAGCCCCGCTAAGTCGTGAGCAAAACCACTTTTCCCTCATTGAGAATGGTGAATCTCGTCAGGCCCCAGCAGGCCTGGTGTCGCGCAGACCATCCCATGATTGAGAAACCCCCAATTCTGCCAGTGACGCTAGCCTCGGAGCCAGGTATTGATAGGCAGCGCCCGCTTGTTTGTTTCGATGTTATTCCCTACAGCTGGGAGGACAGAGGAGAATGCTACCTGTGCTCCTGATCCCTTTACCACTCTGCCCGAGGCCCTGAAGTCTCTTTTGATCGCCCTTGGGCTTCTCATCACGACTTTGTTGGCACCCACGCAAAGAAGCAAGAGCGGCTAATGATGTGAGGGCCGTACAAGGCTAGGAAGTTTCCTGGTAATGCCTTCAACCCGAGCCGCAGGGAGGCAGAACGCTTCCCAGAAAGGCAGGCCAGGGGAGGAGTGAATGAATTCTTTACGTTGCTTTGCCTGGGCGTGTAGCTCGTGCTTTACCTACTAAACTGTAAACCTCTCAACCCCCAAGCTTTCCCACTTTTACCCTTCAGATTGTCTCCACCGTGCCACTGGGGGCAAGGGACTATCACCAGACCCCAAGCAGAAGAGACCTGCACCCCCCTCTCTGCGCCCTATGGCGAATACCACTTGTGAGCAGTTATTCTTGTGTACTTATTTTCGGCTCTTATATCTTTACTATTTTTCTCATTTTCCCATACTATAAATTAAATTCATTGAATATGATGTACTATTGAAAGGTCCATGTTGGCGGTCACTTCCGTCTTTGCTGTCTTTTATGTGTTTGTGTATGGTATTTTTGAGCATTTGTTCCAGTATTTTTCTGCAACTGAAATTAAGCTTAGTGGTTTTCTCTCCTCTTGCCTGTCTCTCCTCTCTTTTCCTTTTCTTAAATCAGATGTTTTGTGCCTTTTTCCCAGTTTTACGGAGCCTTACTTATTTTTGCCAAGTTTTCAAAAGATAATCTTTTATCATCCCTGGCTTAAAAAACTGGGTGAAGGAAATTATGTACAGAGAATTTTCAGTAAGCCTATCTTATCTTTTCCAATCTTTTTGTCACTGTTCTGGTTTTTACTACTCATCTCTATCTCTGCTGCTAATTTTGTTAGCTGTAAGATCACAGTTCACATTTTTAATGAAGACAGAAGGAAAGGTATCATTAACATTGTGACCTTATCAAGATTCCTCTTGAGGAATAGACCAACAGTTTTGGGTTTTGTTTTTGTTTTTTATTTATTAATCTGCTTCTACTAATAACGTAAATACAGAGTATTTTCTCCTATATTTTATTTTCTCACAAGTTATGTTTTGCCTTTCTGATTTTATCCCTAGACTGTTGATAGTATACTTCAGGATACTTTGTGCCTAGGAGTTGTCCTTTTGTTCATTGTTTGTTTGTTTGTTTTTAACAGTACTAACAACTCTCCCCAATTCCTTTTCCCCTTTTTACTGTCATTATGTAAAAATCTGGCACTTCCACCTCCCAGTGTTTAGTGCACTCTGCTGTCCTAAGTTCCGTGATTTACGACGATCATGTTCTCATTTCTAACCATCTGAGGACAGTTTATTCAGTCATCTATTTCACGGTCACTCTCAGACAAGTAACTTTGCATCTGCACATTCTCAACCAGTTCTTCCAGGCTGGTCAGAAAGACAGCCAGAAGACCTTTTCCTTTACTTGCTGTCCTCTCATTTTATAGAAACAAAAATGTCACCAGGACATTTCAAGACTTTGCTGCCAATATGTTCCTGCTATCTTCCTTTCCCAGTGGTTTTCTAGATGATGAAAGTGTTCCATCACAAACCTGTCCTGTGCTCTTCATGTTTTTGCTGGTTACCCAGAAAATGCCTCATCCACCCCATCTTTGTGACCACACCCAAAACATGACAGCATCCTTTTACCGTCAACATTTCAGCAGGTTTTTATTCCTCTATCTCATTGGATTCAGAAGAATATCAGTATACCCTTGATACAAAGAGAAACATGTTGTTTCTTTTACTTTTCATAGAGCTGAACAAGATATATAGACTTATGTCTGCTAAATAATTAAGTTGGGTAGTATTGCAGCATTCAAATGCTGATACCTTCTGAGTCAAATTATCTGTTGGTATAACTCCAATGACTTCAATACAATTTCTCCAGCAAAGAATGACCTATATTTTCCCCCTGAAAAAGAGGAAAAAATATGCAAGTCTTTTCTTAAAATCTGAAGTTAATTTTTGATTTGAATATAAGAACACACAAAACATTTGTGATATCTTTTCTGACCCATGTAACGATTACTTTAAATGTTATATCCAGGATAGTTCATAGGCTTTAAATAGTAGTATTTCAGAGAAAAAAAAACCCACAAAACAACAAGATCATAAAAGCAAAGACTTAACCCAGAACAAAGAGAATATTGCAATGAGGCAATGATGATTTCCCTTTTATTTGATGAATTCAGATTTTAATAACTAAGTTCTTCTGCACAACTGCAGTCAATTTTTTCATCACTAATGTAGAAGTTCAAAGAAAATGTTCTTTCTAAAGATGAATGGAGAGAAAAAGTTTATAATATTACTGACTTCCTTAAACCTATATCATATGATGGAATTATGAAATGGAAATAATGTAGACATTCCTTAGACTGTGACAGGAAATACAAATCATGTGAATGGAAAGGAAGTTGCACTGAAATAAAGGCATTTCAGAACCTAATGAGTTCACTACAAAAGGGTCTTCTGTTAAGTATTTCCTATAATTCTTTTTTCTGTGGAGCACCTAAGAAGAGACAGGAAAAGGTGCATATGGATGCATCACTTTTTTGTTCACTAGCAGCTGAAGATGTATTCAGACTGTAGGCAAACTGAATGCAGTGAGGGTTGGAAGAATAGAAAATTCTGTGTCCAATCTAGAGCTACTGTTTCCTGGTTAGTACAAAACCAAACCAAACCAATAAAACCCTACATAACTGAATTACTGATACTTTAGTTTTGAGTTAACTTGTTTAGCTAAGGGGGAAAATTATCCAGCCACAGGGATTAGAGGCATTATACCTAAAAACATCAATTGAATGTGTTTTCTGGATCTCAGATGTGATCAGGAAAGGTATACTAAGTTGTGCAAAGGTGAGTTTAGTTCTATATTACCTTTATACTGTTTCAAATAAATTTTCTTGAAAAGAGGGCCTGGTGCCTAAGGAGAAATTTATATGGCTGAGAGTGACCTGTTGAATTGAAGTCTTGGGAATCATTGTTTTATCAGGAAAGAATGACCTACAAATTAGCACTTGCCATGGCTTTGAAAAAGGTATTCACACTCAGTGCTGGTGTCTGAGCTTCTGGGTTTGTACGTAACCCAATATCATGGGTTTGTGCAAATAATTACACAGGAAGATTTTTCTTTAAATTCAGTGAGATGATCTCAAAGATATTTTTCACTGAATCCAGAGATTAACTTTAGGAATGATGGTAGGCCTGAACACACAGTCACTTGTATTCCTTTATTCCAAATGGCAACTGCTAAATGAATCCTCCTCTGTCAAAAGAGAAAGAATAACTTTGTTTTCTTGTGAAAGCCTCCCCCCCCCCCCGCCCCTGTTTTTTTTAAATACCATTTGGGACTATAATAGGAAGGAAAAGGGACAGGCAGAAAATTCTGGTAAAGTTTTGCCTAGAATTGTTTTTTTTTTATTCTTGTACTCAGATATAAATTCCCAATGCCCAAGAATGAAAAAATAAGGGAACATTCTCAAAGGTCATACAACTGGAGCAAAATTTCCAATGCCTGAAAAAGTATCACCTCAGACAGAAGTGCCTTTCAAATAGGCATTTGCCTTTTTCTATGGAATTACCTGGTTCATATTGTTTAAAACCCATCCTAACAGCATGAAAATGATGTCTCACTTGCATTCACAGATGTTGATCCCCAAAACCATGCTCACAGAGCAGCAGATACCAAAACTGAAAACATCTTTGGCAATTTCATTGTAGAACACTTGAATACAGCCCTCCTCTGTGTTTAATCTTTGTCCATGTTCTTTTTACCTAAAGCACATCTTGTGACTCATGTGCACTGGAAATCAAATTCAGGAATTACATAATTGGCTACAAGAGGAATGAGTGGCTGCCTTAAGGGGTCATCTCCTGTTCTGCTAATTCACAATAAAGCTGAATGAATTCCTGTTTTAATGGAAGTGGTCACTAGAGGGAAATAGAACGGAATTTTGTCCCTATATTTTAATGCTGAAACTGGAAAACCAGAAGTCAATATCACAAAAGTGCTTTTGGTGTACCTGCCCTACTTTACAATAATTTAGGTTTTACATTTCCTTACATTAAGCAATTAATATTTCTTCTTCTTCTTCTTTTTTTTTTTTTTTATGGGAAATATCAGACTTGAAAAAATATCATGTATTGGTTTTAACTTTCCCCAGTATACACCAAAAAACCTGCTAAATGAAATTTGCTTGTTGCCTTATTCTTTATAACATGCCCTTCTGGTGGAAAACCATACAGCTTTCAAGTTTTTGATGGGCAAAGCATCTGTGTTGAATTGGACTATGCATAATATGGGCTCTAAGATTGTTAGATTGATACAAGGGATTCTTTTTTTGAAGAGTTGTTCTTTTTTTTTTTTTTTCCTTAGGAAAGCCATATCTGCATTTTTAACTTTTCACACCTTTTCTTTCTTATCTAATTGGTATTCTCTCATGATTTATAAAGAGGTATAGAACATGTATTTTGTTATAACTGTAGAGAAATCAAGTACTGTAACAATGAGATATTGTATAAAAGGATAGAGAAATATTTATGCAGATTCATGTGGAATTTTTATGTGTTTGCTGCATATAAATTAGACCTATAACTTCACTGATGAGAGACAAGAATAAATAAGTTCTGAGAGCAGGAAAAGTTGAAGTTTTAAGTAACTTGCTGAAGGACAAAGCTGAAAAAAAGGGTAACAAAAGAAAAAGGGGAAAAATATATCTGTTTTCTTGGGTGTAGTTATGAATATCACTGTCATTTATGATATATATGTACTTGAAAGTGTAAAGACTGTGAGATGAACAGCATTCTAAGAAATGGGCACATTAGAGAAAACCTTTCTGAAAATTTGATATGACTGAGGACTCTCTCCTTGTTCTAGCTTTCATTACAAAAGCTTTGTGGAATTACACTAAATAATAATTTATTAAGTAAATTTTGTGTTAAAGTATAAATGGGAACAGAATTTGCTTTATTTTATTCAGACTGAAACAGTTTAAATCAGAAATATAACTATTTGTAATGATCACCCATGCAATGGTGTTGTATTTTATGAGAATCAGTTGGGAGAAGTTTGTACAGTAGGTGTTCAGAAAAAGAAATACAATGTAATAGATGAACTATATTGCAGAACTAGGTAATTGGTTCTGGTATGTGTGCATACTTGTTAAATTATTCCACAGACTATGAAACAAAATATATTTTTGTGAAAAATATTGCTAGTTGGTTCTCTTCATCTTCATGAGCCTGTGTATAATATATTACATTAAAAAAACAAAACAAAACAAAGTGTTAGAAGACCATTAAACTTGCAAAGAAAAAAAAAATTGAATATTGAAGATTAATGAAAGAACATGCATTATCACCTAGTATACTACAGCTCCTGATAACCTCAGAGGACTGTTTAGTGTGCAACTTAGGGTTGCATTTAGGGGCTAATGCTTCCTAGTAAATGGGACCTTCCTCATAGATTATCACTGCTCTAAAATATAATCATTATCCCATCTAAACAAAAAAAAGTACCTCTCCAGTTGTCCTTCCCCCTGCAAACCCAAAACTCATTTGCACATATTAGAAGCTGTAATTTATTAAATACCTGGAATTTCATAATTAATGGACAACCTTTGTTCTCTTTCCTGTAGTTTACCTGTGAAAATATTACCTGGTCTTTGTTTCATGCTGAGTTTCACATGTATTTTTAAGATCATAAGGAGATGCCATGTTGAGGAAATAGTATATGAAAATGATATACAAAACTGTGTATGCCCATGACTGTATTAAGATTGTATATACAATTACAATGCTGTCACTGACTGACTTTTAGGATCTTAATCTTCCATTTTAAGACAATTCTATGGCAGCTGTTTGATAGAATAAGTACTCGATATATCATTTGAAATACTTAGTGGAAAACAATATTATTATCTAAAATTAACTGTGGACAAAAATGTATGCAGTTTGAAGGCTATAAGCCTGTGCAGACCAAAAGAAGCTTAATGGCTTTGTCTTCACAGGAGATGATGTTCTCTTCACAGAATATGAATATCTTTTTCATTCAGTATTAAGTATTAGAAGAAAACTCACAAGTGAAGGGTGGAAATGATGTTTTTTAAAAAAGGTGTAGCCTTTAAACATATATATATCTTCTAGTACAAAGTCATTCAACATTTATGGAACTGTTTGAGACTTCCAACAGGTCTAGGCATGTGTCTGTAAAACAAAAGCTGTTAAAAGTGATTTAGTGTGTACTTGGTCCTTGTGCACCAAGATGACCAAACTCCCCTTCATTCACAATAAACCTCGCCCTGTTCAGGCTACTGGAACAGAGCTGGCTGAGATGAGGGGCCTTCTCAGAAGGTGTCACTGCCCAGGTGCTGCTGATGGCGAGACGCAGATAATGTTCAACTATGAAACTGCTGTGGGACAGCAGAACTGGATAGTGCTCTCTGGTGGCTTTGCTGAGTTATGTTTTTCCAAAACATTCAGCCATAATATTCACAGAACCTTGGTCCTAATGTTCCCCATAAATTTCAGGGTCATAATGGCATTACAAGCTAATTCAGGGGCTTTACTTGCATTTTCGAGCAGCTGAAAGTATCTAGCCTTTAACCATTGTCCTTCTCTAAATAATTCAGGCTTACACCAATCAGCTAAAAACATATTGTCCATTAAATCTGCTGTGTTAAAAACAAAGAAACAGGTCTTTTCTTTCCTCATGCTAAAAAGTCACAATCAGGCTCTAAAAAGAAAGCTTAAAAAAGAAATTATTTTTCATCATTTTTAGGAAAAAATTAAATAAAAAAGAATAAGAAATTACCAATTGTGAAGTTAGATAGAGTTTAGAAAAATACTGTGTTAGCACAAGAAGTTATTTCTTTAAAGTAAGATGGCAAATAGAAAAGCTTGAGCTTTTATGGCTCCTTTGAACCCAGCTGCTAAAATACTTTGTGAAATTTAACTATTTAGGAGTGTTTGGAATTCAAAACAACCTGGTAAAATGTTCATGTTACTGAAGCCTGCCCAGCAACAGGAGCTTAAGGTGGAGAGTGGAGAAAAATAAATTACTCAGTTGAATTGGTAGAAATTATTTGATGTAGTTAGAAGGCAATTTCCTGAGTTGGATTTTGTCCAAGGTTCTGCAGTTGTTACCCGAAGCTTATAGGAAAAGCCACAGGATCTTTCATGAGCACAAGTTATTGTGACCTTTGCTTTAATGCCTCAGGACAGAGGATTCAAGATGGTTTCTCTTGACAAAGTGCTGGTACAGTACAGGTATAGGTAACAATACTATTTATTTATTTATTCCTTGCCTGTCTTAAGTTTCTGTATTTTGTTGTTCTTGGATAAACAAAAGAGTTATTCTTAAAAAAAATAGTGTAACTATACAAGAAAGCTGGTAGACTGAAGTCAAGCAGTGTTACTCTTCAGTGGGGATTGTTAGTTAAGGAATGCAGAGCTAAGATTGTAAAAAGCTATTTGTAATGTGAATGATACTAGCATTTACAAAATTGAAATTTTGCTTCCTAAGGACTTCATAAAATGGTGGGGCTCTTTGATATTCAGTAGGGCAAATGTGCAAAGCAGTATGCCAGAACCCAGTGTAATCTGCTTCCAAGAATGAGGACAAAAGTAGAAACTAAAGACCAAATAGCAGAAGATTCTGTAGGAATATGAAAGAGTAAAATATGTGAATGGCGGTTTGGAAGTGGACTGAAAAGCAAAAACTTTCTTATGAATAAGAATTGTTTGACTTCAGACAGTGTTTGCCATCTGTGGATTGCAAAGCATTCTACTAATTGTAATGAAAGCATCACAATGTCTTTTTGTGGGAAGTAAATATTATGTCTGTTTTGCATATGGGTAATGGTGATACTAGCTCTTGGTCTTCAAATACTGCTCTCGGTCTTCAAATACTGCTCTCAGCTGCTCCCTTCAAAAGCTGCAAGTTGAAATGAAATTGAGCTGTGATGATGAAAAAAATAACAAGGTTTTTGGACTGAAATCCTTTTAACTTTTCCAGGTTATTTTTTATAAGACAGTCACAGGAGCGTGCTTACACAGTAAGACTGCTCATTGTGTCTGGTTAAGCCATGTTAATTAGAAACAGGACTACAGACTCATTGTGATATTCTATTCCTCTATATGTAGCTTGATTGATATATGACGGTTCTGCTGAGTTAATGAGTCACATGAGTTGCAAACATACTTTCTTTTTTGTTTAAATGGAATTTAAAAAATGTTACTGCATGTACTGTTCAAAGTGTTTAGCAAAGGACTGTGGTCCCAGGCTCCCTGTAATGCGATGTCATGAATGGATGCCTGGGCTGAATCTTTCATATGTGATCTTTTCTTCAGAAACCCCAAAATTTTCCCCATGCAATGCATGTATCAAAACAGCAACTGATATAAAATATCTGCAGTTTATTTATCTGTGGTTTATCAAGCTTACAGACTAGCATATGGTGAGAATGGTTGTAATACATTCATAATATTTAAGCACTGTCTTTTCTTGAAGGTATGAAATTAGAGAAAAATTGAAAAGAAAGAACAAAACCTGTCACATCTGTTCAAGACACATACACTAATAAAAGTCTGTTCCTAGAGCTATGCTTGAGAGAAAGGTGGGTGCTTCTGGCAAGCAGACAAAACTGGATCAGAGTCAAAGGTTGACTAGATGACCTCCTGAGGTCCCTTCCAACCTGAATTATCCTATAAGCCTGTGATTTTTAAAACACTCATTTTGGCCCATACTTGTCGCCATTACATCCAGGGTTGTGATCCCTTTGGGATGTTAGTTGAGCAGCACTGACACTCACTAGGCCTTAAATGAGCAGCACTTGGTGGAAAACAGTGTATGATATTAAAACTGAAGCAAGGAAAAATATGAAGTGGTGCGTTTTTGTGGGTCAAAAGAAGATAAAAAGCTACTACTTTCAACTTTTTTCTTACCAACTACGAGCTGGAAATTGCCATTCTGGTCAGCTGAGACACGGTAACCATCTGTAAGAGCATACCTAATCCACATCAATGCAATGCAACATTGCATAACTTAAACAGCTCCTTTGGCAGCTTGGTGGTGGTGACTTAATTTATGAAAGGATGGGGCAGCAATTTCTGAAATTGCTCCAGCTCAGTTTGCAAGAACACACCTGGGTCCTCAGTGAGAAAGTAATTTGTTTCTAAGTGTCCAGATCCCAGGCACCTATATGTCATGTAGCAAACACTGAAGAACTTGAAAGAAATGCTTTCAGATAAACTCTTCTGTAAAATCTTAGTCCTGAAAGATTGCCTAGAACTGTTTAAAAAGATGAATGACCAAATTAGGATAATGTTCACCTTCTTTTTTTCAGTTATTGCCAGTGATTGGTTCCTGGTGAGTAAATCAGGAGAGAATTTGATCCAGGTAGTTAATTCCATGACATGATCAAATTGCAGTTCAGGGAATCTTCTTCCTTCTTACCTGATTCCAGATAGTTTCTGCCAGGATTCCAGGCTGTTTGCTTCACACCTTTGTCTTTTTGCATGGATTTCAATGCTATCACACATTGCCCTCCTCAGCCTATACCTCTGTTCTCTCTATCCCTCTCCCTACACTTTTTTTTCCCCCTTGATATTTCTAGTTCTTCTTTGCCCTAAGCCTTTCCACCACTACTTTTATCCTTGAGTTTGCTTTCAATCATCTTTCTTCTTTCTGTTCCATTTCCATTTTGTAATTTATCTTTTATCTTTAGGGGGCTGAGGGGTGATTGGGCACTTTAGAGCTTTTTTTCAAGAGCTGATGGACCTAGCTCAGAGTGTGATGCACTCTTGAACCCTACATAGTTCATAAAAGTCTGAGGAAAAAAAAATGGCATTATATCCATGTATCCTGACAGCTTATTACAGTATCCCCCCATTCATCACATGCATGATGTCTGCAACAAATGTGTTGTAACCTTCTCTTAAAGCAGCTGAAAGATCAGAGTCATTTTCTTTGATGAAGGAGTCTCTGTCTCTTTCTGGACCATGAAAAAATGCTGCCTTTTCATCAAGCTTGGCTTAGATATTTGGACACTTGAACATTGAGCATAGGACAATAAATAAAAAGTTGTTTGTCAGTTTAGATTTGTGTTGACACATGCATTGGCATGCTCTAGATATGTTTATATACATGTTCTACTCTTTTGCAGGGAACATAATATACTTTGATCTCTAGGGGACTATCTCAAGATGGCCCAATGGCAGCCTGTCCAGCTGTGCAGTGTTGGCACTGATTCTGTATCTAACATAAAGGAAGTGTTTGATCTTAACCAAAACTAAACACAGTTCTTGAATTTCTTGCTGCAGTTGCTACATGTAGAAATGATCACAAACTGTTATTTTAAAATATGGCTGAACTTAAGCCAAAACTGAATCTTAAGCTTACTGACTCAACTTCCTCATTCTTATGTGCAGGGTCTTGTTCTTTATGCACAAATAAATTTATTCTGCATATGAATATGGATATGCACAGAGCACATCAGGATTTATGTTTCTGGTTAATGTGGGAGACTGAAAGAGTTAATGTCTCAAACGTTGTGGTGGGGCAAGTTCTGCTTGAAGACAAACCCTGCACGGCAAGGAACCAACCTGAAAAGCCCATCAGCTCAGACATCAGCAACGGGAGGGGGAAGGCGTGCTGGAAGGTGCCCAGCTCCCTGTTCTGATAAGCTGTTCTGATGCAAAGATCAAACCATGGCCACCTCTGCAGGGAAGGAGAAGTTACTCGGCAAACGACCCCCAAGCCCAAGGGCTCACAAACTTCTCATTAGCCTGAGAAGTTCAGGTGCCCGCCCGAAGGAGGGGCAGGGATCATAAAAGGACACAAACTGAAGCCCCGGGTGCGCAAGCCCACCGGGACTGGACCCCTCGGCTGACTGGACCCCTCGGCTGACTGGACCAATGTTGGACCCAGGACCAGTGAAATCTTTCTCTCTTCCTTTTTCTCTCTCTGTCTTCTTCTCTCTTCCCTTTTCCTTTTCCACAATCCCTACACCTCATCCGTTTCAAGACATAAACCGTTGACCAAGTCTGAGACTAAGAGTGGATCCAGCCGCCCCTGGGCCCTTCTCTGAGGAGGAGTCTGGAAAGCAAGGGGGTCTGCTCTGAACCTCGTGACTCGACGGGAGGGATCTCCTTATTCCCTGAATCGATGTATATGGTTACATGGTTTACAGAGGTAGTCTCATGCCAACTCCTGTTGTGAGAAACCCTGCCACCTACTACCACGCCTCCCCAGTTCAGTTTGCTTCTGTCATGACTAAAATATTTAACTGGTCATTTGGTGTTGTTTCACCTTAATTTAGCCTGAGGGAATTTCAAATTGAACATGACTCCCTGGTCTGTCCAGACTGGGTCGTGACAGTTAGGAATAAAAGTAACAATCATTGAAGACACCAGTTTCCACCTCTGTTTATGTCTGTGTTCCGTGCTTATTGTTTCTTCTTACAAGATGCTGTACCCTGGACAGTGCTAACTTTTAGTAGTAGTTATGTTTTTTTAGTATCTTCTTTTAGGTCTCAGGACTATTTTGCCATTTGATTACATTTCACCAAGGAAATTGTCCAGGATATATTATTCAGTGAAAATAAGTTGCCAAGATGCACAGAGAGAATTGCTTTGGCAAGGATTCTCTGAGCAGGATACAAAGAAAAATTATATTTGGAGGTCTTTGGTGCTCAGGGAGATGCATGTATTATCTAAAATGAATTGATCCCAATCTGTCAAAGGCTTTTTTCATGCTAGGATAGTATGTGACAAAATCTAAATGACACAATACAGCATTATATCATGCTTGCTAGGATCCTGCCTCCTTGAGGGGCTGTATACCCTCAGTCAGTTTCTGCTGACTTGCAAAAGGAGCTGAAGATGCTCATAGTCCTTCCTGGGACACTCAGATTCTCCCAGGATGAGAGGGGGATACCCATAAGCCCTCTGCAAGGATAGTGTCACCTTTGTATGCAAAAACAACCTTTGGAACAAATTCAATTTTTTACAGTCAGTAGCTGAAGTGCCATGTCTCATGGAAAACTATAGATCCTCTGGTGTTATTAATATCCTAGCTTTGGGACATACACAGGTTGACCTCTATTCCTAAAATGTGTCTTTGAGTGCTGGAAGTATTTTGTACAAAATAAAAGGCAACCATTTTTACACAAGGATTATTGGACCTGATGGAAGAGGGGTAATTCAGACATTCAAAATAATTTCTAGAGGCAGGTGCACTTTGTAGTGTCAAAACATTGAAGTTCTTGATGCTTAACAAGATAGTGAAAAATTTTATGGCCACTGGCCTGTTTCTGAAAGAAGCTACTGATATCTTGCATCTCTCTAAATTTTTTCTCCTGCTGCCTAATGTTAAAATGGTCCAGCCTTTCAAAAGTCCATTCAACATCAGACCTCTTGAAAGATTTCTCAGGCTGGGAACCCAAAATGGGAACCCTGGGCATGCTAAGAAGACAGAATGCATGATAAGCATATGTAGAAGTCAAATGTGAGTTGAAAACAGGATGGGCATTGAGATTTCTGCCATATAACACTTCGGCAGTGTTATAGCAGTTTGACTTTGTTGCGGTGACAGTGCTGGGGGTAACCCTTCACCTGTGGTATCAATCTACCATAGTGGGAAATATACATTAGTGGGCAGAAAGCAATGCATGCTGCATCAGTGCCAGTGGCGGTTGCTTTTTGGGTGGAAGTGCTGCTCTTTGCTTATGTATGCTGCAATAGATGGTGCAACCGCTTTACTGCTTTTTTATCACAGGGGTATTCCATGTGATGCTCTGTCAAAGGCTTGGCTGGAGAGCAGCCCTGTGCTAGTGGGAAGATTCCTGAAAGGAGCAAACACCCAGCCAAACTGCAGAGTTGACAAAGAAGAGGGAAATTTTCTTAGGGACCCAGAAGGGTCTGAGTGGAGTTGATACAACTCAAAATGTCACTGAAAGTTGGTGGACTGAGAGGCAGGCTGAGATTTCCTCTGCAATGCTCAAAAAGCTGTGTTCCCACCTTCCTATCTGCAGCTTTTCCAGGCACAGTGGGGTTGCTGAGCATCCAGAAAGACTATTTGCCTTCCACCTGGGCATCAGATACAGAGAGGGAGTTGCCAGCATATCTAATGCATAGGGACATATGAGCAAATGCTTCCCCTACAAGAAGATCAGCAGCCAAAGCATTATCAAGGGGCAAGCAGTTTTCCATGCACATATAAGCTTAAGATATTTGGATTGCAGCAAAATACAGAATTGTGAATATGGCAAAGAAAGGAATATGCAAACTAAGTGCTACAGCATTTCCAGGCAAAGCCCTGAGCTATCAATGATTTCTTCTATGCCAAGGATGTGGGATTTGCTGTATCTGGTGTGTGCAGTGTCCCCAGAGCTCAAATGTGAAACATGGCCACCCCCACAACGACCCACCACCCCATTTTTTGTATTTTTCAGTGTGTCCCCAGATGCACATTGACTCCAGCCTTTCTAACAACTGGGGTAATGGAAATAGGGGTTAATTTTTATTTATTTATTTATTTTTTAAAATGTGATGTTTTTACTGGTTGAAAAGGGCTAGATCAGGCTCTGCTGTGAGGAAAAAACCCCCAAAGTATGGCAGTGTTAATAATTAGAAAGTTTTAAATTCAAGAACCCTGTGTTCTGCAAGATTTGGTGGCACTGCAGGTGGGTAGTCTGTGTGGAAAGTATGAAAGGTGACAGCTGGACTGTAAATTCATGCAGCTGGGGAGTTTCTTTGTTTTATGCTTGAATAGCATTTGGCTCAGTGGCATTTTGGTCTGTGACTGGACTCATCACACAAATAAATGGAATGTTTTCTTTTTGGCCCTGAAGGGAACAGGCATGTGTTTGTGCTGCATACATTATCTGAGCAAATTCAGACCCAGCATCGCACTGTTATGTCCAGGAGAGCTTCAGGTCAGAGCCATGTTTCAGCCAGCTCCTTCCAAGATGTTTTTGGTGACTTTGTGGTCTAGCTGGGTAGTGATGCCCAGGGACATAGGAGCCAGCTGGCAAAGGTCTTCATCCACAACCTCTCAAAATCTATTTTCATGGGCTTCAGTGAGATTTGAATTAGGGTTTTTAGACTGAAGTGCCTATTGCTTGGTGCCAGTATTTGGGTCAGTTATTCCAAAGTGTTCAGCACCTATGATCCTTGTAACAGCTTTCATAGTTGTATTTTCCAGAGAGTCCAAAAGACCTGGTGTGTTTAGGCTATAGAAAGAGCTGTCACAAATGTGTTTATTTGTATCTAGGGGATGCAGCATTATTAAATGTTCATTCTCCACATATGCTCCAGATGATACTGGTGGTAATAAAATGTTCTGTGGTACTGATAAATGCTGCTTTCACATATACATCTCCAATAGATTTTGGAGCTATCTGGTACATTTCTCAGGGGAGCAGAAACAATTACAGTAGTTACATATACTGAATTTTCTTTCCCTCTTCCTACCTGTTTGCCTCTAATAAACAGAAATCTTCTAATTTTCTTTGCACTCTGGCATGCTAGAAATTAATTGGGTAAACGTACATGCTGTTTTACTTTGCCAGAGACTGGCTTATACAACAGATTTTTACTCTGTAAGACAGATTTTGCTGTATTTGTGCTTTTTTTCATCTCCCCCTGAGGAGTATTAACTCAAAGCAATCACAAAACACCCATCCTTGCCTGCTGCTTCTTGAACTGCTATATCCTCGTTGCTTCTTGCTTTATTTGAAGCTGCTTTTTTTTTTTTTTTTAAAAAGAGGAAAGAGCAACAACCAAAAAACCTAAAAGCTGTCTCCTTTCCTAAAATCATAACTATTTGATGTGAGAAAGCTTAAACATGTAAAACACTTTTGTTCACATAGAATTTACTTTCAACAACTGTGTTCTTTCTGCTCAAATCAAGATAGGTGGAGTGCTCTTAGAGTACAGTATTGGAAAAGGAAGACATGTACACATTTGGAAAATGCTGAGCTGCTTGTGAAGCTGTAGACACTGCATGTTTATGACTTGGTTTTCTAAGCAATCTCCAGAGCTTGAACGGATTACAGTGATATTTTAACAAGGCTGCTAGCATCCATCACCAGCTTTCACTTACTGAGAGAGCTAAAAGATGGAAGAATGTAATTATTTCCGCGTAAGCTAAATGCTAGTGGCTGATTGTCACAAGAACTTTGATGCTTTAAAGTTCTTTGTCTGCTGTAAGGCAAACAGGTAAGTCTCATGGGCTTCTCTTCCAGCATTCATTTTGGTAAGGGAGCAGGGGCTTACAGGGCACTCACGTCGAAGGGAAATGTGTTTAATATGAAGGCAAACTGTATTTCTTAAATTCTAAATATGCAGTATTGCACATTGTCATTTTCTGTCTGTCAGGTTACAAATCCACTACCTATAAGAAACATTATTGCTTTCCGTAGCCAAGATCTGAATCTCACTCCAAATTAATCCCTAACATATGCAACTATTGTATACATTTATATAGTATTAGAAGAGGATGTGTATGTCAGTCGTCTGTGCATAGTGATATATCTGTGTCTGAATCTCTTTCTGTAATCCTATAATTACTTCTAGACTGATTCCTCTAGTTAAAACAATGTTATTCCATATGATGAATGTAATAATATACATAGGATTGTACTTTCTAAAGATTATTTTTGTTAAACAGTTGTTCTGTGAAAACATGATTTCCTGAACAGAAATCTTTGGGCAGCTTATGTTTCAGATGAGTTCTGCATCATTGTAGAAATACTGTGGTAAACAAGGGGTTTCCTAGCTCGCAAGTGGGAATCTTAACAGCCTCAAAAATAGATATTTCATTCCCTTTCACCCTTGAGAGAACACTTATTCTCTTTGAGTAATGGCACTGCTGTGCCTCTAGAGGTGAGGCTTCCTATTTGAAGACTTTTAACATAAAAGCCCTGATTACCATTTAGAAAAAAAAAAAGACCCTTTGACCATAAATAGTTTTTGTCTTAATGAAGTTTTTTTGTTGTCCTCTGAGAACATTTGCTAGCTTATGTATTATTATTATTATTATTGAAGGGCAAAGATTTTACATGGTTCTCTAAGATTTTTGTTTACAAGAATGACTATTAGAGAGGAGAGCATTTTGAGCTAAAAAATAAAAATTAATACTTTTTTCTTGTTTAAAACATGGTTGTTTACAGAAAGCAATTAATTTAAGCTCCATTTCCAATCTGGCTATGATAATTGAAACAAAGCCTGCTGGCAGACATAATTATAAATAAACTTCTAAGAATAATTAGATGTGTAATTAACAGAAGACTGAGTTATTATCACTTTCTCCTCTGTATAATAATTCTGCATAAAAACATGAGAAATGGCTCTCGTTAAAATCTCACAGCAGATCAATTTTCAAAAGGGAGTGAGACATTAAAACAAAGTATTCAGGATGTGCAAACACTGTGATTAATTAATTACACAGAGACCAGCACCAAGGAAAAGCCTAAAAACAAATGGAATACTTAAGAAATAGATATATTGTAAAAGGTTAACCTGCTTAGGCTGTTTTTAATTTGTTTGGGGTTTTTTTTTTTGTTTGTTTTGGGGTTTTTGTTTGTGGTTTGTTTTGGTTTTTTGTTTTGTTTTTTTTTAAAGGGATACCTCAGAGTACCTTGCAGCTCTATGATTGTATATTTTGCTTTCATCTTTTGGCTCTGAGAAATCCTGCTGAATATTTGTGCTTTATTCATCTGTAAAGTTTTCAAAATATTAATCAATGGAGTGAGTAATTACTTAGGAAGGATTTAAAAGAGCCTCACAGAGAATGGCTGATGGAGTTTGCTTTCCCCTCAGCTAAGGGGCATTCTCTGTCAAACTTCAGGGACTTGCTGAGCTGTTCTCAGTGACATTCACCAGAAAGCTGCTTACAAAGATACCTCTGCTAGTGGCAAACAGAAAACCAAACCAAACCGGCTGATGAGTCTTTTGTGAAGCAAAGGATAAACAGGCATGTTTTGAAAGGCTTCACCAGTCAAAATACTTGGATTCTGGAGAATGATGGTATTCAGAATAGAAATGCCAGCAGTTACTTAAATCTGGCTCGTGTCAAATTCCTCGAAGTGCATTTATTCAAGTACTGTGCAGTATCATGCCAACACTCATATTCTGCATTTTAGAGTATTTAGTAATGTTTAGGACTACTCTGGCTGCTGTGCAGTATTTGTTCTACTAGTATCCTGTGTGTAGTGCAGTAATTAAGAGCTTTAGGTGTTAATCATATGAATATTCAGGTTATGTTACTTAATGCTTGGAAGTTAACCCAGGAAAGGAAATTTCCACCTCTTCTAAAAAGGGGGGGGGGGGGGGGGGGGGGGGGGAGAAGGGGAAAAAAAAAAAGGAAAAAAAGAAAGGAGAGAAAAAAAGGGAAAAAAAAGGAGGGGAGAGAGAAAGAAATTTTTGTTCTATGGCATTAAATAGTAATGTCATGTAATACACATCCAAGAGCTTAGCAAAACTGTAGTAGAACTAATTTAGCTAGTGCCTGTCTAATTCTTCATTAGCATACTATTATTTTTTTGCCCGGTGGGTATATTGCCTGTTGAGAAATAATGTGAATATTTATTCAGTAGTAATAACTGTTGCTGCTTGAGAGCTTTTTTTTTACCATGTGTGAACATGCTTATCTAGAAAAGGATTTCAGGCAGATGATCACCCTTGGGATTCAATGAATTCATGCGTTGCAAGTCCTATCTTACTACATGGATGTACAGCAAGATTACTGTTTTTCTAATGAGATTGCAGTTCGAACACAAACACTGCAAACATACTACCACCTCTCAGAAAATAGTACCTGTTTTCTGGAGTGGTTTAATGTACACATGGAACTAGTCTATTTAAGCAGCATTAGAGGTACAAGTCTGTCTCTATTCGTGCAACAGGCTGAGCAGTTTTTGTCTGAGACTGTAGTAGTCTCCGAAGAACAGAGCCAAGTCCTCTTCCCATAGAAATTGGGGAGCGTTTTCCTACCTAGGTCAGAGGAGTAGGATCAAACCACTCATTTTGGCATGTAACTTGTATTTTTGGGGGGGTCATCAATACTGACCACAACTACCACTGTATCTTGCTCATACAAAATGGCATTTTATGTCAAGATATCCCTTTTTAAAATAAGTTGAGAATATTAATTGATGTTCCATTTGTGTGCTAAGAAGTTCATTTCAAACCAGGTTTTCTTTTTTCTAAAGAAAAATGATACTTGGTGTATGTATTTCCTGCAGTGAGTATGGCTGTGCTACCAGCCAGGTAGTCACATTTTTGTGCATACATTTTTGATACAGATATATGGAAAAGCTATTTTTAGTGTTATGGTGATGTAAGGGAAGCAGTGCTACGTTACCAGTACATAGCAAATTTAAACTGAAGCCAGCTCTGCAACAGACAGTTGTTACTGCATATCTATTGTTACAAGCTATACTGATGTAATTAAAGGATGTTTTCATTGAAATCAGTGAATGTAGGAGGTTTATTTCTCTATAAATGAAATTCAAATCAGATCCATTAAAATTTATTTCAGACTAACTTGTGAAAGTATGAGCAAACCTAACAATTAGTAACCACAAGCTGTAACCTTCTGTCAATCCTTACTGAGTTAGCAGTTAAGTTGTAGTAAAGCAGCATTTATTTAAAAAGAAAGAACAACAAATATAAAATGTTTTGCATTTTACTGGCTTTACTTACCATTGGTTGTACTATTTTCTCACTGTTGCAAGTTTTTGACAACTATGTAATGCTAGTCTGATTTGCACTGATGGAAACTAGAAAAGAATGAGACCAGTTGTCATATAGAATATTGAAAATAATTATTACAGTAATATTATATTTAAAGTATGTTACAAATAGTTTTTATATTTAAAGTATGTACAAATAGTTTTTAGGGATCCTAAGTATACTGCAGATAGATGGAACTACATGTACATCCTCTGTCATAGATTTTTTTTTTTTAATTAATGTCTGTTTCTTAGATTTTCCAATTAATTGCTGATGATGATCTGGAAATGCACTCACTGAAGATCAGACTCTCATCCATGTATTATGGCTTTTAAACTAAAAAGGCAAGAAATCAATTCAGTTGTTTGTGCTGCAATTGACTGAATAGTAATTGCAACACAGGATATTGAAAGGTCGAAACGAGAAACATATCCAGAAAACTTCTTTGCAAATTATTTTCACAGGTTTTTAATTAAAATTTGGTTCATAATTGAATTATACCTTTTATTTCATACTTTAAATAATTTCCACAATCTGTGCAAATCTTTGTATTTATGTTAAAATTACTGTGTCCTTGACATACAATGCTGCTTTTAAAAATCTGGCAGGTACCAGAAAAGGTGCAGCTTGCAAGGAATAAAGTGATGGTCTCTATTAGGTATTAAACTACGACTGCCGTGAAGGCCAATGGTTTGGTAAACAAGTTATTTCATTTGGTTCTAGTAGCCACGTGACACTGTGGCAGGCAGCTGGGTGAACTGGTGAGGAGGTTTCCCCTGTCACTCAATTCAGAGCCCGCATGGGTGGCCCTCTGGCCTGCCCCATGGGAAGGCATCTCCTGATGACAGTGGCTGCTGAGGTGGTCTGAGCACCCAAGGAGCAATGCTGGCACACCTCTGCTTCCACCTCCCTTGTCTTCCCTGCTCCTGAGCCTTGCAGGGAGACTCCTGGGAGATTTTTCTGCTTCGACTTCTTAAAGCCTGACAGCCCGTGCCCACGTCTTCCAAGTCCCCGGGGGCCCCTGCTCTACTTCAGGCTAGGGGACAGTAATTGCCCAGCACAGCAAGGAGCCTGTCCGCGCTCACTGCCCTCCCCGCAGCACGGGCTTCCACACCAGCCAGAGAAAGGCACCCTCTCCCTGGCCCGGGCCACCTCTTTGCGCTTGCCGCAGCCCTCACTTGCCTTCTTCAAATGTCATCCTTCCTCTTGGTCCTCTCCTACACCCTGGACTAGAACACATTGACAGAAGGGTCTTTTTTCCTCCCATTTTTCTCCCTGGGGACTTTCTCTTGTTACCAGGTCTCAGCCACACAGAGGAGCCAGTCTAAGATCTGAAGTGGGCTTCTGCCCAACCAGTTGCCATGGCTCATTGCACCTCCCCGTTTTTTTGATGCCTAAAGTCTTGCAGTCTGGGTCCTATCTGGCTACAGCGCTTGGACATGGAGGGATGGTGCCAATCTGATTCGGCTGCAGTAACCGACACGGTTTTGGTGGGACACCAGTTGTACCATTCCCCTGGGGGATGAGGGCTGACTGGGTCCTAGTTTGTTCTAGTCCGTAGGCTCACGGGACACTCGTTTTCTCAAAGAGGGTAATGCTACTATTGAAAGGATAGAGAGGTGGGAAGAGAAAAGGTAAATAGAAAATGGAATAGGAACAGAACACGTGCATTAGTCAGCCTTTTCAATGCATAATAAAAAGCATTTATAGGAGATTAAATTCAAGCCTTGTGTAAGTGAAAGACAGATATTGTACTTGCTTTCTGTAAGAGACTGAATTTTATCTAAGCAGCTTTACATTTTCTAAAAAAAATAATAAAAATTGCACAAATGTTGACATCTCCAAACCTACCTCTCCTAAAATTTCTTTTAATAATCTGATGGCTCCTTCTTACACTGCAGTTTGTTTTCGTTTTGAAATCACCAGTTGTTGACTTGCTTCCTTTCTAAGGTTGTTTTGTTTTATTGCTTTGCCCTTCAACTGCCCTTCCCTCGGACTTTTTATGATATTTGCTCCGGTACAGAAAGCTTCAACACTGTTTGATATTCTTCCTTGTGCCTTGTTTCGTACCTTATTTTTACATTAAATTATTAGTAACTTGTTGTCACACTTTTTAAAGATTGTACTGTTGAGGATAAAAACAGGCACCAGCATCAGTGTGAAGGGGTAAAAGTGGAAAAGATAAAACAACTACAGCTCATGTTGAGACCAGTCTTTCTTTACTATGTGTATGGTGAAGTATGTTCATGTAGACTTAATAATTTCTCTGTAAGAATTTGGGAAATCTCTCCATGTCTCTTTGTTCCCTTAGTATAAGAGTTCATATGTTTTCCTTGCTTTCATCACTCCCAAGCACTTACTCCCCCCACCCCCCCCAGTCTTTTCTCTATCTATTTCTATATTTTTCATGTACTATCTACCTGAGATCTTGTGCTAGCTTCCCTCTTCTCTTTAATATTTCATAAATCATTATACAAATTCAAAGGAAAGAGTAGGTTTTTTTCCCTTATGCCCTTAAATTGAACTATCTTCTTCCACAAGTTGGAAGGACTCACTGACAGATACACACAACCTAGCTGTATTTAATCTCCTCCTTTATGTCACCCCACTTCATTCAGAAAAGAAAAAAGGAATATTGAAACACTATTTAACCCTATTATCACAGCTAGATGAAGCAATCCCCCTTGTTTCCCACTTCCTAAGCCAGACACTGTCTCTTTGGTACCTTTTACTTTTGCATGCATTCATGTGCATCTCTACACACATGTAGTTTTACACTCAGTTTTCTGTACTCATGATCCAGAGGTCATTGTGTGATAAACCATTCCCTAAAAAGTGACAGAACAGTAAAGGCTCGGATAAGTTTTTAATCTAGAAAGGGAAGAGACTGAGAGGAGATTGTGAATTTCATAGCTTAGGTAGTTGCAATGAGGAATGGAGGAGCTCTTTCCCTTGATCATTGTGAACAAGACAAGAAATAGCGTGTTTAACTTTGCAGCAATGGAGCTTAGAAATACCCTTTTTGTGGTTACAGTGGTGAGGGACTGGAATAAATTGTCTTTTAAAAGCATGGGATCTCCCGAAAGGGGACTTGTAAGCTCTGGTTAGAAAGCCATTTCCAAGGACTAGCATGTGTGTGATTGATCCTGCTGTGAGACAGAGGTGGGTTAGCTTCCTTTCAACTCTGCTTTTTGTCATTCTTCAGCACATTATTGCAAGCAAGTAAACTTGTGGGTTAAAGGAAGCAGTGTCATGTATGAGCAGTGACACACAACAAAATACATTATTTGCATCAACCACTGCTAGAGGAAACTTTGCTGGATTTATTCCTATCCAGGAACAAAGATGAGGTACTGTGAGAGACAGTCAAAAGAAATGTCCGAAGAGTCAGAAGAAGAGATAAAGGGAGAATCAGTTATACCACATTAATTACATAAATTGGTGGCCATATAAATCAAGAACAGTCTGTTTATTGTGTGTGGTTTTAGTGTGTTTAACCTATGTTTAGTATGTTAGAAGACATCAGAAGATATTTTCATGGAATAGGTGAACTACAGGATCTCTTCCTTAGAAATATCCTGCTGTATTCTGTTGTTGGTAGGAGGCAAAATTACTTCCATTTACTAAATCAATACTCAAGTTCCCATATTTCCCTGTATGCTATAATTGAGAATTTAGGAATACCCAGTATATGCTCATATCAATAGACATACTGGATTAACTGAATATGTTCTGCAATCTGTTTCATATAGCAGCTATGCTAACCTGATCTAAGGGTCCTTCCTGAGCTTTGAATATATGTGAAGCATCTGGCTTTGCCAAGAAAATGAGGCTAAACTGTAGATCTTTCTTTATAAAGCATGAAAGCAGAGTATGGTGGGGCTAAGCTACTGCCAGAAAAGTTACTCTTTTGCATAAGATAACCTGTCCCCTTTTCACAAAGACCCAGTGTTTGCCATTTAGATAGCGCACACAAGCTATAGGTTGGAGTTTTTCAAGGGGAGGATTAGATAATTCTGTCCATGTGACTGCAAGCTAAGGCAGTTCTCAGGGCCTTGCCCTTTAACTTGTCCTGTCGCTATAAGAGAATAAAGAGCTGATCTAGCTCAGGTCTTTGACAGTAATCATGTGTGAGGAGTTTGGCCAAGATCTGATATTGCACTTACTGCCAGGTCACAGGGGGAGAAATCTTGAGAGGTCTTTTCGTTTCTTACATCTTACCTGTGCAACAGAAAGACAGCTTAGTCAGTGCTGAACAAATGCCATGATCTGACTAAGGGCTTATCCAAAATATAAGCACAAAGGAAATGTCTTGTTTTGGACAGCGTGGTGTTTTGGAGATTTTTTTCAGGCTGTAGAGCCACAGCAGTGAGTGGAAGCCCTGCCACAAATTAGAGTGGTCAGGCCCTGTTCAGGGTTCATCCATTTGGCATCAACCTTGCAGAAATCCTCGGTGTCGCTCCGATGGGGCCATCAGTCGAGGTGCTCTAGGAGGAGCCCCTTGGAGCCGGCTCCAGTTATCCCGTCTCTTTTATGGGCCAAAACTAAATGGCCTCATTGCTGCTTCTCTTCTGTGAGGAACTTAAAAAGAGCATCAGTTAAAGCAATGACAGGGCTTTATCAAAAAACTCCATTTTGCAGTCTCTGACAAAGACATCCAGGCGATTCCTCTGGATGGTGGCTCTGGCTTACTGTATGCCCCTTCAGCCAGAGAAGCGTCTACTCTGTCGGAAGTGCAACATGATAAAGAGGTCAGAAATAAGGAATACATTTACCCAGTTATTGCAGGGGCCGAGCTTAAGCGGCCACAGCTTCAACTGGCCGCTCGCTCTTGAACCCATGTATCGGCAGAACCGTGGGAGCTGCTTGTCGTTTCAGTGACCTCTTTGCAGTACGCCTGGAGAACCAGAGGGTTAACCCGGCTTCGCTTTTCAGAAGGAAGCTGCACCGCCCTGGTTCACGTACCTCTCTCCATGCCTCGGTGGGTCTCCCACGGGTGCACCAGCCCCCCTGGCCCGGGCACCCCACGCGGAGCGGAGGATGCCCCGTGGGGCTTCAGCGGTGCTCTCCGCGCGAAGGAGGGCTGCTCGCCCGAGTCCTGCCAGTGCCGCGCAGGCTGGGGGGAGCGACCCACCTCACCTCCTCGCCCTGCTGCATGAATGGGGGCTTTTTCCTTCTTCCCTGCGGGGCAGCCGGGGCGACCCTGGGGAGGGAGGGTGAGCGAGCCCCGGGAGGAGGAGGGAGGCGGGGGAGACCGTCCCCTCTCCCCGCTGCTGCTGCCGAGGCTGTGGCGGAGCTGTGGATGTGGCTCCCCAGAGTTAGTTGCTCAGCAACCAGAATCAATTAATATGCTTTGCAGAAAGTGCAGGGGAAGCCCGAGCTGCTGTCAGCGAGAAGGCAGGAGGCTGAGGGTGCCTCGGGATCCCACTCCCGCCTGACACCCATTCGGGGCCACCCCACCCTCTGCGAACCCACCGTTGGCTACTGTTCTTTATCCCCTTCTCCTTCCCTATGATGACTTAGCGCGTGTGCCCGCAAATCCTTCGGGCAAGGTATCTCCTTGCTCAAGAACTCTCCTGCTTCGAGGGTTTTGCTTTTAGGTCTAATTCGTATTTTGGGGTTATTTGTCGAGCTTTCTCCAAGGCTTTTCTAGAAATTCACGTTCTTTGGGAAGGGAAAGGGACAGCTGATGTTTCTGTCAGATGGTTTTAGAGATTCCTCAGGATGAGAAGGGTTGTCTGGTAGTGCACCGTTGAGCAGCAATAATGAAAATGCATCATGTGTGAATTGGGAAAGTTTTTGCCTCTGCCTTTGTTACAAGTAATCAACACTGCATATATGAGACCAAAGAGCTGATACCGATTGCTGTGAAACACATAGATAATAGAGTAAATGAGGGGTGGTTGGGGTTTGTTCTTTTTTCTTTTCGGCATAGTAATTACAGGGCTTCGGTAAGGTATTATTTTCTTTCTTTCTTTCTTTCTTTGATTTTCTTTGGAGTCCCTCTGATGACACCACGAATCTGGGAATGAAGAACTTCTTAGAGCTGATTGGAAATGGCATTGCGGAGCTGAAACTTAACTGGAGGAAATATATCTCCTGAAGAAGAACATATAATGCACTGTAAGGATCTGACTTCTGGTGAAAAATTCAAGCCTAGAGAAAACTTGTCCGCTTTGTTAGGAAGAATGGGTTGGACAATTTTCTTCAATTCCAAAGGATATCTGAATGCCATGCTGAGCTTAATCTCTGCAGCATGCTCTGTGCTTCTCATCTCTTCCTGATGCACTGCATGGTAAGGCCTTTTTCCTTCCTTTTAATAATAACCATATTTCTGTTATGGCGAGAGGTAAAAATAATAGCAATCATCAAATGAAAATTGAAAAAACGTAGAAAGCTAACAAAAGAATGTTTGTTTGTATGGTTGTTTCCAGGAGCAAGTGTCCTGATTACTGCAGCAGCTTTGTAAGATCATCTCTGTCTTTCTCCCTTGCTTTGTGACAGTGTGTATGTGCGTGTGTGGGTTTGTGCACACCTGTGCTGTCATTTGCACTTGGACTGGAACATCAGTAGCTGTATTGTGCATATTTCCACACTAGAGAGGACGCTTAAGAATTTGTTTTGACATTTCTCTCTCTTTCCCCCCTCCCTCCATTCCCCTCCTCCTGCTTCCTCTTTCTCTCACTCTGCCTGTCTCTCTGGGGTCATGGTGCTATATCTTCCCTGCACCTCAGTTGTGCACTGACCAATAGAAGGCAAAAAAAGAAAGTAAAAGAAATCCTGTATCAGTGTAAGAATAGTCCTGAATAAGTATTATCTGAGTAAATAAAAGATACAGAAGGGTTTTGAATGTCTGCAAGATCTGCAGGTACGAAAGATTCACTTTATTTTATTTCACATGGTGAATAAATATCAAATGCAGACTTGGATGCTGGGTTTTAGATACAGTGGGAGGCAGATTCTTTATACATGCCAGAAAGCCAAAAGATGACCACTGTGAATTATGGCAATGTTACTCTTGATGACCTAAGTCATAAAATAAGCAAACCCAGTATGAGATATTCTCATTTCATGTAATTTTTGTCATGTATTAGTGGGATATTGAGAATTATTATAAATGGCTTCAGTGGGTGTTGTGAGGTATTTTTCATTAATAGCTGTAATGTGCTTTCATCTTCCTGGATGAAAGGTGCTAGGGAAGTGCAAGATGATGTTATTAACTAACTACCTGACTTAACAAAATTTAGGGTCATCATCAGGAAATTGCCAAGCAGATCAGTAATTACATAGTGAGTATACTGAGATGGAAGGTTAGTTTTCCAGAAAGCCTGGTTTACTTGGACCTCTGTTTCAGAAATTACAGTAGAACTAAAAGATGAAAGAGTGGGGATGTGAAATATATATATTTTCTTGTGCATTCTGGTTGATCACCGAGTTTGGAAGAGGGAAAGTTGAGTGCCTCTTGAGGAGCAAACTGTGGTAAGGGCCTGCCCCCGCTCTAAGGGTAATCTCTTGCAAATCCCACTCCTTTTGATGGGGTTAGAAATGGACCAGGCGAGCGTTTGTGGCGGTTGTCCGGGGCTGTCCAGCTGGATACGGAGGTGATGGTTTCCTGGCAGCAGGTGGTGAGGGAGATAGGGATGCAAAGAGCCAAAGCAAAAAAGCCAGGCCAGGCCAGGCCACACCAGGACTCATGAACAAGAATCAGAGCTTGAATACTATTCAAAAGATGGAATTTTGTGGTAGTTTCCAATACACCTCCTCCTTGTATGATGAAGGACTCCATAAGACAGGTTTTAGAGAGAGATTGGCAATGCAGCTTTTTCAAATCACTGCAGTAGGAGGAAACAGAGATGACATAAACATTACTGTGGTGTAACAATTTTTCAGTAGGGTTCAGAGGAACCAGCCTTGGTTTTACGAGTAAAGGTTCAAAATATGTATACATGTGCATTGAAGTAGATTTTTTGGTGTATTTTACCATCTAAGAAGTGTGACTACTAGAACACCTAATAAGGAAAACCGATGAAGGACAAAACAACCCATAAATGTCATTTTCCAGTCTTCACTGTTGAAAGAAGCTCTTACTTGTGGAAGTAGTCCCCTCAGCTCTTTATGTGAACAAGGACTGCATCCTCAATTCAGGTTTCCCATTGCAAATCTCTCCTCACATCAGCAGTTCTATTTCAATCAATGGGACAACTGTATGAGTAAGAGCTACTCATGTGAATAAATTATTGAAGGTTTTATAAGACCAGGCTCTTTGATTGTCATGGCAACAGATTTATTAGTCTTCGGGCATAATTTGTATTTCCCTTCTAAACAAAATCATTTTTCCTTTTACCCACGTGAATCCTTTTGCCTTGTAATTAGGACAAGAAAAATAGGTTAATTACATTCTTAAAGATCATGCAGCTGTACACATACATTGTTAGGGAAGAATTATCAGAGTATGCAAAAGTTTACTTTTATTAGTGGTCTCCACATCCGAGAAGTGTATTCTTATTGGAATCATTCATTGCCTTATTTATTTTTGTGACGGTATTAACATTGCTACTAGGTATTGCCAGTTCTTCTGGTAACGCATTAAAAAAAAAAAAAAAAATCCTTTAAGTTATCGCTGATCTTATAAAAGTACTTACTATTATTAGGTTCAAGGTTACTTACCAAACTTTCCGCTACATTAAATATTTTCATATTTTAGTTAATACATGATGTTTAGCTCTTTGATCCAGGAACATATTTATCTTTAGGGTATAGAAACACAATATGAAATCATAGTTATAGTAAACTTCCTGCAGAAAACAGATATATATTGAAATAGGAAGCATAAAATTATCCAGATTTTCTTTCCCTGTGCAATTTTGCATGCTTATAAATGTCTATATTATTAGGTTATATATCACATAACAAGAAATATTTCCTTCATTGTAATTTGTAAAGAACAGTTCCTTTTCAGAATACAGTGCATTGGAATTTTTTTGCGCATTATGGAAGAAAGAAAAATATTAGAAAAAAAGAAAGCATAGCAACATTTAAAATGTATCCAGTACAGTAATGCAGCAATAGGTTCATTTGTTTCTTTTATCGCTATAATAGCAACATATACATAGCAAGAATAGTAGATTATTTTCTAGAGTGTGTGATTTTGAGAGAGAAGGTTTTGCATGATACAGGATGTTTGTCGTCTTAAGCAGATATTTCTGTCAATGATTTACTGTGACTTAGAACTCTTTCTTTAGTGACATTTTTAATCATTTATTTTAAACATTTGCACAACAGCTGTATTTGGTTCTCTCTCTCAATTCTAAAGCAAGTAAAATTAGTAATTTCCTTTTCTTTTAAGATATTATTCAATGAAGGTCTGATGCTGAAAAAACATGTATTTCATTTCAGTCCATTGAACTGTTTCTTTAGATAAACTATGTGAATTAGAGCTCGAACCATCTGCATTATAAGGAAAGTTATACTGAACAGTGGAAATACTTTCCACACTTGCAGCAACTATTTCTAGTCAAGAAAAATGTGCTTTAATAATACAACACATAAGCAGTTCCTGTACTTGGACTGCCTTGAGCTGTCTTGATTCAAGATCTAGCAAAAACCTGATTTTTGAAAGGCCCACAAAAACCCCTAAAGCAAAACCAAACGAGTCTTAAACTTTTGTTGTTTAAACATAAATAGCTGCAGAAAGAATATTTATCTGACAAGAAATTTTGGTAGATCAGCATCTGTGTTTTTCATAAACCAGGATAAAAAATTGAAGGGGTGTAATATTTTAAAAAATGTAAAGCTCTAAAAATCTGTATGTATGGAAATACTGATTTCAAAATGACACATGTCTTTTTAACATTTTTAATCAGACTTTCATTTGTTACAAGTAATTGTACTGATACCTGTTTATCTGTTTTTCTCAGTGAAAATTTGCAACACTTTTTTTTCCTTACAGGTCAGTTCTTTAATTAGAAACTCTATCAAGGGCCATCTTTAGCATTAGATGTTATAGAGCCCTATATTACTGATACTGAACAGCAGTTCTTACCAGGTCCATGGTAGACATAAGTTTTCATTGCAATTCCCTGCTTTAATTCTTCTTGTGCCTTCAACAAAAAGTGGGCCTCCATTTTGCTGAGAGTTTTACGGATACCAGAAGAAGTAGTTTCTACTACAAAAACCTTCAAGAGGCCTTCAAAAGGCATGCAGGCAAGAAGTAGAATTAATCGAGTATTAATATCCTTATTAAATAGATAAGGAACTGAAGAACAAAGAAACTGCCCAAAGCTATACTGGCAAGGGAAGAGTTCAGAATTGAACCCAAATGTCCTTATTCTCAGTTCATCACTGTCCCTGCAAGGTTGCTTTTCATTTTGTTCATTTTTTTTTTTTGTTTAATGACTTGCATTTGGACTTTTAAGTTAATACTAGTTGAAGTATCATATGTGAAAGGGAATTATTGAGGCGTACTTCCTTTCTGGTCTGACACAGTTGTCCTAAAAATTCTTTTTTCACTCCCAAGCCATTCTCTGTGAATGTAGCCATTAATTATGTAATTGCTTTACTACACAGGGGAAGTATTTCCTAGATTAAACAGAAAAATACTAAATAGAAATATCCTAAGCATTCCATACAGGTTCTGGGGGATGTACATGTGTATCTCTTAATGCTGTCAGGGTTTAAGGACAGTTGTGGAGGTATGTAAATGAATCAAATTTCAACACAGAAAAAAATCCAGTTACCAGATAAAAAGACTGATGACTTGCTATCTAGAGTTCACACAGGTCATTATGAATCCAGCACCTGTGGGTAAAAAGATGACACAGAGAATATGGTACCTAACAGTGATTCTTATTAACACTGGTATGCCTACTCTGTCCAAGGTAATTCTTTCAGCTTTTTATCCTCTTTATGAAAAAGAAAAAGACGGTTTGTACAAAAAGTACTTAGCTGCTAAAATTACATCTGAAGTCGGGGAAAAAAAATCTGCCTTGGCATCTTAATACAAACCCAGGAAAATTTTGTACACGTCGAGAAGGAAAAAAAGCTTTTTGCAAGTGTGCCAGAGTTTTGGAATGAGTTCTGCAGCAGAATATCCCAGAAGCTTAAGGAGTATCTGCCTCACTCTGGTCTACTGATACAGCTCCAGCTGGGACATACCTCTGGATGCTGACAGGTACTGAACTTACCCAATGACTTATTAATGTAGAAGAGTATGAAAGTCTGATTAAAAGCAGTATTTCCACTGGAAACCTTATTTCACTTGTGTTTTATTTTTGAGAAATGTTAAGAAGAGAACTTAAAATGCACCCTACTGCATCAAGTACTCTTATTTTATCTGACATGAACTTCTTATTGGCGTACAATCAAAAAGGTTTAGAAAGGAATGCCTTAGTCAACACATACTCCACCAGAGTGAGCAATTACATAACTTGCTTCAAAATACTGTTCTCCAATGCACAGAGCTCAGGGCAGCCAGGAGGATCACCTGCACTCTATTTTCATCAGCAGTGATGGTGCACAGGGTTGTCCCCAGCCTACCTCAGCCCTCCGTCCTAAACTAGACCTAATGGTATCTGTAAATATCGTAAAAGAGGTTCTGAAAGGTTTTTCCAGCAAGCTAGCAATTTTTTCGTGGATGCTTCGATATTAGAATACATAAAAGTGTTATAAGTTCAAACACATGCTGGTGTTTAAGACCTTAATTTATCATACGGCCCCTAGTGGTTTTTTATATCTGGGGGGCTGAAGGATTCAAATACCTTTGAGGATCTGAGCATGGGGTTTATAATATTTGTATATTTTCTACAACATTAATAGATCAGAAAAGTATATCTAATGATATAGTATGGTAATTATTGAACTTTGACAAGTAAGGTGGTTTTTAGCTGGGTAAGAAACATTGGAGAACCACTGAAGTCCACGAACATAAATAAAGAATTTCATTCATGGTAAGAGCCTCAGAAACAAAAGGCCTGGAGAAAAGTTGATGAGCCAAAGAGATCAGTAAGCTTTGATGAAATAAGAGATTGCAAAAAGGGTAAAGGATGTCTGGTACATCTCTTTATGATAAAACAGAGTGGAGGAATACCTGTTCCAGTTTTTAACCAAGCTAGACAGAAAAGAGTGGTGTGAATAGAAAACAATATGGTGCTTGTGAATATAAATCATGCCTTAATGGTTTGTTACCCATTTAATGAGGATATTAATGCAGTGCATATTAACTTCTGACTTCTGAAAATTTAGGACTTGCCATTTTATGCATATGTCTTTAGATATTGAAAAGCATCACTTTCTCCTCCATGTGAAACTGTGATATATTTGATGAGAAAAATTAGGACTTTACTTTGACACATCCCAAAACCTAGCAATACTGTCTGTAAAGTGAGATGTTACTATGTTAAGAGTACCAGAAACTTTCCTTTAAGGAAGGCGAGTCTGGTGCTTGAAAACAAAACCATTTAACTTTTTGAATCAGAAAGCAAGATGGCAAGACTGTTTATTAAGACCTGTGACTTGTGTGTTGTTGGAATTTCTTTTTCACTTTGTGCCCAAGCCAAAAACTGGTTGAAAGGTTTTTGTTCAGGTATTCACATCAAATGTAACTTTTCATTGAATATAAAAGCAGTACAAAATATTTAGCAGGAGAAGGTAGGTTTTTGGAAGGGCTTTTAAAGCATTCTTGAAAGTGGATCTTAATGGATGACCACAATGGCCCTAAGGATAGTATTGTTTCTGTGCTGCTGAACATAGTACTTGTTCTCTATCTGTATTAAAAAAAGCTAGAAAACAAAGCTTCCTTAGGAAGAATCATCTGTTTCACTGATGTCATATCCATTTGCTTTGGGTTCCTGTGTTTTCATTCCATAGCAAATGCTTTACTTTGCATCAAAATGCTCTGGAGCTTGGCACAGCTGGATGCTTTCTCAAAACACTGCTGTGGAAATGTGTCACAATCTACATTGTACCTGCTCCTTTAGAGCCACTCTCAGATATTGTTAACTCAGTACGAAGGGAACATCATCTTTGACATGACTTCATGCAATGCTCAGAGTGTTTCAATGTGTCATGTCACTGGGAACATCTTGAGTGTGCAATGTGATGTACCTTGTAATATGGTTTTAATCTCACTTTAGTATCACATCAGAGCTGACTGAGGAAGGATTGGTCTGTTACTTCTGCTCCTAATTGTTATCCCTCAAATTCTGCATCTGTTTCTGTACTTTGTAATGGAATTGTAAGGGATCACTGGTTTGTTTGGGTCTAGTTGTTGTCCTCACCCTGAAAACCATGCAATGGGTGTTTAATGCAGAAGCCCCCATAGAGCATCTGATGCTCCATCCGTTCATGCTCACCACAAAATAATTCCAGTCCTCCTCACCAAATTTAAGTAAGTTAGGAAAAGACCACTGGTCACATCTGCAATGTCTCACAAGAGGAGATAGATCAAAAGCATCACTAAAGCCTTATATTCCTTTGGGAAAGAAAAAAAAAAGTAGACCATGCCTAATGTTACAGGGAGAATCCTGCAACAGTTTTGCTGAATCTGTCTCCAGATTCATTTGTAATCTCTCACCTGGCTTTCAGTAGATTTATGAGTACATGAAGAAGGCACACCAAAACGGGCATCACAGGGATTTTAACGTCAGAAACACTAGTGTTCCCTACCTCTCAACCTGTTCCTACCCACAGCCCTTCTCTGGAGCCTCACATGGAGGTGCAGTACCTCCCTGCAGATGTCAGGTCACACATGGATCCCTGCAGGTTCAACACAGGAGTAGTGCAGTGTGAATATGATGCAAACAGGCAGGATCAATTAGCGATTTCCTTCATAAAACAGAGGAGACCTTCATGACATCAGTTTTTTAGGGACAAATCCCGAAAGTTTTTACCAAGTTACAACACATGAATTACTACGTATCTTAAGAATCTCGTGGCATGTCCTACTTGGCCACACACCTCTAGCAGATGCCTGTACAGATGCATCTTCCCTTGACCCTTTCTGTCTCTATCCCAGTCCGTGTGGACACACATTGCTAACTCCCATGACAGTGTATCTGGGTACACCGGTCCATTGCATGCATGTATGAACTGAGCCTCTCGCCCCTTCGGTGCACACATGCATACCCCTCCTGCAGAGAGACACAGCTGTGAGTTCACTCCCTGTCCTGCCTCTCCAGGGACCTCAGCTCCCAGTCCCCTGTGGCTTATGGACAACTCCTCAGTCCTCGATGATACTGCTAAGAACAGACCCCTCAGCTGCGTAGATGATGTGTGCACAAAGGATGTCTCCCAGGTAATTAAACAAAACAGCCAGCATGGCTTTACAGGCCACAGCCATCTCTCTCTCTCTCTCAGTCTATGAGCTCTGTCAGCATGACCTTGTGGGCCGTATCCATCACAGATGCTCCCTGTTCCTCAATGCAAAGCCCAAGCCTTGTGCACAGGATTCAACTTTCACCCATGTGTTAGTATGTGACCGCTGCTGCTTTTAGAAACAGATCCCACGGAAGTGCAATGAGCTGAGATGGCTGTTTGGGTAAGGAAATTGCAACCAGGTAGGACTTTTCCACTTTGGCTGCTTGGTTTGCTTTACACTTTGGGTGTGAAATACAGTGCTTTGCATGCGAATGTGCCTGTGTCCTCTGTGCTGGGTTGAGAACTACCTTCCTACTTGGGATTGTCACAGCTGGTGTGAATTGAAGAGGAGCCAGGAAATCAGCACTTAAGAAAGTCCCAATAGCCCCAGTTCCCCACAGAAGCAAGTGGCTGGGTCAAAGCTGCTAACTGCTTCACACTTCTTTTTTCTCCTGGTCTGGAGGTATGAAGTCCTATTCCCTTCTCTGCTTTTATAAAACGTAAAGATGCTGGTTTCTCCTGGAAATCAGGTTACAACCACTGTGTGAATCAGCTTCCAGGTCTGTTTGTCAGGGCTACTGAACCTTGCTTGTGTGTCCCAAGGTGAGGATTAATCTGTTAATGTTTGTAAAAAGCTATGTAAATGATCTGTATCATGCTGACAGGTCAAGTACTTCATTGCTCACTGGCTGCTGCTCCTGACAGTTTAAGATATACGCCAAAAAATGTCTATGCTTTCAAACGGTGTTCACTGATGTAGCTTGACTGGCTTAACCCTCTCGGGATTTGGCCCTACTTCTTCTAGCTTACTGATTGGGTGATACAGCACAAATATGGAAGGCTGATGCTTTTTCACATCACCCAGAATACGATAAATGCATCGATTTATGCTTGTGCAGGACCATAAGCTCAAAGGAAACCTCTTGGATCTATTACAGCACATGTGCAATTCAGGTCCTGAAGGACACAGGGAAAGCAAGGAGGCCAATCGGAGCTCGATGCTCTGCTTAGCTGTGGGCAAGAGGCAGCAGCAGAAGGTGATTCTGCGAACCGTTGGCAGGATTTGGCCCCGCTGCACCCACGGGAGCTGCAGGTGCTCGGAATGGCTGCGGGGCTCAGCACGAGCCCCTCTGAGAATGTGACTCCTACCTAAGACAAGGGTGTGTTTGAAATCTGGGTGCATTTTTGTCCTGTGCTTATCACATAGATTGCAGCTATTATCAGTTATTGAGATCAGGGCCTGAGAATGGTAGATACTGTACAAACAGTAGGAGAAACAGGCTCTTGTAGGGAATTAAATTCCAAGTGAATGCAACTTCCATAACTAACTCTGCAAGCACACAGAACAGCAAAAGGTGAGTAACTAGTTTCACTGGCTGCTTTACCACATATCTGGTCCCAGTTATCAGCATTACATATAGATTTTTATGTTGATTTTTTTATATGAATGATTAATACTTTCATTATGTTTAATGCTTTTTGTAGTGAAGATCATTTGCCACTGTGTTTGCTGATGTGTCTGGCGGTGTAGCTATACTTTTCCTTAAACACCTAAGCTAGAAAGCTATGCTGCCGCATGAGGCAGGGGCTGCTCTCAGTACAAGCTATTACTAAATGAGAATAGGACAGCCAAAAGAAAGGGACTTCCTGTGAATCTTCATTGTCACATGGTCCTCTTCTTTTGAGGCTACTGGAGCTGATAACTTACTATGTGGGTCATTTTCAGGGACTAACAGGGATCTGGCGTCAATACATATGCTAGCAATTTGGGTGACTAAGTTATGAAAAAGTATTTTTTGTTCCTGCTACTAGTGCTTTCTGGGCAACTTTTGCTTTCAAAGCCTAATCCAGTACCTGGTGGAGTCCGTGAGAATTGTGCCACTGATTTCTTCCACAGCTGGATCACACCGCTGGCTGGTTTCATCACCACCATCGGTACAATTGCTGTGGTAGAAAATAAGAACAGACTGCGGCTTTGCACTTTGTTTCTTTACCTGACACTTTCTTTCCATTCTTTTTCTGCTTCAAACATTTATCTGCTACATACTCAGGGTACTTCAGCAAATGTTCAGGGCATATCTCTGTGTCTCTGCACAACGCCTTTGCACACAGGTCTCCACTGGTACTAGCAGAGCTGCTCTGCAACTGGGTACCTCTGAGATTTAGCACACGTCTTGGTTAGTTTCACTCAGCCAGCCTGTTTGTCAACCACAAAACTCCATGAAAATGGTTTACAGGAACAGATTTCTTCTTACTCCTCATAAAATGACTGCATATCTCCATTTAGGGTGTTTATTTTCACTCGTACTAAACAACCTGTATAAATGTACCCAGCTGGCATTGGTCTAGCTGGATTAAGTAATAGGCAGAGGAAAGCTGGCAGGGTGTGGGCTTCAGGGTGCATCTGATGGATGTAGCAGGACCATGGCTGTGCTTTTAGGTAGCTGCTCCTCATGGGGGGTGCAGGCCTTGCACTTTCTAGGAGACTTCTGCTCCCACTTGGCTATGCTGGAGCTACCTCGGGCACAGTTGTGTGTGCAGCAGTCCTGTAACTGCAGCAGAGATATAGCTGATGTCAGTTATAAATGGCTGCAAGTTGGAACAGGAGGAATTTATGAGCCATGTTTGGGAGCTTTTAAATTCCTTGTTTACTGTGCTGTTTAAAAAAAAAAAAAAGGTGTAAGATTATAACAAAATAATGAAGACCAAACATCTGTAAATCTTCCTTTGCTGAGATGCCTGGTAATATTCTAGTGTTCACAGTTTTGACAGCAAAATGACACAGACACCCAGACACACAGACACACACACACACACCCCAAACTTAGTATTTACAAGAAGTCAGGAATGAGAAAACAGAAGGAAGGCAACAAAGACTTGTGTTAACAGGGGGATTACAGCTCTTGAGAGAGGGCAATGTTCCATCTATGAAGAGCAGTCATTTTTGCAAATCCCTGTTTTCCTGGTTAGCAACTACCACCTGGCAACAGTGAAGGAGAAGCAGCCCGTACAGTGCTTTGACAAGGTGGGAATCATGTGCTTAAATGAAATGTTTGGTAGCTCTGCACAGCATTTTCCCAGCAACACATACCTGGGAAGAGAGGGATAATGAGCGGGGAGGATGGAGACGCAGTTTCTCAGAGCCAGGATTGTTCATGCTGAGCAACTTCCCAACTGCAAAGGGTGTCCCCATGCTCGCGGAGGTGCCCCCCCGGGACCCCAGAGGCCCTAACGCCCCAGTCCCCACCTGGTGCTCTGGCCACTCGGCCATCCTTCCTGTGATAGGCAACAGCATACAGCAAAAATGTTATTGCAAGTGTGGCGTGGAAGAGTTTGTTCTTAACTGGTTGTGAAGTGTGCAGAGCGTGGCACAGTTGTCGTGCTGGTAGAGCATGGTGTACATGCAGGTATCTATGAGAAATCTATTCTGTCCTTAATTTGCAAATATCTGCATGTGGTGAAGTGCTGTGCATTTGTAAGTCATGCACATTTTCTCCTCAGTAATGTTTACCTTAGCCCCAGGGAGAGTGCAGAGAGTGTAGCTGTGACCAGAATGGATGACTTCGTCAGAGGAGGGAAGTTACCCAGCCTCACTGACAGATTTTTATGAAGGGTTTCCCAAGGCCAGCCTGCAGCAGCGCATCACTATAGATACGCTTTTGACATTTGTAGTCCAAGAAGCAGCAGTGTTCAAAGTAAAACACCGCCAGTGGGTTTCTATAAAAAGCCTGATTCTTGGATTATTTGTGGAGGTTTAAATGTAGCTATGAGTTGTACAACCCTAAGCTTTCACTCAGAAGGACTCCACCAGCCTACATCCGTCTTCCGTTCCCCCCTGAGCACACTGATCCGCAGCAACGCTGTTTTGCTCTGCAAGCTGCCTGCAACCACTCCCTGCTTGCGAGCAGCTCCTGCTTTGGCTTGCATTCTCCAAGCAAGCTCCACTGGAGAAAGAACTGGAAAAAGGAAGAAGGGATTGGGAGGAACTGGAAGAGAGAGAGTCGTGAGCTTGGGATGACATACTCGGGTGTCCTCTGAGTGTTTTCTTTCAGAAATAAGCCAAAAAATGCTCCTGGCCAAACCTTAGCTTCCTAAAAACTGGACAGAATTAATTTCTTTGCCGTGAAATAGATTATCCTTTTGGAAAAATAACTGGAGTCTCTCTTACTAACCCATGCAGAATAGATTTTTCCAGTTTTCCTGTGGCTGCTGCCATAGGTCCTAGTCTGATTATAGGCGTGAAATGTAGGCAAGTGCAATTATGATGCAGGCAGTTTTATGTGTCTACAGACAAGTTTTCAAATAACAAAAAGAATATAAATATTGGATCTATGGAAAGAAAATGTCCATTATTAAAATCAACCCACAAGCTTGTACTGTGAAAAAGCTTTCTTCTTCAACACAGCTGTCAGCCCCGCTGAGATTTTAAATTGGTGTTTGTCTAGTGTAACTCTCACTTTCTATTTAAAAAGCAAAGTCAGAAGCATTAAACTTTTGTCTTGGGTTTTCAAAATATGGGAAAGCTAATATAATTGCTGTACTAATGTAGAGTTATGAGCTTTCAGGTTTCCCAGTTTTTGGCAAAGAAAGGTTACGTCTTTTGATTCATGGGATAAGACATTTCCCTATATAAATTTGCCGTACGCTTTCTCTTCAGAAAAAACTCTTCATCCCTTCCTCTCCTCTGGACCATTTGGCATGGCTCTCTGGTTTGTAAATGCCTGTGCTTCACTTGAGAGCTGGCTGCATTTCAGTCACCAGTCACTGTGCAGAGTTTCTACATGAATTATTGGAGTGTGCTTGGCATCTGGAGATCTAAGGAATTGAAAAGTATGGTTCAAATGTCAGACTGCAACTTGAAAGGCTTCCGGAGATGCAGAGCCAGGTCTGTGGTCTGACTGAGGCAATGCCCACGCCAAACTCAACAGAAAAGTCACTGAGGAGCAAAGGGATGTCCCTCGCTGGACCTGTGGCATGCACAACATGACTTCCAGCTTCAGCGTAAACAAGGGTGGTTCAGAGGGTGACACAAAGTCCCAACCCTGTGAGGAGAACAAGGGTCGGATATGTTACGTGGGTCAGTGATGTTTGAGAGAAGCTAAGGACTGATAGGATTAGCGAAATAGGGCTTAGCTTGAGTTCTGAAGTTAGGCAAGCTTGTGTGAATGCAGTTAAGCAGCTGGGAAGTCTTTGGAGAAAAATTACTTCAAAGAAAGAGAAATCTTTGGAAGGTTGCTTCTGTATCAGGGGGAAACGGAGAGGAATTTAGTTTAAGGATGTTTTTCTGAGTCGTGTTAATTTATGTTTATTCATCATTCGCATTGATTAACACTGAATTGGCAGGATGGTGTCATTATTAATGCTTTATTAATCTTCCTTAGTATGTATAATAGCACAAAAAAGGGGAAATCTGCACATTTTATTTCGGTTTTCTGTGCTCCTCCTTGGAGTCTGTAGAGCCGTAGATCAATTGCTAGTGTTTAGTGACCTCCTGCCCAAGACTGTAGGGCCTGTGGGTGGGTCGTCTTCTATGGCTGGCACTTGTAAGTGCATAATCTGACACTTACCCTTGTAGCCTTATGGGAATAATATTTTCAGCAGGATGAGTTGTTCTTGAATGTTTTCTTCAGTGTACTGTGTTACATGCCCAAACATTTTTTTTCATCAACTTGAGCGTATGTCCTACATTTCCTCTCTGCACTTCTTGTTGCATGGTTTTGACTGTAGCCAACAGAAAAGGTCAAAAGACCTTTTACTGTTTCTATTTCTATATTTCTGTTAAGCTGAATTAAATTGTTGGTGCAGCAAAGTGACTTGTTAAAAACCTTATGCTGCAAGACTTCAACCAGTACAAACTGAAGCTGAGCTTCATCAGTTTAAACTGGATGGTGCAGAGAGACAATGTTGTCCAAAGGATGGAGTGCTGATCTGGAAAACAAGAAAAAGAGTTCAGTTCTCTGGAGCTTCAGTAAGCAGCTTCATGAATTTAGATAAAGTTTTTCATCTTGCTCTGCCTCAGGTTTTCTGGATGGGTGGTAGAGTGACACTATATTTTAAAGCATTTTGCACATTCAATTTTTCAATCGCGTAGTCTTATTCCTTTCACGTCTAACATTAATCAGTACAACTGCCTGTTTAATTTACATTACAGATAGGTTCTGAAATCATAATATCTAGGAATGCTATGGTATCATTGAATAGGTTGATTATGTTTACCAGAGTCTGTGAGTATTCATTAGAAGGTGTAATTTCTCAATCCAGAATTGAACCAGCACTGAGTTTTGCCCATCGAGCAGCCTTCCAGTTCTTTCCTACATAGTAAAGCAAATCTAGAAGTTTTCTTAGAGTATGACTGATTTCAGTCAGAATTTTCAGGTTAACCTGAACTAATACTTAGTTTGGTCTTTTAAATTAACCCTCAAATGGCCTTTGGAGAAGTTTGGCCAAAGTGCCTTTTTTTTTTTTTTTTTTTTTTTAATAGATCCCAGGTATGAGACTCATGCAGGATCTTCAATTTTTTTCTTTCTACTAGAATTTCCTTACATGTCATGAACTGGCAATACCTGAATATCTCTTCCATGACTAGTGTTCATTTCCCAATTTTGCTTCGTGAGAAAAGTCCTTTCTCTCACTAGAGCCTGAAGAACATTGTTCCACTGGAACGCTGCCGTCTTCTGTGGGTTTTACATGGTCCAGGACCACAAGCCTTTTTTTTTTACTGGTATGCTCATTTCTCCCAGTCACCTCCCCCAGCACTCCTTGATGGTGCCTTACAGCATGAAAGGGGAAGAAATAGATAAACATCTCCCTAGAGGACCATTTGGCTTTAAAAATACACGTAGAGCCAAATGGCTACTTCACAAATGTGAGCAAAGTATCTTAACTGAGAAAGCCTCAGTCCTATAGGGATGGTGTAGCAGCTGCTAGAATAGAAAACACGTTTGTGTGAACATGCAGAATATGTTGGGCAACAATTCATAACAGATAATCACTTTGTTTTGAAAATTAAGTTGAAAGAAACATTACCAACCTACTGTTTCTAGGCATGTTGCTATTCATTTACTCATCACATCAGTTCAGTGGGACTTGGTGCTCTCCCTCTGTGTCATAAGGTATCTGGGACTTACACACAATCATTTCCAATGACCAATTTTGCATAATTCAGATACTATGGATATTTTATTTATTATTAGCACCCTTTTTATTGCAAGCAATATTTTTAAAGAATCCATTTTATGTTAAAAGAAAATCAGGGTTAAATTTAGCTCTCTGTTCTGGGGGCATAAATCCAGATTAGCTTTCCTTTTAACAGTAATTTTACTCAAGGTTTTGTGAGTGGAATTTGGCTTAGTGTCCACTGAAGAAAAATGTAGCAAAATATATATTCCTCTCCCTAAATATTTAAGAAGAATTACCAATATACTACTGAATACCCTTAACATAAGAAAGCAGTGAAATATTTTCAGGTTTGTGCCTATGTTTTTGGTCTTATTCACATTTTATATGGGCATTGTTTTAAATTACTGGCACTACATTAGAGTATGTCAAGATGCGTCATATAAACAGATGCAATTTACCATGACCCTGAGGCAACATGATGTGTATGTTGCATTACATTAGCTATCAAAGTATGTTCTTGTCGTGGTTTAACCCCAGCCGGCAATTAGGCACCACACAGCCACTCACTCACTGCCCCCCTGGTGGGATAGGGGAGAGAATCAGAAGAGTAAAAGTGAGAAAACTCGTGGGTTGAGATAAAGACAGTTTAATAGAGAAAGCAAAAGCCCACACATGAGCAAAGCAAAACATGGAATTCATTTGCTACCTCCCATGGGCAGGCAAGTGTTCTGTTCCCTGTTTTTCTCCAGGAAAGCAGGGCTCCAACATGGGTAATGCTTACTTGGGAAGAAAAACGCCATCACTCCAAACGTCCCCCCCCTTCCTTCTTCTTTCCCCAGGTTTATATGCTGAGCATGATGTTCACATGGTCTGAAGTCTCCCTTTGGTCAGTTGGGGTCAGCTGTCCCAGCTGTGTCCTCTCCCAACTCCTTGTGCACCCCCAGCCTCCTCGCTGGTGGCGTGGGCTGAGGAGCAGAAAAGGCCCTGACTCTGTGCAAGCACTGCTCAGCAGTAACAAAAACATCTCTATTACCAACACTGTTTTCAGCACAAATCCAAAACATAACCCCGTGCTAGCTACTATGAAGAAAACTAACTCTATCCCAGCCAAAGCCAGCACAGTTCCTTATATAGTACAGTAATCACTGCAGACAGAGAAAGAACGTGGGTTGTTAGGCATCCTGTACAGAGTTGGAAGACATAAATAAATAATCTCTCCAGATCTGTAGCCACATCATCTGTATCTTTTTAAAGAGAATAGGAGTAAGCTATAGGACAAAAAATGAATCTAAACGGCTCTTCTCCCTATGCAAGGTGACATCCTTTGCTGAACAACGGAAATCTCTGACCATCAGGAAGCAGGTAACTGGGAGGGTGAGCGAGCACTGGAACAGGTTGCACAGAGAGGTTGTGGAGTCTCCATCCTTGGAGATATTGAAAAGCTTTCTGGATGTGGTCCTGGGCAACTGGATGTAGGTGGCGTTGTTTGAGCAGGGGGGCTGGACCAGGTGGTCCCCAGAGGTCCCTGTGACTCCGTGATATCCACAACTCCGAACAGCGAGCACTTGTTATAGCAATGAACCAGTGCACAGGGGTTAGGAAATCCAGCTCTTCCCATACTCCTTTCCTCACCGCCCATCCTGATGGCCTTGCCAGAGCATGTGGTGAGTTAATCATGACCTTTTCACTCCCAAATCCCACTTCTCTGCTGTGCCACAGAGCTCTACCCTGAGCCCTGAAGAGGAGATGTGTCACTTCACGCTCAAGTTTTCCCAAATGTTCTACTCCCCATACAAGCAGCTTGTTTCCCCAGGAGCGTGGGACCTGCAGAAGTGGAGCTGCTGCCTCTCCCCCATGCCGTGCTTGCTCTGAGCACAAGCCAGAGGGGCAGCTGCTCCTGTGGATCGAGGGCCTGGCTCTCCTGGCTGTGCCGGGTTCGTGCAAATCGACCTTCAGCAACTCACTTCAACCTTCTGTTCTTCCTCCCTCCCCTTCCCATACTTCGTACTGTTGTAATTTTGTAAGCTGCTCGGGCTAGGTATCGTTCTCGCTATCTGTGTCTGGTTTCTAGCCCAGACGTCAGCAGGGGTTGCCGCATGCTGCTGCAATATAAATGACTAATGATGGTGATAAAAGGTGTGGGAGTTGGTTGCCTGGAGTGTTATCCTACTTTGATAACTTTGTTTTAGAAACTAGCTTCTTCCTCAAATTGTCTGTTATTTTATCTTATTTGGTCTAATATTTTAAAAGCAGCAAGGGATTTTCAGCTGCCTCCATTTTGAAGTGTTCATCCCAGGACTTTGAAAGAGGCTTTGACAGTTTCAGAGCTTGGATGGTGTTGCTGTGACAGTGCCAGTAGCCTTCAGCGTGAGTTGCAGGTTATTGGCACCTTTAAGAGTCAGCTGCAACTGTGTCCTGAATGAGGCATTCAATAGGGAAGTGCTCTATTTTTAAATTTGGGCTGATATAGGTAATAATTACACACAAAACAGCATGTGAAAAGAACATTATCAAGGTTGCACAGCTCAGCACTTGAAGCTAAGAAATGCTGCAACTAAAATTGCCTCTACTCCATTAATTTGCCACCTTGCACAGGTGCATCAGTCACAGACTATTTTTGCCCAGGATCTGAGTCTCGCTTGGTGCACATAATAGATGACACAGTTTGTGAGTTCAATACTTGATTTTCTTTTCACTGTTCAATGCATAGCTCAGACTCTGCTGTGAAGGTAAAATTATTTCCCGCTGGGGCATTCCAGGGTGTTCCACCATGCAGGTCCTTGCAATGTGCAAACACTGACTTATTTCCATTTACAGAACTTTAATAGCAATTCTGGGTATCATTGCTCCCTAGTACAGCTGGTAACCTCAGGCAAAAAAGAGTAACATTACAAGTATCCATAACTGTGGGTGCCCGATGTAATTTTTTTAGAGGACCTGGCAGCACATACTGCAGCTCCCATTGGCTTCCACTACAATGGCCAGTACTCACCCCTTCCAGATATTCAAGGCTCCAGGCCCAAGGCAGGCTCCCAGAAATACAGAACAGGGGAGCAGCTTTGAAAAGCACAGTGTGAATGCGTTGTCCCATTCTCCAGGGCAAAATCTTATGCCTGCAGACAAAAGACTGCTGCTCCTCTTCTCAGACTCTCCTGCCACCTTTTAAAATCTGCAAAAAAACCCTGAAGAATCCTATAAGCAAAAGCTTTTTTCTCTCCTGTTCTATGGCAAATGCACGTGCTCTGACTGAAGCTGGAATTTGGTGGACAAAATAGTGCTCAGCTAAAGCCTATCTGATAACATATGAACACAAGGAGGTTGAATTCATCCTGGATCACCTTTAATTGTGGCATTCTTGGCTGGTTTTTGCAAATGAATTACAAAAAACCCACCCAAACAAAGTATTTATTTTTTAAAAGCAAACTGAAAACCTTTTGCTATTCAAATTTTCATATTGGCAATCATCAGTAACATTTCAACCTGTTGAAGTGCTGCAAAGATGCTTTGAGCTAAGAGAGTAATTAAACAGGAAAAAAACCTACAAGAGAGGTAATTTCTTTTGCAAAACTGATCACTTAAACATATTTTCAGATGCACAAGACCTTCTTCAGCACTTACATCAAGCCATCCCAGCTACAATAAAATTGAGAATGGGGTTCTTGCTTCAAAAGTGAAAAGTGAAGACACTTGAGTATGTCACAGAAAAGGTTGCCAGGTTTTTATATGGGTAAAACAATAATTGGTTTCCAAGCATCATTCCTATAAACAGCAAAACTGAATGATTTTTTTCCCCAGAAAATATTTTCCCTGAGACAAATGGCTGGCATGTATCATTTCAGACAAAGCAGATATAATTTTAACAAATTATAAAAAAAACCTGAACACAACTTTCCTAAATCAGAAAGTGTCAGTTGGCTAGAATTATTTGCAGTGTCCCTTAATGTAGCTGTAATTAATATGGGGGGTAAAGATATAGTTGGAAGGAAAAGTGAAAATTTTAGACTTTCTAGATTGTTGTTGTACCCACAAACTAATAGTTCATTTCTACAGAAGCTCTAGTGTTATCTCCCTCAGGCTTCTGGATGCTCTTCTGGTGCACATTGGTTTTGTGAGGAGAGGTCACATCTGAGGTAAAGGTAGTTCGATCCATTACAGGCCCAATTATCTTCTCACCTTGGCTGAATTTAGAGATATTATATAGCAAAAAATTAACACAAATTTGTGTCACTTTTCCATCTCTTAATATTTCTTCAATGTCTTCTGAAACAGCTCAGTTTCCATTCCAACGTGCAGTGGTGAGGACAGATCTTCAAATTGCTTATGACAGAGGTTATGTGCCTTCTGGCAGATAATGGAGACCTGTCTTTCTCTAAGACTTGGGTATTGTATTGTTTCCTTTTACAGGGCTTCAATGTATTTCTGTTCCTAAAAGAGAACCCTGGAGATGCCCTTGAAATAGAAAATGGGGTGCTGAGATCTGAAATGATGGAAAGAGATACTTTAACATCTTATCCTTTCACATAGATATTTCAGCTAATGCTAATTTTATCTGGGCAAAAATGCAATTTTTAAGGCTTTTAACAGTTGTGGTTCTTTTTTAAATCTGAATATGGCAGCACTCAGGTGTGCTCACGGTAGAGTTTTTTTGTTGTTCTGCTTTTGTAAGCTCAGGAAAGATGGGCAAAGGACTAAGAGAGAGAACTCTGACTTCAAACTTCAAATCTTTATTCTGTCGTAATTTCTGGGGCGTGGGAGGGAGAGATGTTAGCCTTTTTTTTGTTTGTTTCTTTGAATGAAAAGTGTCCCTTCTACCAACCTTGGTATGTATAACTTATAAAATCTTTGGAGTAAGGACAACAGATCTTTGGTGCACAGGCTCCACATTAATACCAGAAGCCCAGAAAGGTTTTGTCCTTTGTTGCTTCAAAACCCCCTCGTATCACTACAAAAGGCAGAAAGGCAAGAAAAATAACCAAGAGCATTGAACGGCTTCTGTACAAGGAAACAACTAGAAAGACTGGGAGTTTTCAGTCTTGAAAAAAGATGACTACAGGGATATGGTGAGAGAGAGACTTACAGCATTCAAGGTGGCTTGCAGAATAAAAGCGGATTAGTCACTCTTTCCCAAATTACATAATGAGGAATGAAGCAACAGGTTCAAATATCAGGTGGATACTTTTTCAGATGTCCCTTAATTACCTTTTGAGCTCATTGCTAGAGGACACTGTATAGAAAAAAATAATAACATGAGTTCAAGCAGCAATTAGACAAATTTAGAGAAAGCAAACCTATGGAGGGTCATTAAACCCAAAGATGCTTCCTCTGGCAGAAGGAGTCCCTGAGCTGCAGATTTCTGGGCTCTGGTTAGGTACAGTGGGGTAAGCATTACTACAGTCACGCTGTGCACCTTTGGCATCAGCTGATGGCAAGGGGACACCTGGTCAGCTGGACTGTCGTCTGGCTCCCTTTGGCTGCTTTTATGCCTACCAATACCGCAGAGCGTTTGGCCTTTACTGGACGTCTAATAAGGCAGTTTGGGAAATCTCCACTATGGCTAGCTCTTTCTGTGCCTTCCCCACTGATGGGAAAGGAGCAGTGGTGAGACATGAAAAGACCTGTGCAGGGCTGATTGTTCCCTCTTCTCCTTCTCCATTGCAGCTGCACCTTCTGGGACAGGAGCCCCTCAGGCTCTGCAGGACAGGGCTCAGCAGACACTATATGAAGAGGGAGCCTAAGAGATCTGTTCCCTGTCACTGTGTCCACAATATGCAACTTTCACCTTTCAGCACTAACCGTTTGTTGCAGCAGAGCAGTAAATTGCCTGAAAATGGAGCACAAGCAGTCAGTATTTTTTTTAGAACCAGTGCATTTGCACACATTGCAGAGGGATTCATGCGAACAAAATAAAGATAGACCCTGTCATTCTTCCTCTCTTCTTGCTGATAGATGGTATCAAGAGTTAACCTCGGGAAGAGTGGGAGGGAGGAAATACTCTTCTGACTGAAAAGGTCTGAAAAGAAATACCGAGTATTTAAAAGTAGGAAAATGGCAAATGTGTGCTGCAGTACCAACTGAGAGTCAAACACTTCTGCCTCTGAGCATTAGCACCAAGCAACCAAGCAGAGTGCTGTGTATCAAGAAAATGGATTTTGAACACGAAATAGGCCAGTCTAAACCAACCAGAATTATACTGATATTTCACCACTCTTTGGACCCAGCCAGAAAATTAATAATTTCTGGATTTGAGAAGTTTGGACTTCTAATCATAAATGCTTCCAGTTGTGTTTTAAATGGACTGTTAATTTTGATCAATAACAATTCATTCTTCATAGTGCATCTCGTATCAAAGGGGAGACAGCTATGTGTTAAAGGGAGACTTATCTCATTTCAGTCAGGTTTGTTTCTTTCACAACCTAGGACTTGTGAAGCCTTATGAATCCTGACATGGGAGACTTTGTAGGTAGAGGAGCCAAAGGCTGTTAGTGAGTCTGTGGATAGCACTGCCTGCATGGAGGCAGGTAAAGGAGACCCTGTAGTAATAGCCTGGTATTTAAGGATCATTATTCTGCTATGGATCATAGCTTTGTTTCTAAGATAAGGATACTTGCATTCAAAATATTTAGTCTCTTTATAATAGAGCTTAGGTATCCTGAGCATTTCAGGGTTGTGCGTGGTCCCAGCAACATAAATGAGGAGAAGAAAGGTAAAACTATAAAACTGGCTGCAAGTCTTTTGCCTCCTCTGAGTTCCGAGTTGCCTGGGGGACAAAAACAACTGCCAGAACAAACTGGATCAGACCCATGGTGGGGAGCAGGATGAGCCCTGTAATGCATTTCTTATTTGAATTCTACCCTCTCAGAATAACCTCTTTGCTGCTGAGTGCTTCCCTTTATTCTAGAGGAGGTCTCACATTGCTGAGACCTTTGGAAATATCCTGGCTGTAGTGCTATAAATAGCATGTATTTCCCACTGACTTAAACCTGTCAGCGTAGCAGCAGCCTGACGTGGGTTTATTTTCCTGCTTGAGGACTACATAAGTGCTTGTGTCCTCTGTCCGCTGAGACATCTCTTCGCTTTAGGCACCAGTCTCTCTGCTCACTGCTGGGGAGTGTTATTGAACCTGGCTCACATTCCTGCTCTTTCTGATCTTTGTCGCCTAATGAAAGACCTCTCCCTGGGCACCTTTCCTTGTCCCCGCTCTCTCTTCTTTTATGGCAGGTCTTCACTTTTCTCAGGTTTTTGGATTTCTACCCTATATTAGTTTCTGCTCATTCCATTTCAATTCACCTGCTATTCATAAATCCTGCACGCTGCCTGTGCAAGCTGCTGTGTCTGAATGAGCATTTAGTGAAGCTTCTTATGGCCCCAGAGCTTCTCTTGGCCTCATCTTGCATTTACATTGTGCCTTTCGGTTCCCTGAAATCCAACTTTAAAAATAAATGCAAATGTGTGTCGCTGCACCCCCCGGTGTTTCTCTGAGCAGGATCTTGACTGATAGCTGGCAACATGGCGAGTCAGCGGAGTTTGGGAGAGGACTTAGCCAGGCAAAATGGCACGAGGGTCAGGAGTGGACACAAAGTCATCACAGAAGTGAGAATATGCCAATGGAATCCTTAGGAAAAGGACTGCTAACGAGCACAAATATGTGTGCTAACTTTGCCTTCCTCCCACAGGCCACTAGCAGCAGTGCAGTGTCCACTTCACTGCCCTGCTCAGTGCCCTGCCCGGGGGCTGTCCAGGACTTTTGCTGAGCACCCAGCTTTCCCCAAGTCTGGCCTTGGAGGAAAATGAGGTTACAAACTTGAGAGGAGGAAAGGAACAACGCTCCGTTTGGCTGTCTTGGTCAAGTGGGGTTAAATCCTGGAGGAGCCTCTCCTCCCTGCTTGGTAATTCGAGCACTTCTTTGTGAGATAAGGGAAGGTGTCAGCTCCAGCAGCATCTGAACTCACACTCTGCTTTGTATGATTTCTATGCCCTCTTCAGTTTGCTAATCAAAACAAGTTTCCGCTGTGTGTTTCTTATCCCCAGAGGGTGGAACTATCCTCAGAAAATTAAAGCTCTCTTATCTCTTAATGTGTCATCACAACTAATAGCCTGGGGACTGTAAACAAGTTTAAATATCAAAACAATTTGGCTGGTGATTGTCTGTGATTATGGATTAAGAATACAAACTTTGTGCTCGCTGATATTCAAGCTAGATGAAATACAAGGAGTCGGATCCCCAGCTGGTGTAAACGGAGGTGGCTCTGCTGAACTCAGGGGAGGGATGCTGCTTTGTACCAGCTCAGCATCTGACCCTGGGAGCTTTTCAGAAGTTTTCATTCTTGTTTGTCGAAGTGCCAGATAATACCTGACAGCATGGGACTGATCAGGAGGAGCGCTGAGGGCCCCCAGCAGAGCCCAGATCGTCCTCCCCTCCTCTGACGTCCTGGGAGCCCTGCTTCTGCTGCCTGCACCCTCCACTCGCAGCCTCTTTGGGGACCTCATCAGTAATGATTTAGAAGGGAAATTATTTAAGATTACAAAACTTTTTCAAGAGCAAGTCAAGGTGCCAGCATATTTAAAAGCTGACAGATATGTCGGGGCAGGTACTTTGTGAGGGATGTGCTTTGTATCTTCGATGTGACAAACATACCGCAGTAAATTCACAAACGTGCTCTTGCTGCTGCCTTTTCCAAAGCCCTGCCATCACCAAGCCGTCACCTTTAGCTCAGTCACTGCTCACGCTGAGAGTGAAGGGACAAGTAAGGGTTATCTCCGTTTGCTAGAAATGCTTTGTCTAGTTCACTGGACTGTTTGCAATGATGGTGATGTGCAACAGGTCCCACAGGTTTGGGGAGACAGTAGTGGGTGTATTTTATAGCACTGTTGGATTTGAAATTTTTCGTGTTAGCATCTCCCTCTTTTGGAAGTTATTTGTGTGGTCTCACTTTTGTTATGGATCATTTTCTCACATAGGCTGGGCAGTTCTTCAAAGATTCCCACAGATGAGAAACTGAGGCGGAGAGAGACTAAGTGGATTACCCATAGATATTGAAGAAGTCAGCAGTAGTACAAGGACAAGAATAGTGAAAGGAGTGTCCTAACCACTGAACCGTGCTTTTCTCCCCTGTGCAATGAAGAATACATAAAATACATATCTTTTAGTGGATAGCTTTTCAGAATACATATCGTTTCAAAAGGCTGATATTAGGTTAATAATGAAACTTTTACAAAAAGAAGTGGGAAACATTAATTTTGATCTGGCAGGGAAGCACTTTCCTAATGAAGTAGTAATTAAATAAGAAGGATAGTTATTAAAGAGCTGGTAAATCTAGTGCTCTCTATCCCTCCTATCTCAGCAGTTCTAGCAGCAGCTCTGGGTAAGGAAGAGGAGTGTTTGTGACAAGCGTGAAGCCCCACCAGAAAAGTATAAAAGGAGCAATGTGTCATAAGAATCTTAAAGATATGAAGCAATGTCAAATAAATGAAATCAATTTCCAGAAGAGAATAATAAAGGCTGAAAAAAGGTACCCGGAAAGCCAGAAGACTTTTCTATTTTCTTAATTGGGGCAATTATACTAAAACTGACAGCAAATATTTTCCCTGTAGCAAAAAAACACCCACAAACCCCAGCCAGCCAAAATACCGCTCTGAGTGTGAGATCTGTGAAGGTTAAAGGCTTGAGTCTCCCATTAGGAGAGTGCTCCTCTTCTCCCAAGGTCAGTCCTTAAATGTGGAGAAGTAATTTTGATTCTGGTCTCCTCACAGTTCGAAGTCAACACCTACCTTGATTTCAACAGTGCTATATTTGGCAAAGTACTAATATAATTGTATTTGGTCCCAGTCTTGTCCTGTTTGAATGTTAAACGCCTCTTAATACCAAGCCCATTGTGTTTTTTCTCCCTCCTAGTTTAGGTGATATATAAAATAGTGAGCAGAGTGGACCCACTGGAGCCGTCCCTCCAGCGAAACTAATGGTGCCAGTGTCCACACTAAGCATGCTTTGGGGCTTTTACTTCAGACTAGCTTTTTTCTGGAACCCTGCTGCCATGGGCTGAAATTTCTTTTATTGTTTTTCTAGCACATGAAGAGTTCCTGGAGCACATCTTTGGGTGTAGTTTCATCCAAAAAGGATGTAGTTCATGCAGTCCCAGGCTGCATCATCATAGCATGAGCCAAATACAGCACGTAGGTGTGACTGGAGCAACAGAGATGACCTCCAACAAATCACACTGTGCATCAGCCCATGTAAAAACTCTCAGCTGCTGTTGCCTCCTTGTTGTTCTTTCATGTTCTTCATGTCCTGGTCACCAGCTTCTCCTTGCGTATTTCACTGCAACACACTGATGACCTTCTCCCTCAGTTAAGACCCCTTAGTGGGATAGAAATAATCTGGCAGTCTGAGTTGCATTGGCGGTGTTTGGATTTGAAAGCACTCAGTGTCTCCTTGCTAATAATTAGAACTTGCAAAGAGGAGAAGAGTGACTGTACAGCCCCAGATCAGAGATTGTGCAGCCCAGGGACCCCCTCTCTCTCAGTAACCAGTAAGGGGTGCCTGGGAAAGACTTTAATAACAAGGCAAGGATGTGGTGGTACTTCCCCAGAATACTTTCTTAGCTTCCAAAAAATTCACAACTCAAGGATTTCCTAAGCCAGAGGCTTTGTCTTTATATCTAATAGCTGTTGATATGGTTTTTTTCTTTTGTGATTTATTTAGTTACTTTTTAGATTTATGTTAATTTTAGGATCTAGCATCCTGCAGGAAGGAGTCTGACACTAACTTAATGCTGCACAGTTTGGATTTATTAAGAAAAGACTGAGAATGTTAATAAGAGGGTTTCAGGTACCCCCATGCTGCCTCTGTTCACATTAATCCTAGAAACAGGATTGTCTAGCTCATGTGGTGCAGAGTCACCATGCCAAAGTTAAAGAGTGTCAGTGGATGCAGTGCATGTGCAAACCGACCACAGCTGGGGCTCTGCACTACTCTGTGTGGGTTTATGTTGACGGGAATGGGAAACTCTGCCCAAACCATAAGATGCAGACAGGCCCACTGTACCTTCTCTGGCTTTTTTCAGAGCCAGAAGCACTTGACCGACAAGATGCTTGGGTATGACCATATTTCTGTGGGAGCCAGTGGTGAATCAAGACCATTTGGCTCTTGTAGGAACCAGCCAGCAAGGACTTCACCCTCCCCTCAAATCCTTGCATTCCAGGCCTAGGATTTTATCAGATTGTATTTGTGATCCCACTTGATTTTTCAAATAAAGTGAAATGCAAATATTTGGCCAGAGGGAAAACCTCCCAGTTACTGAAGGGGAAAAGAATACAATACCTGAATGACTCATGGCTTTGCAGGTGAAGTAATGGCTGCGTGTCCTAGCTTGGGATGTGGGTTTGTGATCTGATGCCATGTAGAGTGGATGTGCTTGGGTTGTGAGGTTAATGTAAATGACTTTGGTGGGAATTTTCCTGTGAATTCCCAGAGCCAATTTGCTTGTTAAGGTATCACTGACTGCATGATGGCAATTAGTAAGATAGGGGATTGCCAGATGCAACCAAGCCCTCCTCTGGACGCCATCTGGGGGCAAATATGACAAAACCCTTCTGCTGCTAGAAGAGGTAGGACCTGCAGGAGGAGTTCAGGTGGCTGTGGCTGGAGGAACTGTGGGGATCAGGGAGTTTCTGGGGGCTGGAAGGGGGACGGCAGCAGGAGCTAGCATCCCTGGGAGGTACCTGGTGCCTCTGAAGCTTTGCTCTCCTGGGGCAAGTTAATTGAAGACCTGCTGGACGAGCAAACTCTGATGTCTGATGCTGTAGCCCTCTGCCTGGTGCCCCCTGCTCCCATTGAGTTGCGTCTGCCGTGGGTACCCTCAGGTTACTGACTCCCTTGTTCTTGTTTTCCTCTGAATCACTTGATGATGCTAAGACAAAACACGTAAATGCTAATGCAAGTGTAGGTATAAAGGCCAGTGGCACCTCCGCAGACCCCCGCTTCTGCCTTGCTCACCGTTAGTCATTTGTACCTGCTGGGTTTCAACACAACACCCGTTCTAGGAAGTTGCCAGCAGTTGCTCGCTGTCCAATATATGAACAACTTGCAGATGTGACAAAATACAGGTTGTTTTGTCAGGATTCTCTGTTTTCCCTCTCAGTCTCTCCGTCGCAGGATTTCCTCACCTCTCCCACTCCTTTCCATCTTTTTTTTTCAGTACTCGGGTCACTGCTCCATGGCTGCACAGCCCAGGAGCTCGGTAGAGGTGCAGGTCAGGGCTCCCCTCTGGTGGTACCTGCTGGGGGGGACGTGTGCCCAGGCAGGTGGTGGCCTGTTCTCTGGGGGCCCTCCCCACCCTGAACATCCATGCTGCATGGGATCTAGCGGTTTTGCTGTGCAGGTTAGTGGAGGGAGGAGTGAGGGAAGTGCCTGTGCCCCCTTTCTCCTCCAGCCAAACCCCTCTTATAAGTAGGAGCTGTTGGGGAGCATTTTTTAATACGTCCTACCACTTCTTGCTGCAGCAGAAACATCATGGGATATGGTTTACAGCTTGGTAGACAAGAGCAGGGCATCTCCCGAACCCAGCTGTTGGCAGATCAGTTGGCTTTGGGAAACCAGCCAAACTTTTTCAGTTTTCTGGGGCACTCTCGTTTGCCTGTGAGATTAGAATTTGCAGCATTAGATAAGCACGGATAAATAGAATTTATCCATTTCTAATTTGAACAATCCCATGTTTACCCAGGTCTCAGTGCCCGGCTGGAAGACCAAGGTGTTGTCCTAAAACTTGTGGGATCGTTCACCCGGTGTGCAAGCCAATAGCACACAGAGTTGAGGTATTAGCTGTTTATTGCCAGTTCTGCACAGGAAGGGGTGCTAGGGGGTATCTCCGCAAAGCTGGCACACCCAGCACTAAAACAGTCATTCATTTATATATTTTAAATTAGCATAATTACCATACACATTGTTTATCAACCTTTTACTGGTGCCCATAATTCCATACCTTAAAGCTGATTGGTGTATAGTGCCTCGTCTTCATTTAAAGGTGCAGCATCTTTTAATTTTACTGTGCGAGCTCAGTGGGTGAGGGTCTTCAGGTGGAGGCTGGTATCCTAACTTCTAGAGGTGTGGTCTTCATATTATAATTAGTTAAGTTCACCTAGAGGGCTTGTTTTTATGCACTATAGCCAAGCTTCTTGGGCAACCAGCCCACTAAAGTTTCTGGTTCCTAGTTTCAGGTCGATTTGTTCCTTCTATTCCATTGTCTGGTCAAGAGTTACTTACTCAAGTGGTTTACATCAATTACTTATCTTTTATTCCCAAATTATAACCATAAAGATTTTCATATCAAAGGCAGCTTCTTTGTTTGTGGCTCCAGCAGTGCCAGGAGTCAGGGCTGGTCCCACATTTGAAGACTCTTCTTTTTTTAAGCGGTTCAGAGGCTGGGGCTGCTGCTTGGGAAACAGTTGTATTCTCCCTGCAGGCAGATCAATACACTTCAGCTCACTGCACTGCAAGTAACTTTTCATTGTACATTAGGAATGAGGAAAATAAAAGCCAAGATGGATGTTATTTTGGTTTTGCTTTTATTTTGAATTATTTATTAGGAAGTCACTGCTGTCTTCCTTCTCACCAGGAGACAAAATGCCTTTGTCTTTGGTGATTTTTCCTGTTAAAATAAACGAGGTCTTCCCAGTTTTGTTTCCTTCACCCACTTGCTTCTTGGTACTGAAGTGTAAATCTAGGGTGTCTGCAACTTGACAAGATGGTCTCCTGCAGTCCTAATGCAGACAAAGTTCCCACTGGTGCCGGTGGAGGCACACCTCATTGGTACATTTCTAACCAGTTTTATAATGACATTGCAGATGAGTTATGTGTGTTATGAGTGATTGCTGGCACATAAGCAGAGTGTGTTATGGAGAGTTATAAGTAATCTACAGGCTAGCTGAACTATCATTTTAATCAAGCATTTACTAAATTGCTAGTAAAAACATTAATCCTTTTAAAGTGAATTCTTAATATAACACATTATGGGGCAAAAATTCTGCAATTGGCTCCACTATTAATATGAGTTTGGAAACTCAAACTAACAATCCATTTTGATGTTTTCCTTCCTAAATCTAGGTTATCCTGAAGGGGAGGATAAAGAAACTGGCCACCAAGATGGTAATCACTAGTGGAAATGAAGAAGATAAAGGCAGTCAAGAAAAGGAAAGCAAAGAAGAAACCATCTTGGCAATGCTTGGAATTATTGGGACAATTCTGAACCTCATTGTGATCATTTTTGTGTATATTTACACAACGTTGTAAACTAGGAGGCATGAAAATAGACCTGATAAAACGACCATTAAGAGTGATGACAAACATTGCTGACTATTGACAAGTTGTTTAATCAGAATTGACTCTGTATTATATTAACACATCATAAAAGCACTGCCTGCAGGCAGCAAAGGCTGAAGCACAATTAATTTAACAAGACTTTTTCACACCGTAACAAGCTTAACTCTTCTGTCCTGCCCTCTTCCTTTCAGTTTGGTTTTCAGTTTTGGGGAAAATTACTGCAATGATGTAAGTTGTAGCTTTGAAGAAAACCACCAGGGATATGTTGGTTTGACACAATTTAAAAAAAAAAAAAAGAGAGAGAAGAAAGAAACTGTACACTATATACAAATAGAAATGTACACTCTATACCTGCAAAGATTGAACTCAAAGATAGCTTCATAGCACAGATCACGTGTCCGTTAGGTCAAATGATTTTTTTCTCTTGGTTTTGCTTTTACTTACATTGAATTTGACAAGCTTTTTATTTAGAATGAACATATGGTGCAATCATGAAAAAAAACAATTCCATTGAGCAAGGTCTGCCTAAACCTGATAAAATGTTGGGAGAAATACATTACATGGTTATTTTTCCTCTCTCATTTGCTTAACATCTGTGTCTGTTCATACTAATGTTTATAAATATATATTTTTAATAAATGTGCTATATTTTTAGCATGAACCAAATATTTGGAGACACTTGTATTCATGCAGCTAAATTTTGTTTGATGAAGTGCCCTTTTTGACAATGGATGTTATTTTTCTCAGCAATTATACAGCAGTCTTGTTTGCAGCCCTCTCACTGTGGTCTGAAGCAAGCTCACATCATGCTCATATGCATGACTTGAAGTTGGAATGTCAGCTGAAAAGCATTGCTGCTTAATACGGGAAATAGCAAAACATTGTAAGGTGACCTTTGGAGACTGGTTGCAGAAAGAAGGCTCTATTTATAGTTAAAAAAAAAAAAAGCAAATGAAAGGAATATTGAAGCATCTTGCAAAATATTATAAAATTCACAGAATTTATGGCTTTCAAAATCTGGTCACACTGCCTAAGTACTTATAGTGAAAGAAACGAGCAGAGGTTTATGCAGTTGAAAAGAAAAATTTAGAGAGCCTGTGGTGAGGGGCTTACGTGAAATCCAGACTGTAAATACAGAGTATATTTTCAATGTGAGGATCATTAACCCTTTATGCTTCTCTGACATGCTTTAACTGAGGTCAGTGCAGTGAAATTCTCTGACTTGTGTTTTTGACAGGAATGTACAATGATGATGATGATCACCATTTTTCTTCAGAGTTCAGTACCTATAAATATATGAAGCATTAAAAATATGAGACCTCAATTCTGCCTCAAGCTGTCTAAGTACGTTGCCCATTAGCTCTGACATATCCTCTTAAAAAATAGGTCAATTAATTCTTTACTGACTTGTGGTTTGGATTGCGTCCTCAGATACACAGGGGGCATTGCTACTGAAGTCAGCTGGAGCTGTAAAATGTTTGATCCTAGAAGTCTCATTGATTTTTGGTGATCAGTCCTGTCCCTCTGGAACCAGTAATGAGCTTTTCACTGGTTCCCAGGTGCTAGGACTGGTCTCAAAAATACAGAATTTCATTGCAGGATATAAAAGCAAGCCTGGAAACCCCTGAGGGGCACATCTCATAAACAGAGGTGTTTAGTCTCTTGTGGTATCACACATTCAGTAACAAAACCATTAGGTGAAAGGAAAAGGTCAGTAAATAAGTTAAAATGAAATCCAGTATGAAGACTGAAGGAAAAAAGACCAAAAATAATCTCATGTTAATGAAAACATGACAGGGTGAGAGAGGTGAAAATGAGCACAGGTTTGAACAAGCAGAGGACAGCACAGAAGGAAGGTGTCCAGCACGCCGGTGCGGTTGAAGAAACATTTGTGTTTGGATGGTGCTGGTGGTGCTGCAGGTCTTACAGGGGGTGAGAAATGTTAGTGGCACTGTTCAGTGGGGCTGAGTGAGGCTGATCTTGGGTTTTAATTTATAGTTATTTACTGGTAGTTCTAAGGAATTAGCAAACTCTGCTTTTTGATCATCTTGCATGAAAAAAACCCATGGCTAAAATATAGTTACCTTCCCTCTGCATTTTCTCTTCTGGTTGAACTACAGCTGATCAGAGCATGGGCCAACAGCATTGGCACTCATGTCCCAGAGCACAGCAGCCACCTGGCTAACTCCAGCCTGTCCCTGCTGTTGGCAGCGTCCTCTCTGCAGATATTCTCTTGAACCTCTCCTACTCCTTCTCCAGCAAACACCAAAGCAATCTGCCTGAGGTTTCTACCCATCTTCTAGAGGGGAAGCCTCGGAAGGGGCAGCGTCCGAGTCAAGAGATGAGCCCTGATGCCTGATTTTTCTTTGCCTCTCTCTGTGTCAAAGGATAATACCTGTCATCATCTTGTGGGCACGAAGATGCTTAATGAATGAAATTTCATTAAGTACTTCTATTAATATTACAGATTAAAGCTCTGCGTTGTAAAACAGCATATAACCCCCCCAATCCCCTAAAGTAAAGTAGCAACTTTTGCTGCTTATCACAGTTGCGCTCCTTCAGACGTGGGCCAGCGTCTTCACTGACAGGCACTGCAAATAGGCCAAACGTGCTTAAGCTGAACTGGTGGATCAAAAAGCCTAAGGGCTCTGTGTTTACTCTGCCTTTCCCAAAAGAAGACCCATTAGGGGAAGACTTTCCAACTGTAGGCGTGCTGTACTTTGCCTGTCAGTCTTAGCGTAGGCAGTGTATCCAGGTGCCTACCTCTCTGCGCCATCAGCAGCCGAGTGCTGTGTGCTTTGCCACAGGACTTTCATTGCACCCTGAAACAGGAAGAATAGTTTATCCCATTCCATAAAAAGTTTAACAGTATTTTAATTTTACAGGTTTCTGTTCACAGATAGTTCTAGAAATATCCTAGGGCAAGTACTTCTTAAGTAGATGCATTAAGTATTCATTTAAATAAAGATGAAGTGTTTCCTTCAAGGGAAATTTCTTTACCTTTTATTTGGTATTCATGAACACTGATATGGGAAAAGTATGTCTTCAAGAATGACTGTGGAAGGGAAATGTTTTATACAACGATCTGAAAGTATGCCTACCCAGGCAGCCGCACACAGGCCTGCTTTCGGCTGAATGCCAGCTGGAGCCAAATTACCCTCATGCTTTTTTATGTGAGCAGTTTTCAGCATGCATCTATAAGAAATATTCAAATAGGTAACATATATATATCATGGATACCTTACAGTCAGTAACTGCAGTATAAATAGTTGAATAAAACTTCTCATTACAGGTGCTGAATGGTAAATCTGCTTTGGCAAGGAAAAAGCTGATAGTCTCATTTTTGGCTTGACTTGTAGGTAATGTAAATAGTTTCCAAAGTAAATTTTTTAAAATAAAATATTACTCCATTAGTGACAGGAACTTTCATGTTTGCGTTTGAATAGAAAGAATTTAATATCCAATATCTTAAAAAGATATGAAAACATCACCTTCTGCTTCTGTCAACTAGAAATACCGTTGTATTTTTAAATTATCCTATGTAGTTTAATGGTTTGTGTTATGGGAGTGAAAAATATTTTCCTCAGGTGACAGGAAGGTGACATGCTCCCTGCTAGCGTCTGGTGTGTTGTGTGGTGGGTACAGAAAGCTTTCACAAAAGAAGAAGATAAAACTATCTAAATCACATTATGCACACAACAAAGTGAGGAGAAAGAAGAAAGATAGGTAGCCGCTCTCATCCCTGGTTCCTATAACTGCCACTGAAAACTCATAATCTCAGGAATCATGTCTTTATACAGGAATATATCTTCTTGTCTGCTGGCTGGCAGGGCATTTTTTTTTTTCAATTATGTACCTTTTCCTCCTTCTGCTTGCACCTCCACAGCAGTGTGTGACTCATCACATCTTAGGAGAGTTTTTTACATGTACCCAGCCTGGGAGCCTCTGGAAGTTGCTGTTTTGGTTTATAGTGGTGTAAAGGTCTACTATGGGACAGAGTTTTATTATTTTAAGGACAATCGGTAATCATCTTTACGTTATTGTCTGATAATCTAGGGGATACTTTGCTGGTTGAATTCCTAGACCCATCCCTCCCCTGGCCCACAAGTAAAATTTTGATTCAGTAGACCTCCAAATGCAAAAAATCTTCAGTTACATCATGATAAAACGTTAGTATGAAGCATTGCTTAAGTCCAAGTGTCTTATATTTCCATTTAATTTATATCCTAGAGCTCATCCCACATGCCCCAGGGTCTCATCTGTGTCAGGAGGTCTCATTGTTTCTGAGTGAGAATTGACGTTTCAGAGTGCATTGTGGCATAAGCAGAGAACTGCGTCCAGAGAGGGAAACTGGGATAAAAAGTGACTGAATTAAAACTCCAGGAAGGCAGCATTGCAGAATTTCCTAATTAAATAGTTTGAGGCTTGGCTGGAGTACTTTGTTTCTGGCTAGCCAGTATTTTGGAGAAAAAATATTATTGTTCCTTGGAAAGTTTCTGGAAGAAATATGTCTAATTGAAAGAAAGAACCTCATTGAAAATGTTTCAGCAGCAATTTCCAGCAGCAACCTTCCAAAGAAAACACCGACTAGGCCTCCGAGTGACTCTGGCTTGCTTCCCAAGAGCATGTTTTGGCAGCCCAGGAACACACTGCACATATATGTAAGCCCCTCTTGTTTACTGAGAGGCTTTGTCTTCTTTGGAGCAGAATGCACAGATTTACAAGGACTTAAAAATGTAAGGAATAGTACATTATGCATTCAACAACAAAAAATGCTGTTCAACTTTCTTTCCAGCAGATACCCTGCAGACACCCTGCAGAACGTACGCTGCTTCTGTGCCTGGCTGTGCTTTTTGGAGGGTCTTCCCAAAGAGTCTTACACAGTCAGTGTAGCTTTCCTTCCCCACCACTGATCCAAGAGAAACAAAACCTGTTCAGCGTGGAAACCTCCACACCAGGCTGAAATCCCACATGCATCCATCTGAATTTATCTACATATGAACCATCTGGTATCTAATAACACTCTCCTTGTCTTAAGCGTTAGGTTTGCTTATTTGCATTCCACCTGGGGACTCAGATGGTGAAAGGCAATTTGTAGGGTTGAAAGCACCCAACTATTTCCAATGATACGACTTTACATAATGCAGCCGTTACCTAGAAAGGTGCTTGTTTGTCCAGAAATGTGCCTGCCCCGTGCCATGCCCATGGCACGCAGTCCTCCACGTGTAGTCTCTCACTGACAGAGTATCCGTGACTGTGAGGGGGGTGGGTTTGGGCTGTAACTGGCCCCTACAGCAGGGTTTTGTACCAAGGTCTGGATCCCAAGTCAAGCTCTGTAGAGTGAAAGGACATCCTGCTTTGTTCATAGAAGGTACTTAGCTGTGTTCACAGCACCAGGATCCCTTCTTCTGCAACCAGTACAAATTCAGCTTGAGGTGATCCATGCACCACTCCGGACCCCCTTGGCAGCTGCAGAGCTTCCTTCCATCCGGGTGAAGAAAACAGCTCTGGGCTTCCCTAAGCTCCTAGAATAGGGAGCAAAGTCCCTCCTGCAAGGCAGAGGTAGCAGCAGGAGCATCCATTTCTTGCTGACAACAACCAGGTCACTTGCCTGGAGTGCTGATGGGGACCTTTTTCCCTCCCATCATCGCACATAGTCTGGGAAATGCAAGTTTATCACCTGGTCTCTGGGTTCTCCACAGGCTCAGTCACCAGTTAGACTCAGGCAGACTTGTTTTCTGATGCTGAAACTTTGTTATACTCACATGCCTTCTGGAGCCAGGTCTTCAACAATAGATTAAAGGCTCTGATATCTTAATCTGGCCTTGATATCGCGAAGGTCTCACCGTAACAAGTCTCAGCCATTGTCAGTCTTTCTGGCAGCAAGGTGTTAACGGACTAGCATTAGCAAGGGACACCAGATGGGAGCCACAGTGAGCCAGAGTTGGTGCAGAGGAGGCTGGCTGCTTTGGAGACGGTACTTACTCACTGTCTTCTTGAGGGGGAACGGTATTATGGTGGATTGATATTGGTGGTGGGTAAATGTAATAAAATGTTGCTGTAGCAGGGGCATGATATCTCACCTTTAGTTCCTGCAAACTCAATGGGAAAGGCTTTATAAATAATTCTGGCTTTGTGAATTTAAGATATGGATTAAAATTTACTATATATGTTTTCAAATTTTAATGTGCTGCTTTTTTTTCCCTTACCAATCAATTCAATTTTAGTTTTGCAGATATTATTCTTATTTTTGTAATAATGATGGCTAATGCAGAAATGTTGGTAATGAATGCATGAGGAAAGAATGAAGATGACATTGTCAATGTTTCATTAATTTGTTATTGTGGGCAGGAAAAGACAGTCAGTGGTTTTCTTTGCATCCAGTGCACATTGTTAGCAGTATTTTTATAATAATTTGAAACCATTATTTTTGGAGCCTAAAGGAATTCTGTGGGACAAAGGTTCATCATTTAGAGCTGTGGATTTTCAAAGAAATGTCAGCAGAGAAGCATATGAAATGTTTGCATTAGCTAAAAGAAAACAGTGTCAGACATATACATTTTTAGCAGATTGAAACTCCAAAGTGCGACCACACAACTGTCTTTCTTACACGCCTTCTGGCATTGCATAATACACACCAGGCCATAATTTAGATGCTCACACTGCTAAGACTATGCATGTACATAATTCAGACTAAGCGTCTAAGCTCCTTTACCATTAATATGCATATGAATATGTATTTGCAGGTTTGGGGCATTAGCTGACAGTTAGCTGAGAATTCAGCTATAGCAACAATGCAACTAATCGAACAGGGAAAAATACAAACCTGTACAATGAGATATTTTGCTTTGCCCCATTGTCCTTATTTTCAGCTGATCTGTTTGAGACTATGATTGATAAGAATGATGCTAAAGCCTACCTAATATAACAATGAAAGAATCAAGACAATGGAGGAATATTCAAACTATATCTTCCATGAGAAACTAGGCATTTCACTAAACTGCTTCAAAAAAATCTGTGCTGAATGTTTTACATTTTCCTTTATATGATTCACCTTCAGCCAACACACTAAATCATTAGTGGCTTTATCATATTTCTATTTGATTGTATAATAATATTTATGTACAGTTTCACTAAGCTGTGCAAACACTAGCAAATGGATTTTGCATCCTTCGTCGCTTTTTAGGTTTTATAAGCCTCTTCCTAGTACATACTGATCTCCTGTTTTAAAGATCAAGAAAAGGAACATAACCACATCCTTAGAGCAATATACAATTACGTAAACCTCACTACAAGTTTAGGTAGAAAGTATATGGCCATTTACAGAAAACAGAGGGTCTTACTTCTTAAGCCTATTTGTATGGCCAGCCCCAAGTGACCTCAATACTGTGCTGAGTATGACAGTCCTACAAGATTAGATTCTTTTGATTTTAGAAAAAAGTGTTCAGCTGTCAAACTCCTTGAAGCGGTGCATTGCACCGTCTTTGCAATTTACAGAGCAAGACGAAAAATTTGATGACCACAGACGGTTCTCAGATCCTGGCTGACCTTCCCCCATGGGGCAACAGCCCTCGGTGCACCCTGACAGACCAAGTGCCCGGTGTCCTTTATACTTGATGAAAGGCACTAATACTCAGGCAATTAACTTTCCAAAATTTGAAATATCACCATTGCTAATGTGCCTGGTTCCATTGGTGCAAAGATGTAAAATAACACCAGAGCTATTAGCAAGGCAGTAGCCAAACGCTAGCACGACTCAACACAGACCCCTTGCTGTTGTATTTGGGTGTTAAAACACCCAAACATGGGGCTTTCCTACCACCCCTGTGACTTCCCGTCATCAGAGATCCTGAAAAAAATGCTTTTTCTACCCACTGAGTATTTGTTATTCTTTGAAATTTTTTTTGACCTGAGCTTGAGCAAAACCCTGTCACGGTTTAACCCCAGCCAGCAACTAAGCACCACACAGCCACTCACTTCCCACCCAACCAGTGGGATGGGGGAGAGAATCACAAAAAAAAAAAAAAAAAAGAAAAAACTCATGGGAAGAGATAAGAACAGTTTAACAGAACAGAAAGGAAGAAACTAATAATGATAATAATAACAATTAAAAAATGAGAAAAATAATAAAAGGATTGGAATTTACAAAACAAGTGATGCACAATGGGATTGCTCACCACTCGCCAACTAATGCCCAGTTAGTTCCTGAGCACCAATCCCCCCTGGCCAACTCTCCCCAGTTTATATACTGGGGATGTCATCACACAGTATGGAATACCCCTTTGGCCAGTTTGGGTCAGCTGTCCTGGCTGTGTCCTGTGCCAACTTCTTGTGCCCCTCCAGCTTTCTTGCTGGCTGGGCATCAGAAGCTGAAAAATCCTTGACTTTAGACTAAACATTACTTAGCAACAACTGAAAACATCAGTGTCTTATCAACATTCTTCTCATACTGAATCCAAGACATAACACTATAACAGCTTCTAGAAAGAAAATTAGCTCTGTCCCAGCCGAAACCAGGACAAACCCTCAGCAGTTCAGAGATTGTCACAGAATGGCATTTAGAAACAACTGTTTGTTGCAATTTGGTTTTATGTATTTTAAACATGTTTTGTTTTGGCTATTTTCCTTTTCCTAATAGAAGATTAATTTCAGACTGAAAAGTTTCAGATTAAAATCAAAACTCAGTTGCAAAAAGCTATAACACTTTGCCCACCTTTTTCCCGAATGAATTTTCATTGGTATCAAAGAAATTCTGTGTAGAAAAAACCCCAACCTTTTTGTTGAATTATCACCGTCTCACTGAAAACTACCTGCATTACAATGTTCAGACCAACTCTCTCAATCATCAGTAGTCCTTGTGTACGTGGTAGAAGGTATCAAATAAAGATTCTTACTGCTCTTTGATTTCTTCAGTTATGTTTTCCTATTTCTCCACCTACTTTCCCAAAGTTAGACGGTACCTCTCAGGGTCAGCAAAAACCCCCACAACTCTTGTGCTTGAACCCCAGCTTCATGGTTTCCTCCCCTGAGGTGGGCATCCCTTACGTAAGGAGTCCAGCCCCGAATCTGTGTCCGGGCAGCCGGAGCCCTCAGCCCTGCCTCCCCGCTGGTGCTGATCCACCCTGGGGATGCCATCCCATGGACAATCAAAACTGCTCAGCCAGAGGGAGCAGGAGGCTGAGACCTGGCTCATAAAACTGTGCTATGTGAATCAGCAGAGTATTCAAGAGTATTCAGCAATGAATGCCTTTTTTTTGAATTTATTTTGGTTTTTTGATTTTTTGGCCACTCATATATCTTTCGTAAACCAAGACCACCCCTCACCGCGTAACTTTTGTACATCAGACTGCTTCTCTCATGAATTTGGGAGCGCTAAAGTGAGATGGAAAGCGAGAGGCTGTGAGATGTCTGCTTGTCATTGACAATGCTGTAGCAAATCTTCAGAGGTACCAAATTCAGCCTGTGAGCACACAGCCCCCTCTTCCCTGTGCCTGGGTGTTGGCCATGTTGTCCCCCATGCTCTCGGGGGGAGTGAGGGGAGCATGCACATTTTTCACATCATAATTGAGTTACATGCTCAGCTGGCTTTGCTGCGGTGAGAGAGACTATGGCAAAGGCCAGGGTGTCAGGGGACCATGGCTGGGGTGTCTCTGGGCTTTGAAAGACTTCTGTTCAGCATCAAAGTCCTGCTGCAGTCGGTGGCCGCCTCATGTTTCCATGATGTTTATCTATCACACACTGGTACCAGAGCTCCCCGTTTCATGATGTCCAGCTTATGATTTCAGACGGAAAACTTGTCACATCTTTGTTTGTCAGTGGTTTTTTTTAAATGCTGTACTGAAGAAACAAAAATAAAGCAATGCCTAATATAAAACAGAAAGCAGCCAGTGATTTCTTAAGGTGCCTCTGAATGTCCCTCTCAAAAACACATCTAGAGAAGTGGCTCTCAGGAGCTTTGAAGGGCTCTTGGCAGCATCTGGTGTCATCCTCATTCCCAGCAGTCACCACTGCTCTGATCCAAGTGGACTGAAAAGGTGTCTTCCTGAATGGGACCGTGCCATCTCCTCTGAGAATGTTGTGTGATGCTGCAACCCCCGCTCTCCATGTTTTCCTGTATGTGTATTTTCCTAGAAGGAGGCTGGAATGGAATGGAATGGAATGGAATAGAATAGAATAGAATAGAATATTTCAGTTGGAAGGGACCTACAGTGATCATCTAGTCCAACTGCCTGACCACTTCAGGGTTGACCAAAAGTTAGAGCCTGTTATTAGGGGCATTGTCCAAAAACCTCTGACAGGCCTGGGGCATCGACCACCTCTCCAGGAAGCCTGTTCCAGTGTTTGACCACCCTCTCAGTAAAGAAATGCATCCTAACGTCCAGTCTAAACCTCTCCTGGCACAGCTTTGGACCGTTCCCAGGTGTCCTATCACTGGATCCCAGTGCGAAGAGCTCAGCACCTCCCTCTCCGCTTCCCCTCCTCAGGAAGCTGCGGAGAGCAATGAGTCGCCCCTCAGCCTCCTTTTCTCCAAACTAGACAAACCCAGAGTCCTCCTCTGCTCCTCATAGGAGCTCTCTCACTCCTTGGTGGAGTTTCAAAAGGGACCAAGTTTCTGCATCCTTGTATTCCCCAGACTCCTGCCACTTCCATGTGACAGAGTGGGTGGGAGGACCATGGGATGAAGGCCTGGGAATCCAGCTGAGACTTTCCTTCTCTAAAATTTGTTTCTGTTTGGGTTTGAGTTCTCAGATCATTTAGGGATAATTTGTAAGTCCAGCTCACCTTTTAAGAGTCACTTATATGAGTCTTATTTGACTTGTTAGCGCTTCCGTGACATGGTATTTTAAGAATTACAATAGTAGCGCATTTCATCCACAGTGCCTGGAGTGCTCACAGATTCTTCATGTAATTGCTGGAATACTCCCATCATCTCAGACACATAATGGAATACAAAAATAATAATCAGAATAGGAGAAGTTAGTCATTTAAATTGATTCAAACGTTGTTGCTTGTACTGAAAACAAAGAGTCCTAACAAAATCAATGGCAAAAGTAGGGTTGCTTTGATGCCACAAAACCTGAAGAGGATCAAAACCCTGTGTTATTAAAATACCATGATTTTCCTTACTTTGAAAAGAGGGGATCCAGCTAATCATTTTGGTTCTGAGACATCTCTGCAATTACCAAATGAGCTCAAAATTTTCATATACCTTTTTGTCACGTTGCAGAATATAGCAAAAGGTCCAAAAACAATGATCCTTGTGCCGTAATTCCACTGCCTGGAAACTAAATAAAGAAATCAATAAGCATGCAGAGTGTTTCTCCATCAGCCCATGCTGGGTGTGCAGGAGGATGTACTGAAGTGTGGCTAACAGTAAAACAGAGTCTGACTAGTACTTTCCAATATCCTTTCAGATCAGTAAATTTTTATTTATAGTCCTTGTCCCCTGTACAGAGGATGGATATTCTTCCTTTCAACCAGATGGTTTCTTCCTTCTGTGTGTCTTCTTATTCAACAAATCCTACGTGATAATATTGTTGCTGGTATGTCATTGCTGAGAAGTAGTTTTAAGAAAAGAAATTAAATAGTCCAGTTGTAAAAATAAAATATATGTCAGTTTGTGCCAATCATTTCAAGCTACACAGAACAAAATTTATAGATCCTTGTAAGCAATAAGCACTTTTTAGAAACCATGATTTCCTAAGGAGTGGCAGAAGCAAAAGGATGTACAGCATATATCCAGGGGCTCTTTGAAAACTACCTTGGAAAATATAAGTTTATTATGTAAAAGTTAAACATATTAGTTCATTTCAGTGGCTTTCCTTTGGTAAGATTTTTTTTTCATTACATTCACATATATGCAGGGTGGTGTATCCCAGCTGTCAGTCTAGCCCCTGCTGAAGTTGCATGACTGGAGCTAAAGGCAGAATCTAGCTCCCAGGTCTGAATTCAGCAGAGCATTTATATCTGTATTTCTCCCCAAGTGTGTGGTCCTGTTGGCTTTCTGGGCTGCCCATAAGCTTGAAATAAGTATGTGCTTAAGTGCTTCACTGGCGCAGGGCAGCATCCTGCAGACGCACTAAAGCATTGAGTCCAATTTACTTTTCAGGGAGGTTATTACTGTTTGAAAGCAGTATTTCTCTCAAATAGAAGAAGGGAACAAATGTCCCAGGGTACTCATTCATTTTCCTCTCAGTCCCTTCCCTCCTTTCTGCAACTCCCTTTTCCTGGTTTCCTGGCTTATAACATCAGCCCTGTCAATTCTTTACAAAACATCACTGCTAAAGAGTCTTGCTTAACATTGCTAGCTCTTTCTGCTTTATCTGTCTCAGATTTAAATGGAAAACCTCTTCCTTGCCCAGGGCCCTATTTTCTCTTTTGATCCCATTTCAACCCCCAATGGCACCAGCTGTTGAGCATCAGCATTTCCCATAGACAAAGCAGCTGTGGGGTGTTTTCTATTGCATACCTGGCATGCCTTGCCCTTTCTACTGGCCCAGCTTCTTCCCTTATTTAAAGCTTCGCAGAAATACATCTGTACCATGTAGTGACAATGTAGTTGCTCCTTAGCAGAGCTTTTTCTGGCTGGGAATAAAAAAAGGCTGGTGAGGGAGATCTAGTACCAGTGCAGCTATAGAGAGGGTTCTATAAAGGGGTGGTATAAACTACCAGGGCTTCTTGGACTGAAGTGCAACCATCAGAGCCCTTGGGTGAAATGCCGTGACCCCTAAGGGAAGAGCAATATACAGGGATCTGTGACTGCAATGATGCAATAAGCGCTGCATTGCAAGGACTGTCTAATATTCCTTCCTTACATGCTTTGGTAAATAGAGAAAATGCTGAGGGGTGAGGCTGTCAGTGTCTCTTATAATGAGGCCTCTGAGGATTTTTGATAAAGCTTCTTAGAAAAAAGAAATCACTTTGGTTCATTGTCTGGTAGAATCCCATTCTTCCCACAGTATTAGTCTTTACTTACAGAACTAGTGGTGGTGATGAAGCTGATTTCATGCTTACAAGGTCACAGCTCTTCTAATCAGTCTGTAAAGAAACTGCTGTCCGATATATCTGCCTATTTGCAATTCTGTATGCTTTTTGAGCTGTTTTTTGTTTCAGGGGATTGGAAAAGCTCTAGAAGACACAGGCAGATCTAGTGATCTTATGTCTTGAGATCTTACGTGCTCCATCACAGCAGATGTGGCCATGCTGGTGGTGAAGGGGATTTGGGATCAGACCGAGCGCTCTTAATGAAGGCAGCGTGGCTCTGTGAGCGAATACGCTCTCCTCAACGTGACTAAGAGCAGGCTTCAAAGAAACACTGAAAAAAAGCAGGGAAGTATGAGTCATCTGTAGAATGTCAGTTTGCATGTGTCTTTATGCAGCATGTAATTATTTTTATGCACATGTTTAATTAATTTTTCTTTGTATTTCATCTGGGATTACATTTGTTTGTCATTCTCCTTGCTGAGTATAGCGTCACACTGTTACAATGTCAATGACTGTTTTGGCAGCGGGAAGCCTTTGAAGAACACTGCAGCAAGCGTGGCTGCCCTGAAAAGTGGTCCGAGTTGGAGACAACAGTCTGAAGGTATTCTGTGATGAAAATGATACGTTCCGTTGCACAGCTCCCTCCTGCACCTGTGTCCAAGGCCAAAGCTCCTGGTTGGGGCACAGGCAGAGAGGCTTCAGCTTTGGAATGTGCTGTGCTGGCTCTGGCCCTCTCTTGGCTGCAAGAGACACAACTGCTGAAATGGGAACCTGCCCTGTAAACACCCTGCCTGTAAAGGGCACCCTGGGGAAGAGCAGTGAAATTTGGGGCAGAGCTGAGATGCTGTTGAAGCCTGTACGCTGAGGTAGCAAGGAGTTCTGGGGAGAAGAAGACCTATAAAGCCAGCTTCTATGAAGTGCAAACACAGAGAAGTGGTCTCAGAGCAGGAGGGGTGGGAGTGTGATGTGGGGTTTGCGGCTGGAGGTCTATGGGGGCGGCTGAGGAGGGGGCGAGGGCAATTTCCCTGTTCTTCCCTGTTCCTTCATCTCCACAGGGATAAACCTGAGACAAAGGACTATTGAGCTGTTTTGGTTAGGAAGAAAGCAAAGTATTTTGTCCAAAGAGAATCAAAAATGGATAGAATTTACTTTTGTCATCAGGAGAAAAGTTGTATCTTAGACAGGGCATTGGATTCTTCGGGTTTTTTCCCCCTTCACCCATGAGAAGTGGGCTCTGACCCTTCTGGAAAGGTGAGTTGTTAAAGCTGTTCCCTGAAGACATGGTTTGCTCATGCAAGGTGACAGCAGCCCGTGGCTCTCCTGTGTGGTGGACATGAGGGAGAGAGGAAATCTTCCTGCAGTAAACCACAGCGTTACTTTCAGCTATGAATATACTTACTGCTGTTGCATGTGAGTTTAACTCATGAAGATCTGTGTCTTTTCCTCATTTAAATGAGCATGTGCCATTGGAGTCTCCTGTAGCTGCTGCCCTGTGGGCACGTGGTAGGTGGCAAACGGGAGGGGGTCTGCTCTGCCCAGGTTGGGATACTGCCAAAGCGAAGGGCATGAGGGCACCTCTGGCCAAGTCTGTGAAACCCCTTACCTCACCTAGATAATACAGTACAATCTGGTGGCATAAAACCGGTACAAAATCTGACAAAATTGGGCTAACTGAGCAATACCAGCTTTGTGTCACATGTACAAAACCTCTTTGAGAATGCCTCTGCTCTAAGGAGTAAAACTGATATAACCCAGTTCAGCACAGTAGAGGCTCAAGGAATGAAACTGTTTTAAGTGGAAGGAAAATCCTGTCTGACGCTTGTTTCTGGCATTTTCCCAGCATGCTTTCTGAGCACAGCATGCTCACCGCTGGCCACGTCCCCTTGTCCTCTCTCTGCCATCTCATTGGCATTACTGCAAGGTTTCCTTTGCTGTTTTCAACCCTTGTTTGCTGGCTGGTATAACCTTTTGTTTACAACAGATGTGAAAATTTGCCTTTCTCTTGTGTGTTTTTGCATTTGATGTGTGTTTAGCCTATGTGCTTTGGGGCATATAACTTTTTCTTGTATGGTTTCCTCTTTTTCAATATTTGGGAAATTAAGAAGTTTTGATACTGTGCCTTTACCCATGATGCTTTTATCTCCATTCTCTGTGGCTATCTCATAACATGGGTTTGACCCTTTATGTTTAAAGTCCTTGCCAACATTTTGCTTGTTCTAGCTTTTTTAAAGCCATAGGCAACACTTCTGCATTCTTACATATTTTTCTAATGAAAATGAATTTTCATTTCTAATGAAATTTCATTTCTAATGAAAATTTTCTAGTGAAAATGCATTGGAAAAATTCATTTTTCCTGTCCTATGATAGGGCAGGAGAAGCATGAAGCAATTCCATCACTTATTTCAGTATCCCTGTACTTACAGCCACGGACTTCAGACCTGTGTGCAGCATCACTGCTAACAGAGCTGTTTATAATCTTTTCATAGTAACTTCAGCTGGTCTGTCTCCACCCATTTGTGAGATGAATGGTGTGCTTGGATCTCATTTCTTTATATTTACAGAGTACCACAGGTAATGACTTAATCTTTCTTGGAAGAAGCCAACAAGCCTCTGGCAAACCATGCTCTGCACAAAAAGATCCTTGCTCTCGCTCTGTATGAAAGTAAATCAGGAGTTTCATAACTACAGGACCCAGACAAGAAAAATTGGAAACAGTGTTGAACTTGCCAAGATATAAGACAAAAACCAAAAACATCTTCTCTTGCCTGTAGCCACAAGAGAAATGATCGAATTAGTTTTAGGAAAGCTTCCTGACTTGTCATATATATTAGGATGCTACTTATGCATCTGCACTTTTCTGTAGGTACCTCTTATCTTTTTAGAAAAAAAGAGAAATTTCCCATGTTTAATAGTCTTTTGTTCAGAGCTTTCGTTTCTGAAAGATGCTTGTACAATGCATCATGCACTGTAGACAATTCAATAGAGACTGGACACCCCTATAGAGCTAAGCTTGATGTGTATCTGAATCACCACAAATGGGGGAAAGTTAAGATGTTGCCATTTCCCATGAAGATAACTAAAAGCCAGAAGCCTTAATCTGAAAGCTGGTTACTATTTTTAATTGAAACTTTTGAAGTGTATTTTGCATTTGACTCCATCTTCCATATAGTTAACAAAATGTGCGGAAAGTGTTCCACAGTTCCCAGAATGTACTTGACCATGGAGGGAGCCCACACTGTATGGCCAGTGTATGTTTGATGAGGAATGGTTTGATCGGTCCTTAAGACTTAGCCTGTTTTAGCAGTGGTTCTTCTAATTCAGATGAATACACCAGTGGTTTCCCAGAGGTGGTATGTTGAGCACTGGTGATATGCAAGCTGTTTGATGAGGTTGTATGGCTCTTTTGAGACCTGCTGCTGCTTCCTATTCCGGTGACACTGGTGGCTGCTCCTGGACAGAAAAATATTTGTCAAGTTGTGGGATGAGTCAGGCCAGCCAAATGTTTCCCATTCTTTGTGATTTCTGTCTTCGCTGCTGGCCGGGGTGTCTTCTTCATAGAGATGTGACGAGACATGGAGGCTGTCAGCTGGCTGGTACAGACTCCGCAGTCAAAAAGCCCTACCAGACCCAGCCAACGTAATCCTCTGTGGGGCCCATCAAGAGTATTCAGAACTGGAAATGACTACTGTATTGCTTCTTTCTCTCTGCTTGGTTTGGGATTCTCTGGATCTTTTCTGTGAGATGTGAAACACTGGGCTCCTTAAGCTTGTGTACCCCTGCCAGTCATGGAGGAACCTAGCACCCAAGCAGGATCCATACCTGCAGAGCTGCTTGCGGGGTAAGGTGCCAGCCAGCTGTAGCGTGCTTTCCCCCACGGCTTAAAATATTGTCAGAGGGAGAATCTGTGGAGGATTGCTTGTCAACTGATTGCATTATTTTTCAACCGCCTGAGCAATAAATATTTAAAGTCTGGTTGTAGGCAATGTAACAACTCTGTAAATATGCAGTTCTGAATACAGAAGTGAGAGGCTGATCTTTTGTTTTAAGAGGAAACAAATACATCTCTGTTTGGCATAAAGTGTCCTCCTCCCCATTCTGTAAGGAGGAATATGTTGAGGCAATTTTGCTGCTATGAATGAAGGTGGAAACTAAAGGCAGAAAAGTACTGCTGCATATTTATTGCTATCTGTTGTGGTTTAAGCCCAGACGGCAGCTAAGCACCACATGACTGCTTGCTCAGTCCCCCCACCTCGGTGGGATGGGGAGGAGATCGTAAGAAAAAGGTAAAACCTTGTGGGTTGAGATAAGGACAGTTTAATAGGACAACACAAGGAGAGAAGAAGTAGTAATAACAATAATATTAATTAAAAAATGTCTAAAGTAAATGATGCACAATGCAATTGCTTACCACCTGGAACCCAACGCTCAGCCTGTTCTGGAGCCATGGTCCCCCCTCCCCCTGGCCAGCTCCCCCAGTTATATACTGAGCATGATAACATATGGCATCGAATATCCCCCTGGCTAGTTCAGGTCAGCTCTCCTGGCTGTGCCCCCTCCCAGCTTCTTGTGAAAATTAACTCTTTCCTAGCCGAACCCAGGACTCTACCTCCTGGCTATTCTCTGTTCTTTTCCATTTGTGAGATCGAAGTATTAGATCAAACCCCAGTAAGGAAAGGCAGGGACTGAGAGGGAACTGAGGAAATTTAATAGCTTCACTCTTTCTGCTGCTGCTTGTTCTCTCCCTGCCTGTCCCCACCATGTTCTTTCCCACGACAGTGAAGCTGCGATCAGTAATGGAGATAGGAAGCAGTATTGGAGTTCCTGTGAGGTTTTCTGTCTTCTCTGCAGCATCACATGAAGTTCCACTATTCTAAGTAATTTGGTTTTAAAGGAATACTTACAGCTGGTTTATGTAAACTGAGACTGACAAATGACATGAGCCTGAAGATGTTGGGTCCATATCGACACTAGTGGGAGAGGGCAGCAGTAACGGAAGGTATGAGAAGAACCTGTGGAAGTGATTGAAAGATAAGTGCACTGTAGGTGTCCTTGGACATTGACTACAGACTTTCAAGTGTGGAAATAAATCCAGACCTGTTTTGGTGTCCTTTGTTATGATTAAGTTAGATTTTGTGCCATTTGAAAGGAAAAAAAAAAAAAGTACTCTGACGTTGACTGAAGGAAGATCAGTTGATTTAAGTCAAGTAGCAGAGCTGCAGCTGTGGGGGGAGGATCTAGTTCCACACATTGCCCTCTCTAGAGTTCCTGGTGGTTTTTTCAAGAGAGTTTCTTGTATTTCTTTGGAAGTGGTTTTAACAAAGAGTTTTTGCAGTTGAGAAATAACTCGGTGATTTGACTCCTGTGGCTTGTTTCTCCTCTGTGAGGCATAATTAGTAAAGTTCTTTGAATGTATAAATGATTAGCAAAATGTGATGATGTGTGCTGCATCTTACATCCCTGCTGTTTGTAAATCTATTTAGTGAACAAAAACCCTAGTGGTCATCTCAGAACAGGCCATTATCAAACACCTGTTACCTACCAAGAGAAGTTTCCTTTTCAAAAAGCCCAGCTGAGGCATAGTAGAATATTTATTACATGGCTGGCAGTATCCTTCTGCCTGAGGGATGGACTGCAATTACAACATGGTAAATATTTCATTAGAACAAAGCAAAACTGCATGGGAAGTAGCCTTTCCTTTATTTAAAACATTTATTAAAATACAATGTTAGAATCTACATGGGAATAATTCTTTCTACCCAATCTACCAACTAAGCTGCAATTTTAGGCAAGACATTTTGCTATTACAAAACCTTGCATATTAGAGTAATCTATCTTTCCCTCTGAGAAAGATGGACATCTTAACACAGATTAAACTTAGTGTACACTGATGTTCTTTATACAATTCTGGCTGCATTAAGGTAGTAAAAGCTGGTACAAGCAGAGTCTAGTCCCATTACAAAAATCTCTCTTCAGAAGGATGGTGTAAATGTAATTTAAGTGCAAGACCTAAACATAAATGAATGTTGAAGTCTGTGCACAAGAGTGGGAAGTAGTCACTTCAATACTGCATAATGATGCATGTGCAGTATTGGAGAGTAATGGTCTATATTAAATACCCTCTGACTTCCATTTATTTAAAAAATGTCCGCTTTTCTGGAAAATGAAAAAAGACCAAAGACAACCACTTTTTTTGAGTGTTTGCCCTACTGCAGCAATTTTCTTAGTCAATAGAGAAGACGTCTAGGAGTACATATGAAGAATGAGGTCTTATTGAACAGTAATCTGGCAATAACTCCTTTTCACTGGAGGTCATCTTTCTGTTAGAGGACCAGATTATACAACATTTAGCCTATAATACTCCAGTTTATCTGCTAGAGGGCTATGCTTAGGCCCCAGGTCTGTAGCCTTGTCCTACATTGGTAACAGCCTTCTTGCTTCTTCAAAGGCTAAGGAACTAAAAGAAAAATATCACCTCCTCACTGTACCAGTCACAGGGAGCCTCAAACACCTTTTTGCCCCCATTTTCTATGATTATTGGAGAGATGCCACTTCCAGTTCAATTTTCCAGGCAGCTGAACTCCTTTCCCAGGATATCTGTTCTCTGAGTAGCAGGACTTTGCTCAGTGTCTGTCTTTCTCTAGGCTCCTGGTCAGTCCTTCCCTGCCAGCGATGAGAGTGCTGCTTACTTCGCTTTGAATAATGTATAGGCTAGATGTCCAGTTTCAGTGTGGAAAATCACTGTTCCTGAAATTGCATGCCATGGTCACATAGGAGTGTGAAGTAGACCTCTCTGTCGAGCATCCTAAGCCAGCCTACTGTCCCTCCTGTGCTAGAGACTCAGTTTTGCTCTTGATCTCTTCTCTAATCCCTTACAAAGTTTCAAAACGACTTGATTATGCCGCAGCATGTACAAAACCGTTTCTCATGGATCAGTGCTAACCTCATAGCATGACTCCCCATCTGTCCCAGCTGCTGCCTCTATTGCTGCCCAGTGGTGAACTTCTACAGGGAGCTCCAACTTGTCTCTGGGCCAAATGCGCCTTTTCATGCCTGCGTGAGTGGTCACCAACCCCTTTTAAGTTGTTCTGACCTGTAAAGAAGCAGGATGACTTTAGCAGAGAAGAGTCAACCAGAAAGATTTCTGGCTCGCATTAGTTAGTCCAGAGAATTTTATAGTCTTATTGGTGTGCTTTGTCCTAATACCCTGAGCTCTGATGAGGACTTCTCCAACTACACTGGAAAGCTGACACACTGCAAAAGTTAATGTACAGTGAAACCTGTCTCCAGACAGCCCTTACCATTCTTGATGTTATAAGCATACAGATGCTGAAAAGCTGTGTCCCCTTCTTTAAAGCCATGGCTGTTTTTCACCCCGAGAAAGGGATCCTGCAGTAAATCTGCTCCGGGTCATAAAATCGCCATTCACTGCATATGGCATGAGCTAGCTCCCAAAACGCAGCATCAGCTCCAGAGTCCAAAATGCACTGAGGTTAAATGCCGGTTTCCTTTGGGCAGCCTCCAGACTCTGAGGATGCAACTGCAAAGCATTCTAGTGAGACTCACAAAAATAAAGCAAATGCATCACAAGTGAGTCTCCGAAGTGCACTCCCAGGGCTGGGCTTCCATGCAGTGTAGTGCAGAGGCCCCCAAGCAGAGACTTAAGCCAAAACATTGCCAGAGGACTGTGCAACCACGCCTGAGCCACAGGAGCCCACAGTTGTGCTGCTGGCTCTCCCCCAGCCTGATGGGAAGGTGGTGAGGGGAGGCCATGCTGCCTCCTCCAGGGTTAGCAAAGACAGAGTCATTTCAGAGCCCTGCGAAGCAGCTCTAAGCTACTTAAGCTTAGATGCTTTAAGCTTTTTTCTTTTCTTTTTTAATTCTTTCTGTCACAGGTAGAAATGAGTTGCTCAGAGACAAGGAGTCTGAATACATAAAGTCAGCCACTGGGATGCTAGGTAGTGCCTGAGCAGTGGAGGTTGAGGATTTCATGTGACAAATAATACACCCAAAGTAACACTAATATAGCATTTGGGTGCCTAATTCCTTTGGAAACCTAATCCTTGCACTCTCCTTTTGTGGGTCACAGGATTAATGCAGCAGCCTCCTTAAGCAAGGTAGTGAGGCACTCTGTGCCTGTCTTTTTACTTAGCACTAATATATGCAGCACTCCACATGCAAATAACTATGCCAGGATTTGTCTAGAGTCCTGTGCCAGAAACAAACTGTACAGCTCTATCTTCATAATGCTGCTTTCCTTCACTAGTAAGTCAGAGCAATGAAATCTCATAGAAATGCATTAAAACACGCTTGTATTTAAAAGCATCAATGGATAGCTACAAATATGTAATGCTCAACAGTAAAAGATCTAAAGTGGGGTTATAGCTTTAAGTTAGCAAGACAGAAAGTAAAGGGACAAGAAAGTTTAGGTACTTGCTGCCTCCTGGGAGGTTCATGAGGATGTACCAAAATGAAGATGGGTCTTTGGAGTTGCATTCCTCCCAGAGAGTGCTCTCTTGGTGGGAATGTTGGCATACCTCCAGCAGCATCCCTTATGGTTCTTTCATATATATTTTCCTTTTTTTTGATGTTATGAATCCCCCAAACCCCTAACACTAGCAATTTGCAGTTGTATTTAATACTTTATTGAAGTATTGAAGTTATTGAAGGCGTGAATATGTTGCTATCATGTGATGAGGTACTCTCAAATTCTGTAAGCTAAAATCTTTTCTGCAAAACAAAGCATGTGAACAGCTGGCTTTTGGAACAGTGCCTTGCTTTGCCTTTTTTGATCATGAGTTTCTACATCTCTGTGCTTGTCTGGATTTTGTTAGAACAATTTTTACATCCAAACTCACATGTACGTCATCTGTCAACCAATTACTGGAGGTTATTCAAAGGTTATATTTGAAGTACTCATTTGAGATATAAAGTGAGCATTTCTTTCATTGATAATGATTGCTGAACAAAGGCTGGAAAATCCTAAAGGAACCATCAGAATAGATTTGAACTTCTACACTATGGGAAGAGCGTTGTGAATTCAAAGTGTGACCTTGACAGAAACAGCAGGTAGCTGTGCTCACACCTTCTGAAGTATGAGGGACACGTTTGCATAATTGACTGAAGGTGCTTTTCATGTGACTGACATGTTGACAGCAATTAATTATCTTAATATTTGCTTGGGGTTCTGAGCCTGCACCAAGTGATTAAAGATACTTTTGGAAATGAGTGGTTTTGTTTGCACTCCTTCCTCTAATTGTTTGCTAAATAATTTACCATCATTGTGTTTCAAGTTTCCGAGTACTGTAAATAGTACTTAAATAGTATGGGTTAACACAGAGGGAAGTAAATAGAGATGTGTAAAGAGTGTGTGGAAGAGGAGAGGAAGGACTGAGCACACTTGGACTTTAGGGGCAGAGGTTAAAAGGAACATAAGTATTTCCTCACCTAAATAGGAGGTGATAATTTACAGATGGCTGGTACCAAAGAGCTGTGATGCTTCAGGCAGACCTGCAGGATCTATCTTTGTTATGTGGAGGTTAAGTAGACTGTTACAAACTTAAAGACTGTAGCAAGTTTTCCAACAGTTTGCATTTCTGAATATCAAGTAACCTAGCGAACTAGGTCCCTTCAGAAACCAAACTCTCTACCCCTCCCTAACAGATACCTCTTTTGCTGCACCCATTTGTTCTCGGTGGCCCTCGTCTGAAACTCACTGGGCATCTTTCTATATATTTCACTGTTTTCTTGAAGGTCATAGTGAAGCCGGCAGTGTTCAGGCTCTTCGTAAACATGGTGGATATCCTTTCAGCATGACTTCAACTTAACATATGTTTCACCTCTCCATGCCCTACCAAATGCATGGCTCCAGTTTGTAAGCATGTCATACATTGCTGCTGTCTTTTCTATTGAGGTGAAATAAAGCAAATGATGCAGTGAGGTTATTTAAACAGAAATTGAAATTCTGGGAAAGACATAATGATGGAAAAGTTCTGTCTTTGTGATTTCTGATCTGATTTCAGAGTTGTGAGTAAAAGGGAAGCTATGAGTCTATTACCCTTTTGACTGGTTAGCTTGCTTAATCCACTAAAACCTTCGTGACTTAGCTAACACCATGCAGTCCAGAAGTCAATGACCGAATAATTACCAGAAGGCATTGGTCAGCCTTAGACGGCTGCAGTTCTTGCAGTTGTCACTGCTATGCCTCATCAAATCTACAACAGAAACTTCTAGTATTAGGAAAGAATTCTGACCAGCTCAGACATGGTATCCTGTGTTACTCCTGGACCAACCACCTACCTTGTGTGTGACTCAGGTTGTGCATATATATGACTCATAAAATTGATTATGCTGATGTGTTGTAAGGCAATGGCTGAAAGTGTTGACTTCCACAAAATACTGACCAACTTCCCCTCCTCCTGTGTGACAATGCAGCCCTTCATTAATGCTCAGGTGATCCCACTACTAAGGTCAGCTACGTAGTCCTACACAACAGTCCAGCATCAGTAGATGCTGAGTGGTTGTGATAGCACTTTTTTGTTAGATTTAATTCAAGCAGTGGTGGGTTCTCCCCATATCCTTTACAAACATGGGAAGAAAAAATTAAGCAAAGCATGAAGAAAGAAAGGATGGGAATCCTCCTATATATTTTTGAACAAACCATCCACTTCTATTCTTTGGCATGTCTGGGCTGTCCACATGCTAAATCTTTGGTAAATGTAGTTTCACTCTGCTGAAATTTCTCAAAAAACCTGGAGAGAAAAAATTCATGGGGATGACATGGTGTTAATGTAGGAAAATGCCATTTGCAAACCTCAGAACAATCCTGATTGATTAACTACACTTAGTCTTTCTTTGCTAGACAAAAAATAAAAGGAAACGTTTGGAGTGCCTTGTGCCTCAAATTCCCTCATGCCTCTGTTCATGTAGTGAGTCCTTCCCATTCTCAGTAGATGTATTGGTATTGTTCTCCACCCAGCCAACCCACTGGCTATCCATAAACTCATATTGGATAACTCTAGATGACCTATAGACCTCTGGAAGTATATCAATCTACATAAAGACTTTGATGTGCATGTAAATGAGAGTGGCTGAGTCAAAAGAACCAACAGTAAATACCTTTTTTTAAAAATATAAAGGAATCCAGGCCGTCTGCATCTCTCCTTCCTACTTTTCTCTCATCTATACAATTCCACCTTAGTCCGTTCAAGTTGACCTCTTTCTCCAGTCTTCATGCTTTATCTTGGATTTATGCCTTTCCATTTATTCTAATTTTTCAAAGAAGACTTCTTGGATCACTTCTTTCTTTAGCTAAATATGCAAGACATCAGCAACATTAGTATCATGGAAATTTCCTTGTCTACATCCAGATAATAGAGTTTAACAGTTGCCAGATTTCATACTTAAGGGTGCAAAATGAGTTCTGGGACATACAAGCCTCAAGTGAAAGAACCACAGTAGCCTTTTCCTAAGCCTTATACTACCCAAAGGAGTCCTTAGTTTGCTTTCAGTTGATCTAGGTAAAGAAAACAGGCACGTGTGCTCATTTGAAGGCTTAGGCTGAGCTCTTTCACACTCACCAGATCACCAAATTGTTTTATACGCAAGTGTCACTTTTTGCAATTGCAGGTTTTTTTCTCTTTCTGTAGGAAGAATGAAAAACAAAACTTCATATTGCACAGCTTGCTGAAAATGTCTCATGTCAAACCCAGAACAACACAGACAGAACTGAGTCACCCCAAACAACACTGATTCATCTTAAAATGAAATGCATGCTTTCTCGAGCAAAATTCTTACCCTTTAAGAACATTAAGACTGGTACACAACTGTGCTCTTCTTGTAGCAGCTCTTAATAATGCCTTCCCTCCAGTTACCTCTTGCAGGTTTCCTCAAAAGCCCTGTCCTTCTTCATCCCTCAATAGTATCCAACACACATCCTCTCCCTTGTGAAAGACACATACGTATGTCCTGCATCCTGGGTTAGCTGGTTGTCAAAGAGCTGCTTATTCCTCAGGCTTCCAGTGTATGACTGTCTCTTCTTGCATTTTTGGTTCCTACTCTTCCAAATGTCTTTGTATCCCAAACAGCTTTCCCAAAAGATGGCGTGTCTATGTTCCAGGCACTTGCTCATGATATAAATTAAAGGAAAGACATGATTGCCTATATTTGGCCCTGTAGATATGATACAAGAGAAATCTAAGCCACAGACTTAGTCTTGGACTCCATAACCTGGAACTCCCCACATGAACTTTGGAAGTTGTGTCACATCTCCATATGCCTGCACACCAATACAGTTACGTGCAGCGGGAGAAGGCAAACTGAGCTGCTGTGTGTTGGCGACTGACCTAAGTAGTTTTTCAATGGAAAGCCCCTCTTGGGCATACAGCTCCCAAGCTTTGCCACTTGGTAGGTGATAGTAGTTAGCTCCAATACTGAGCCATTGTGTTATTACATCCATACTTGTGTTATAAACTATGCTACCCAAACTTGCTAAACAACCAGAAACCTCACTGCTTTGTGCCAGATTAATACAGGCAGATCCTTCCAGTTGTTATTTTGCTGTTCTGAGTACTTGGCCATCATCTGTTCCTCTCTGCTGTGTGTAGCAGGGCTGACAGCTGGGGACAGGAGTCATGGCTTCGGTTCTCCAGATTCAGAGAGAGGCAGTGATCAGGCTTCCAACCCCTGAAGGCTACCAATTTCCTGACTGTTAAAGCAGAAAAAGCATTCACATATAGATAGCAGGGCCAACCTTTGGAGGCAGAATGGCAGGACAAATTCCCAAATCTGGTTGAATATCAAATAAATAAGTAGCATTCTGCCACAGAAACCTTGAAATGTTGCTATGCTATGCACAGACTCATGCATGCCAGCCATGTTCTTACCCCTGGTCTAGGCTAAGCTGTACACAATAATGGAAATCAAAGAGCATGTGTACTGCAGCCTCGTTATTGCCTCTACATTATATGCAAACATCATATGTGTTCTTTTTGACTCCGTATAGATTCTTAATGGTCAGAATATTTTTGACAGACCTGAGGCAAAATTCATTCTTTCCATGCCCAGAAAATAATGAAGTCCTATCTGGAAGAAAAAATACGCTTTTTTTATGGACGTTTGATTATATACGAAATAGCAATATTCTGAGCTCCTTGAGCTGAATTTGCTAGAGGAACTACATTTATTTTCTTTCCTTTCCTTTGCCTCCAGCTGCCTGTTCCACAACAGGACTTCCATTCTTCTTTGTCCACCTATTACAAAAGCACAGTCTACAGGAGAATATTTATGCAGAGAATGGTACTGCTGCCATCTACTCGTTGAAGGAAGCATCAACACTTTCTTATTAATCATGAACACAGCTCAGTTTATGTCCCAAATCACCTTTGTTTTCCCTAAGTCTAAATATTTAATCGGAATTTTTATCTCACTTGCGCTGTGCATCCACCAGACAATCCACCCACGCTTTCTTTTTCCCTTAGCCACAGCAACACAAAACAAGTAGTTGCATGAACATTATAGTTTCCTATTTCATGATGGGATTAGGAGTACCTAATAAGATGCCAGCTCTGACAGAAATGTTCCCTACAGTTGTGTCATTAATAATGCCTCTTTCTCATGTGGATTCTCTTGACTTCTGCTATAGCCGAGCTCTTACTACACTAGGGACCTTCATTTGGCAGACTACCCTCGCAAAATTTGTCTTTATGATGTAAAAATATATATCTACTGTAAATCCAGTTCCTAATATTTTTTGCATTTGTGTTTAATGGATCTTTAAGTTTCACTGAGGTGCCTGCCTGTGATTAAGAGAAAGTTTTGTTCCTCTATGTCCAAATCACCATGACTAAAAATTTAACTAAAATTGAAAGACTCCAAAGGGCTGTTACTTGCTCAGTAGGACTCCTCAACATCTCCGTTCCCTTTGACATGAGTGGAGGCCTTTTTCTGCTATATGACTTACCTTCATGGTGCTGCTGTGATTAACATGCAGTTGTGTGCATTTTGCTATCTGTGTGCCTACCAGGGGAATGCTGCAGTGAAAATTTTCTCTAGAATGATTTCAGCTGAACACCCCCCCCCCCCCCCCCCCCGATTTTCCCTTTGTGCTGTTTTTTAATTTTGCTGCCTAAGTGGCACCCTATCAAATCAGCCACATACGCAAAAAAAAAAAAAAAAAAAAATCTGAATACCAGCTTAGCTGCATTATTGGAGCACAGACATGCCTGATTCCTTTATAGAGTGGGTATTGAGGACACTCTTAAAACATTTAAGGGATGTCGTTTCCAAAGTGTCTCACTGCTGAGCCTTTCTCTGTCTGGGGATTTGCTACTTGTCAAAATTAATACTAAACAACAACTGTATCTTGGAATTATTGGAAAAGCCATTTACGGATACTTTGGTTCTAGCAATGTTTGTGCAATATATAGATGTAAAGGAATAAAGATGACATTTTCCGATTTACAAGTTTAGTCCTCTTTAGGAAAATGTCTTGATCTTTCCTATGATACACTTTTCAAATGGCACAAAATTGCTTTGTGTTTTAAAACACCCTTGCTGAAAGTTTTATACATTGGAGCTTCCTTCTGGCTCTGTAAATGCCATTACAGCACCCAAAGGAATACTGTGGTCTGGAATCACTTCTAAAAGCCTAATGGCAGAAGAAATATGTTCTATCTTGAAGAAGTAGGAACTAATGAAAGCATTCCACATTCTCTCTTTCTTTTCTATCTCTTTTTTGAGACCTTTACTACTGGGACATGAGTTCCAATTGAATTTTAAACCCGCTTGACTCATTCTTCTCTTGAGCTGTGCAAAGGGCTGCAAACAAAATGAGGTGCCATGGAGGAGTCCATGGCCCAGTTTCATCTCTCAGAGTAACTCTGGATAGTCAAAAGAAGCAATGATGGACTTACCATAAGGCATCTAATTCACTCAAGGAATTGTTGCCTGCTTAAGGGGGGAGGGCAGCTGGGTGACATTCAGATGGGCACATTACGGTAAATGCATCCATAGGCTGTGCACATCCAGTTGCCTCTTAACTTGTTTGTGAAAGAAAAGAAACAGTGTGCAGCACCAATTGATGCCTCCAGTTGGCATTGGTCAGAGTTTCCGCAGAATGACAGCTATCCTTCACTACGAAATTCTCAGACAGAAAGTGATAAAGAAATTCAGATGATCATTTCAGAGAATATAACTTTTATTATGATTTATTTCTAAAGATCTCTGCTTCACTTGTGTGCTGTTAAACTAAAAAAATAGCTTTCCTTTCAAGCTCTCATACGAGTAAAGCCATTTTTTTACTGCTAGATTCAGTGATCTAATGCATCTTTCACATCTATAAATGCTGAAACAGGATCTATTAATAGCAACTCTGCACCAGGGTTTTTCTAACTATAAATATTTTGGTACATACACTGCAGAAAGCTCTTATGATAAAATAATAAACGAATTCATAATAGTAAGATTTAGATTCACAACATGATGTGCTAAGTTATGTCCAAATTTTAAAATGGATCTCAGTAGATTTGTAGGGTGTGTTAGCAGTGAGTTTTATCAATGGTTTTGAAAGAAAGAGTTTGAGACAGGCAGCTAGAAATAAATTACTAAGGAAATCAGGAACAGAGGAATAAACGTTTGAAGGAACCTACACAAGATCTCATACTTAACAGCCATCTTAGTGCTTCAACGGTCTGCCTGATGTCTTGTCTAGAAAAGGCTGATGTTTCTGCCCCATCACATAGAGTGTGGCCATTTTAACAGTTGAGACACAGACCTCCGGCAGGGAGAAGGGGGTGAGCAGATGGGGTCTGGGCTGGGCGCAGGGAGATGGGTGGATGGGAGGAAAAATCTGCCTCTGCCAGAGAGTCACTCTTTGATGCAGCAGTTGATCCAGGTAGGAAACTCCTGACTGTTCCCGCTATTTTCTTTTCACCGTCTTTTGGAAGCTTTCACCTGAACTGTGTTGTGCTGGTGTACTTCTCTGTACAACCACGCTTTCACAGGGAACGGAAAGGAGAAGCAGAACTGAGAATAGGAAACTTAATAAATCCAGTCTGTACTGAATATATGTTATTTCAGAAAGTCTGTTGGTCTCTGGTGTGGCGCTGTACGGGTCAGTTAAAGATGGTAGTTCCAATTATTATTTTTTGTGATAGAAAAGCATAAGAGGGCATCTCTGAAGGCGCGGGAAAGACTTGCCTGAGAACTGGAAGCTGGGAGGATAGGAAGGAGAAAAGATTACTTTGTATTTCTCTATTACTATATTCCTTCCTCACCCATTTGCTACTGGCCACTCTGAGACAGGCCACAGGGCTGGAGGGACCTCTGCTCTGCCCCTGTGCATCTGGGCTCGAAGGCTTGTTCCCAGGTACAAGGACCAAGGGAAGAGGCTGTGCAGGAGGCTCGCGTGGGAATTCCCAGTGGACCAGCAACACGCTCCCAGAGCCGCCACTGAAGGTGGGCAGACGTATCTCACAGTCCCCATCATATTCTAAGATCTCATCAGACTATTTTCCCGTACACATTTCTGTTCAAATACATGTGACAAAACCACTGGTAGTAAGCTGTATTACACAAATTCTGGAAAGCTGCGTATAGCCTGTGCTCTCGTGCGTGCAAAACATCTCAGTTCTGTCACAGACTGTGCCCGGGGAGGGAGGAAGGATGCTCTTGGTATTTGTGCCCATTCTGGAAACAGTGCTCAAACTGATCCAAAAAAGTGTTCTTTTTCCTCCAAGGGGATACTCTGGATGGTGATTTCTTACATGGCAGGGACATCTGCTGGTGCTAAAGTAATCCTGCAGAGCATCCAGTTTATCCCAGAGTCACCCTGGGGTGCAGCCAAGGGGGCTGATGGAGCCTGTGGTGCAGTGCTGGAGGGAAGGGGCCTGAATGGCGGGGAGCAGACATCCAGCCTCTTGACTGCTCTCTCTTTGTTTGCAAAGAGGCATAAGAATACTACTTTGGAGCACAATTTGTTATGGAGATTAATTTAAAATTTTAATCATTACGAAAACTCACTATAAATCGAGAATCGTACTTGTTTTAAGGCACCACCAAAATATAAATCATACACTTACCCAGCTGCAGTGAAGTATGCTATATGAATAATACAATTAGTACACAGTTCATGTTTGGACAGCCAGGATAATAATGCTGGTATTTCAGCCTCAAAGTAAAATCCTTTGCACTAATATCTGTAATAATTTATCACAGTAGGAGGAAAAATAGAATGAGGTTAGTATTCAAGTACCTGCAGAAGTCCCAAAAGGATGGCTGTTTGCCACATGTGAAGAGCGTATCAAATGAACATCACAATACCTATTCCTGCCAAACACAGCTTCTTTAATGGTTCCTGTGAGTGATTTCCATGCTGCTGAAGGTGGCTGGTTGTGGTGCTGGGATGGCTGAGCTTTCCCCTTCCCTATCCCCATCCTCATTCTCCATGGTTTTAGCATGCAGCAGGGATTTCAGTAATGTGACTTGCATATCACCAAGTAGTTCCTAGTTTACAGTGGCTCTGGAGAAGTTTAAATGATGATAGAACAGTTATTGTGCAATATTATCACTATTGATTTTTGGACCATGTATTTAAAATTTGGAGGGGGGCTGGGAGGGGAGGTGCTTACCTAAGAACCCTGAGACTACTAACTTGCAATTTAAAAAGCCTGTCTTGCGCTCAAAAAATCTATGCCTTCATAAATGAGGCCAAGAGAAATGATGGTGATCTCCAGTAGTATTCAAGAAAAAATAATGGAATTCTACCTGAGAAAAAAATGTCCACTTTTTACTTTCCAGCTTTCTGTGTATAGAGAATCACCAGTATTTTATAAATAGTCTATGTTTTGATGAATCTGTATTTATATATGTGAAAGAAGCTGTATAAGGGCGGAAAAGGGGTGGGGGTGTATGTGATGTGTATGTACATATGAGATGTTCTGAGGCTGTTATGGCATGGCCCTACAGACTGGGTCCCTTCAGCATCTCCTTATGGAGCCTGAGAGCTTTGGCCCAGAGCCTGAGGAGTTAAACAGCCTTTCCCTACAAGTCCTGGGGAGAAAGATGGTGTAAGCAGGAGCTCTCTGATGTTTGTTGAGCAGACACATATTCAAAAATGGTAATGGAAGCTCATTGGAATGAGTCACAACAGAGTAGGTTAGCTCAGCTCCATTTTTATGCAAGTTTTGTGATATTTAAGGGCATGTCTGTTAAATCTCACTGTTTTTGAAAGCTGCTATAACATAAAATTAGCAAGGAGACCCTGCGCTGCACCATGTTCCCAGGATGTCTTTGGAGAGAGTTAATATATTGTATTGTATTATATTACAAACCATCCATTATTATTTTCATTATTATATTACACCACAACCCCTCCATTTTGCAGCTGGAGAAAAAGAAAATTTTCAGGTTAAACTAGAAAACTGTTTTATGTGATTTTTTTTGTTTGGTTTTTTTTGCCCTCCCCCCCCCAATAAGTAAAACTATAGGGCCAAAGCGTTCTGCCTTCCTCTGGGCAGAGAGCCCAGGCTTGGGAGGTCTCAGCTTGTGTAACCACAGTCACCTCCTGGCACACCGGGAGCCTGTTTTGGAAAGGGGTTGAGGATGTGAACAAGGATAAAGTTGATTTACACCAAGAGCTGCAGAAACCATGCCACAGTGGTCGCAAGGGGGCAGAAGCAGCCCAAGATTAGGTCTGCTGCTCAAAGGTGGCTTTACTCTGGATTCCTTCTTTTACATTCAAACTCATAAAATCCTTTTTGAACAAAAAAGGTAAGCACACGCCTTAATACAGTTAGGCCCAAATTATTAGCTCAGTCCTGAAGAAAAAATGTCTGAACGATTTTTGTTAATAGTCTGATGAAGAGATCAGCTTTCTTGGGAGCTGAATCTTGGGAATAAGGGACTCCAGGGAAGCCAGGGGTTTAATAGCATCCTTAACCACGTTCTCACTATTCTCTTAAAACCCAGTTGCAAGACAAGTTCTGCCACTGGGTAAAAGAGAAAATGCAGAAAATATACCAATTTCTTTGGGTGCAATGCACTTAAAACTTGATTATCTCCCCTTGCCCCTCTTTGTATGTTCATCTCTTGGTTCTGATACCAAAAGGTTCTTTTCATGCATTCAGCTTTAATTATATAAGTATCCTTACTAATTCCACTGAAGCCATAACAGTAGAGCAAAGATATAAGGCTTTTTGGGACCATGGCCGTATGGTGTAATCTTTTAAATGCACAGATAACACCTGACCTTATATAGCTGGAAGTCCTGGAAATCTCTCTATGCACAGAAATTAGCTGCAAAATTATTTCAAATTACTTCAAAGCAGCATCATGAGATTGGGCTCTTCGCATCGAATTATATACATGTCTGTATTTAAAGCTTAAATCCAAATCTGAGCCTACTCCTTCCTGCCAACAGCTCTGGATCTGACGGGCATGCATCATCCCCCACTCCGCGCGCGGTGCAGAAACAGCCTCCCAAGGTCCTGCTCTGCTGGCCGATGGCTTCCAGCAGCGTGGAAGAGCCAGTATGGGCAACCACAAGCCCCTGTTGGACTGGGTACAGAATCTGAGCCACTCTGAACAGATCCAGAACTTCTGTATTAGACAATAACCCTTTAATTTAGAGCTCTGAGCAATGACTCATTTTTTCCATATTGATGAATAACTTCGCTACTGAAATATGCATTATGGACAAAAGTTGCAATGACCATTTTTAGAAACAACTCTATTTATCACTTAATGAAAAGGACAGACAGAACCCCTAGAGAACTTAGCTGAATCCCCTGCTTAATGTAATGCATGCCTACTGAATCAAATAAATTTATTAATAGGGAACTTAGTTTATTGGGGAATGGAATAATATAAATAATAATATAATGGTAAAATAACATAAAATAAATGAAACACAGACATGAGTGGTGAACAGACTCAAGAATCAAACCTTCTTGTTTCATGTGATTTGCATGTTACCTTCGGGTAAAGAGATAGACCTTTGCACATGCTTGATCCTTGGGTAGCCTGAGACACCAAACAATTTGGAGATAAGTAAACAGCTTCTTATTACACCAGTCCAAAGTGACTTTGTATTCTCGTCCATGTGACCTTCATTACAATTTAGAAGTGGCATGAAATGAAATCTTGATTCTTTTCAGGGATTTCAAACTGTGATTCATCTTACAATGTACTAATAATGATGGTTTCTACTTTCTACTAATTAATTCCTAAAATTGCAGATGTCACTAAACCAAGACGGACAGGAAATTCTTTTGCTGACAAGATTAGAGTTCAAAATGTCCCTGCCAAATTGGAAAATGTACTTAAAAATAGGATGAAATTAAAAAGAAGCCAGAATTAAATTAAAATTAGCCAAAGGCATGATATATGTGGGATTAATCATCCCCATTGATACAGGGTGGGGAGCAACTGTCTTCAACAGTTTTGAAGAAAAAAACCCTCGTCTAGTATGGTCACAAACTGGCCTTTGGTCAATGTCATGGATGGAATGACACACTTCACTCCTAAGAGAGAAGTAGCAGTATGTTTATTGATATAAACCAGCAATTTAACGAAGTTTGATAGTAAATGCAACTGTGGTTTAACAAGATTCGAGAAGTGTCCCTACTCAAGGGGAGATCCTGGTGTGCAGCCCGCTGCCATGCAGGAGAGCTCAAGGGGTCCTGGGCTGTCCCCTGTTTATGGAGTAAGACGATTGACTTATAGTCATATTCGCATACCAGCCATATTTCAGTTGGTGCATGCTCAAGTAGCCCTTGGCTATTGTGCTGTTATCTGTCTCCCCTGACTCCACTTTGAGCCGGATGAGGCCATCGTGACCAGACACATCCATTATGACTGCCACTGGTGGTTATCACTTGAGCAGGGTTACAGGAAATAAAGGTCAGGTTGGGGGCAGGAGAGCCCACCCTCACAGTCAACCATGTCATATCATTACAAAAATGGGAAATGTCATCCTAGGATGTATAGCCAAGAGTAAATCTTGCAAGATATGTGAAATAATTCCTTGCAGTGTACCCTTCATTGGTAAAGATTCAGCTCAAATATGTTATTCACTCCTGAGTGCTGCAGCCGAAGGAATAGACCTATGGGATCTGCTTAGTTTAAAGAAGTGAGGATGAAAAAGAGTTTTGACTCCCTGCTATGAGGTGGGAAGCAGGAGAAGAAGCTGTAAGGAGGTGTGGTGGGTTGACCTTGGCTGTCTTCCAGGTGCCTACCAAGCCATTCTCTCACTCTCCCTTCTCAGTGGGACAGGTGAGAAAATAAGATGGAAAACCTTGTGAGCTGAGATAAAGACAGAGAGATCACTTAGCAACTACTGTCACTGGCAAAACAGTCTTGACTTGAGGAGGATTAATTTGGTTTAATGCCAATTAAAAATAGATCAAGATAGTGAGAAACAAAGACAAAACTAAAACCACCTTCTTCTGCTCCCTCCCACTTGTTCTTCCCAGGCTCAACTTCTGTCCTGGCTCTTTTACCTCCTCCCTGAGCTGCACGGGGTGATGAAGAAGTGGGGTTGTGGTCAGTTCATAACCTTTCATCTCTGCTGCTTCTTTCTCCTCATATTGCTCCCCTGCCCCTGTGTGGGATCCCTCCCAGGGGTACAGTCCTTCAAGAACTGCTCCAGTATGGGTCCTTCCCACAGGGTACAGTCCATCAGGAACAGACTGCTCCAGCATGGGTCTCATGGTCCACAGCTCCTGCCAGAAAACCTGCTCCTGCGTTGGGTGCTCTCCACAGGCTGCAGTTCCTGCCATGAGTCTGCTCCTGTGTGGGGTCTCTGTGGGCTGCAGTGTGGGTTTCTGCACCACTGTCGTCCTCCCTGGGCTGCAGGGAGACAACCTGCTTCACCATGGTGTGAGAGACTGAAAGAGTTAATGTCTCAAACGTTGTGGTGGGGCAAATTCTGCTTGAAGACAAACCCTGCACGGCAAGGAACCAACCTGAAAAGCCCATCAGCTCAGACATCAGCAACGGGAGGGGGAAGGCGTGCTGGAAGGTGCCCAGCTCCCTGTTCTGATAAGCTGTTCTGATGCAAAGATCAAACCATGGCCACCTCTGCAGGGAAGGAGAAGTTACTCGGCAAACGACCCCCAAGCCCAAGGGCTCACAAACTTCTCATTAGCCTGAGAAGTTCAGGTGCCTGCCCGAAGGAGGGGCAGGGATCATAAAAGGACACAAACTGAAGCCCCGGGTGCGCAAGCCCACCGGGACTGGACCCCTCGGCTGACTGGACCAACGCTGGACCCAGGACCAGTGAAATCTTTCTCTCTCTGTCTTTCTCTCTTTCCTTTTCCTTCTTCTCTCTGTCTTCTTCTCTTTCATTTTCCACAATCCCTACACCTCATCCGTTTCAAGACATAAACTGTTGACCAAGTCCGAGACTAAGAGTAGATCCAGCCGCCCCTGGGCCCTTCTCTGAGGAGGAGTCTGGAAAGCAAGGGGGTCTGCTCTGAACCTCGTGACTCGACGGGAGGGATCTTCTTATTCCCTGAATCGATGTATATGGTTACGTGGTTTACAGAGGTAGTCTCATGCCAACTCCTGTTGGGAGAAACCCTGCCACCTACTACCAGGCCTCCCCAGTTCAGTTTGCTTCTGTCATGAATAAAATCTTTAACTGATCATTTGGTGTCCTTTCACCTTAATTTAGCCCGAGGGAATTTTGAATTAAACATGACTCCCTGGTCTGTCCAGTCGGGGTCGTGACACATGGTCTTTTCCACAGGCTGAAGGGGAATCTCTGCTCTGGCACCTGGACCACCTCCTCCCTGCCTTCTTCACTGACCTGCATGTCTGTGAGGCTGCTTCTCTCATATTTTCTCACTACACCTCATCACAGCTGCTATGCAGCATTTTTCATCCTTTCTTAAATACGTTATTAGAGAGGCACCAGCAGCAGCGCTGATGGGCGCAGCTTTGGCCAGCAGTGGGTCCATTGGAGCAAGCTGGAACTGATTGTATCCAACGTGGTGGCAGCTCCTGGTGTGTCCTCATAGAGGCCTACCCTCCTGCTGTAAACTCAGTACGGGAGGATAGCTTATCCTCCATGATGGTGTTGGTTCGGATGAGGAATATGTGCTTAAATTGCAGGGAGATAGGCATTAGCCATTCTTGTGGTGAGGCCAGTGAAGCAGCAGGATTTCATGGGGAGGCTATGAAATTTTGATTACAGGATGTGTTTAAAAACAGACTGAAAAACCTTCCATCAAAAGTGATTGTATTGCAGAGTAGGGGTAGAGGAGACGGCCTCTTGAGACCCCTTCCAATTCTGTGATCTTGTCAGGTTGAAAGAATTAGTTAATTGGTGTCACATAAGGTAACTTTGCTCTGAGCACAAAGCCATGATCTGGGACTTTAGTTGACTGATTTATTATATTTGCTTATTTAGTATTTTGTGATCATTTCTTAGATTTTTTTTTTCACTTCTTCTTTCTTACCTTAAATTAAGTTTTTGTGCTTGTATAGTCCTTTACCTGTAAGCTATTATCTGTCTGTCCGGAAGTTTTATAGTGCTGTCCATGTCCATTAACATTCCAGTTCAGTTTTTACTGCTTGTAATCGATAGCAATAGTAGTCTCCAGCAGACTTCATAAAGTGTTTGGCTTCCTTTTGCTTTCTGGCTAAAAAATTCTGCTTTGGGGTTTGCCCTTCAAAATGTAGAATATGTTCATTTATGTTTTGTTTGTGCCATCAGCGTGGCTCCTGTTAACAAACAGACCATTTCTGAGAGTGAATATTTTCTGGTTATTGCATTTTTCCTCAGGAGCAGGCATCATACATTCAAATATTCAGCGCTGACCTCTTTCTTTTGGCTGTCTATACAGCCTGTTAATGAGCTTGAATATTGCGTTAAAGGCTTGTTGACAGCTCCCCAGAGAAGAGTAATCTGGATGGAGTAATAGCAAGTAAATATTAAAGTCTGTTCCCAGGATACTCAGCCTGTGAGCTTTGCGAAGTGAGGAAGGCATTTTGCTCTTCATGCTGTGTTGTAATGGTAGAGGAGGGAGCACACTGCTGCTGCCCATGTCCTGGTGTGAAAACCCAGCACCACGGTAGGACAAGCCAGATACTACCAACCATTACCTCTTTCCCTGCCCTTTCCTCTCTAGCTTCACAGGAAAAAAGTATCTTGAGCATAGGGATTGGGAGGGTTTCTGTCCTGGTTTTGGCTGGGATAGAGTTAATTGTCTTCCTAGTAGCTGGTATAGTGCAGTTTTGAGTTCAGTATGAGAAGAATGTTGATAAGACACTGATGTTTTCAGTTGTTGCTACGCAGTGTTTACATTAAATCAAGGATTTTTCAGCTTCTGATGCCCAGCCAGCAAGAAGGCTGGAGGGGCACAAGAAGTTGGCACAGGACACAGCCAGGACAGCTGACCCAAACTGGCCAAAGGGGTATTCCATAGCATGTGATGACATCCCCAGTGTACAAACTGGGGGGAGTTGGCCAGGGGGGTGGATTGCTGCTCAGGCACTGACTGGGCATCGGTCGGTGTGTGGTGAGCAATCACATTGTGCATCATTTCTTTTGTATATTCCAATCCTTTTATTATTATTGTCATTTTTTTTTTAATTGTTATTATTATCATTATTAGTTTCTTCCTTTCTGTTCTGTTAAACTGTTCTTATCTCAATCCATGAGTTTTACGTGTTTTTTTCCAATTCTCTCCCCCATCCCCCTGGGTGGGGGGGAATTGAGTGAGCAGCTGCATGGTACTTAGTTGCTGGCTGGGGTTAAACCATGACAGTTCCCAACCTGCACAAGAAGAGAACCAGGAGTGCTGAATGCGATGTGGAAAGCTCCAACCTGGCAGCCTACGCACAGCCTGTGTGAATCTTGGTTGGTCCAGTGGAGCCCTAGCCCGTACCTAGGACTTGCAGACACTGGTTATACATGTGAACTCAGTAATACAAGGTCCCTTAATAGCTATATTTGTTTGAGCATTACATTCACATTAAAAAGAATATCCAAGGCAATTAACTTTATTGCAGTACTGAATTAGAGACACTAAACTCCTCCAGGCCAGGAAATTTAGATAAACTATAAACTTTTCTGAAACCCATTTGGTTTTACCTCTCATTTCCTGCCCTTTTCATAAACACTTATAAAGGTTTCCCAATACACTATCATGCAATCAAGATGACTATTTACTTTAGAAAACATCCTGGATTTTAGAAAAAGAATAGTACCATGTTGAAGTTGCACAGTGTAAAATCACAGCTGGCCTTATCGGGGTAGAAAGTTAATTTGAAACATCTGCAATAAACTAATGACCTCCCTCAAGCCATGAAGAGAAGGTAGTGTACTGTATATCTGTGCTTGTGTTAATATTAGGGAATGAAACCAAGTTATTGGGATAGGAAGGAAGGAAGGAAGGAAGGAAGAAGTTACTCTGCAAAAACTCTCATGGCTTTCTGGTTTTAGGGAGATTGAGAAAAATTTTTGACTTCTCAGTTTTAATACTGATTTGCCAACTTCTGGTGTTTGAAAAGCTAAAGGCATCTCTCACTTGCTTTTTCTTTTAGAGGAAGTAGAATGTGATAGAATTTGGTCACTAAAGAATGAGGTACTCCTACTCATTAGGCACTCCTGCTATTCCCAATCGCAAATGCAGTTTGCTAAACTCAGCGCATGCAGAAATACAAGAAAATCAGCATTAAAACCACAGAAGTACCTTCAGCATATTGGCAGTACCCAGCATTAGTTTTTAGAAATGTTTCCTGAAAAGGCTGCCTGACAAAGATGTGAGCATTTGCAACCATCTGAGAAAGTGAGATGGAGACAGCTGCCTTAAATCCTGTTACTAACATCCTGCTATGATATACTGAGCAGCCTCTCCAATTGAATTAAAACCACTGGAGGAAGTAGAACAGTTCAGTTTACATGTTGCCAGGCTGTTATTCAAACCCTTCATTGGAAACACCCAAAGCAAACACCAGCAGCAACGAGGGCAAGAACAGTACACACTATTGTGAGACTACAATTTTGACAGTGCAGAAAACAACACTTTCTCTCTAAGTCTCATGGAAAAATAAGAAATGTAATCAGAATCACATACTAAATACATGATGATTATTTAGACACACCAGGTCTGACAAAAATATACACTCATGCTACTTTTTCTTACGTCCACTGTTTTTTCAAGGTATAGTAATTCCACTTAGGAGTTAGTAATGAAGTGGCAGTAAACACTATTTTAAATTGCAGTTTGTAAAATGTAGAAGATATGTTGTCATCTGACACAGCACAAAAATACTTAATTTGGATGTGTAAATGCCTTTTAATACCCAGAATTACAATATTAGAATTGTGACTGTAGTCACTTAATGAGCACTTTGAGGAAAGACAGTAAATGAAACAGGCTCTGACATCCAGTGTACACCCACACAGCTGCTCTACCACATGACATTTCTAAATGGGCTTCCCTACAACAGTATTTGACAAGTGATGAAAGCTGCGTTGTTAAATCTGACAGTCTCTCAAGCCTGTATCTCCAGGACATTTATTTTTTTTTAATGCTATCAGCTTTGGGTCTTCCTGAGCAGAACTCCTACTTTAATAATCGCACCGGCACATTAAAGAAGTCCACTTGTTTCTCATGCCCCATTTTCTAGAAGGAATCAAGGATTTAAAGACCTCTGTCTGAGGCACCCAAAAAAAAGACCTGAATTCTTGGAAGGTAGATGCACAGAATCATTTATCACCTTCCCAAGAAGCATATAAAGTGAGTAATGTAAAATATAAATGTGTAGCGTATCATAATAATGTTATATTTTATAATATACTATATATTATATACAAAATTAAAATAATTATATAAAACCACGTACTAAAATACAATTATGTAATTACATTTTATAGTAATATATACTGATATTAACTTTGAAATACAAAATCCCTTATTAGCCTTAACTTTTTGCTTCAAAATGTGACTAGTTCTTACATTTTTAAACCCCTGAATTTTATTGTAATTTGCATTTGCCAGTGTAGCTGATTTGGGGTATGTGTTTCAACACTGTCATTGTTAAGTGTGTAAGAATATGATGTGTATATAATATCCGCTGAATGAATGACTGCCCCCTCCTACCTTTGCAAATTCCAATACCCCAGTCACTTAAAAAAAAAAAAAGTATTTATGATAATCTGTTCCTTCAAAATGCTCTAAGAACCAATTTCCCCCTGAGAGATGTTTGTATATTCATCTTCAGTAATAGTTGGTCCAGCCATTTAAGGAATACCTGAGATCCCCTGCCCCGAGGCACTGGTGTCTTGCTCTGAGGACTTCACATGTGACAAACTCAGCAGATCTGAGGGGCTGTCCCATAAAATATAGCAGCAGTCCTTAGTATGATGACAGAATCACAGCCTGCAAGGCTGTGTTCCTACTACCTGACCATGGTCAGGCACCATCTTGTGCTCTCTCCATCTCTCTGCATTGAGTTCTTTTTACATAGATAATTTTCAGGAGGAAGAGTGGAGAATAACCATCCAAAATAATGTAGTTGAATATTTAGGAAACTCTAACAGAGATGGGGAGATACAAGATTGGATACAAAACTATTTGATATTATCCTATGTCCAATATTTAGACCCTTAGAACCCTGCTTAGTTTCTACATAATACTTCAATATCTGCCTTTGTTGTAGGCAAGTTCCCCAAATATCTCACTCTGGATAGGTGAAGAGCCACCTTCATTTTGACAGGGTACGCCTGTCTGTCCAATTGCTGTGCAGACACATAAGCTAGACATTTCTGTGGCCATCTGTCTCAGTGACAGGGCTCAATCTCTTAATTGTTTCAGCCCATGCCTACCAGATCAAATACTATATAAAACAGCAGTAAGGCCTCCTTTTCCCTGAAAGCCACCTGAAGTACTCATCCTCTGCTGCCAGAGTAAGCACATATTACGCATCTCCTTAGAGAGTTTCCTGATCATCATGAATAGTTTACTGTGGACTGGACTATTCCTTCTGCTTCTCACGGAGTCCCTGCATATTCACTGCCCTCGAGAGACCAAGAGAAGAAGAGCACCAACTAGGAGGGCAGAAACCTATTTTCTAGTTTCTACATCAGTAAATAGTTAAATATTTTACCATTCAGCATCACAGACCCTAAAATCTTACAATAAATACCTGCCAGATTGTGGACAGGTGTGCAAATGTTGCAGCAAATAGCAGAGTTGATCTATACCTTTTCTTTTTCAGAAATTCTCTGCAAACATACTTTGATCTCTGCAAAAATGTTTCTCATGTTCAAAGTAAATTACATGGGCAGTGTGAATGAACAGGATCTGAGTGTCAAAATCTTGGATATAGATGAACATACCTAAATATCTGAGATCTAAACAAGTATGTTGCAAAATAGTTTATAATAATAGGACAGGCTCACCTGTAATTTCCAATCCAAAGCACTTTGAAACTTCACGGTGGATAGAATCTGGGTCTGAAAGTATCTCCCATCCTGGTCCATCTCTGCCTGAAAGTGAAATGTGAAATGCTTTGTGCTTACCTTTAGGTATGTACTTACAGCAGTGCTATGACTAAGCTGTGCATTTAGGTTGGTGCTTAGTGCCCTGTTCATGTCTGTGCAGCTGAGACCCAAGAAAGCGAGAGTTATGGTGTCTTTTTGTAACCAGTTTTTAGATGGTAGTAGATGTTTCCTGTGAATGGGTTATTTGACAATTTTTTTTTAAAGAATGCTCTCTATATATCCCCATGCTCTTGAATAAATTATTTATGTTTGAAATGACACACACCCTCTCTGCTGCTGTTCCTGAGTTGAGAAGTAGGCCTGGAATTGATTTACTGGAGAGCAAGACAGAGTTTTTGTGGTTCGTGAATTAGTATCACCAAACAAGCATAATGCATCAAAAGCACTCAGCGTGGAGAAATTTACTGTAGCTCTGCTGTGGTTTACGAGGGAAGACTGTTACAGCTGCTCTTCACCTCTGTCTCAGCTCTTCTTGTAGGGAAGAGATCTATGGCCTATTGTTCTTTTTATGGAAATTGTGAGTATAAGTTTCTGTTAAATTCAGTAAGAGGAACTGCCCAAGACTGAATTCAACAAAAGCTAATCAAACTGGCTTTCCAGTGATGGGATCTTATTCCTTAAATCTTCCAGGGGAAAGAGTGTCTTAGTAAAGAGTGGAAAAGAAAACTGGGACCTTCTTTGGGAGGCAAAGCTAAAAGGAGTCCTCTGTGTGCAGGAGACCTAGTGCTCTGGCAAACCATATCCTGATCTGTATTTGAAGAGTGTACCAACAAGTTGGAGAAAATGGTCCATCCCCTCTATTATGCACTTGTGAGACCACCTCTGGATTACTGTATCCAGTCTGGGGCTCCCCAGTGCGAGGGAGATGTAGACACAGTGGAGCAGAGTAAGATCAGCAGAGGGTTTGCAGGATGTTTGGGAGGCTGGAACATGGGGTACAAGAATAGGCTGAGAGACCTGGGGTTACTCAGCCTGGAGAAGAGAAAGTGAAGGGATCTTAGTGCTGTCTGCAACTACTCATGGAAAAAGAATGTCCTTCTATCATAAACCTCACCATCTTGTTTTATGGAAGACCTTTTCAAACTGAGTGAAAAGCATTTGTCACTGAACAAGAGATTGAAAAAAGGACTTTTTTTACCGACTCAAGCCTAACCTTGAGAAATTCTCACTAAAACAGGTAAGGCTTTCCTTAAGATTAGAACAAAATACTTGGAGTAAGACACCTGCCACAGCAAAAAAATTCTGTTCCTCTTGGACGTATCTTTAAACTTAATCAGTATCTGATTTGATAGGTGTTTTCTTTCATTACATAGTCGATATATCTGGTTTGATTAGATCATGGATTATTTGACTTGATAGGTGGTACGTATTGGTCCATAAAAGATGGATCAGTTTTGACAGGTGACATGGCTTGGAGCTCAGTCAAAAACATTGATACTTCTGTGAGATGTTCACTTTGGATAGTGATGTATCATTCAGTATAGCTTACCAAGGGGGTCCATGCTTTAATAAATATAGGGTGTATTTACAGTATGTAACCAAACATACTTTTTCTCAAATACTGAATTACAGAGCTTCAAAGTGTCTTCCTTATCATTACCTTTGGTTTAGGTTTATTGTCAGGAGTAGAATATGTAGCATCTATTAAGAATGAATGCACTGTGTTGCTCTTTTTGGATATTACAAATTTTCTTAATGTGTTTCTTGCCCATGTCACTGTGCCATGTGTGTTATTTGTAAGGTCTTTAGGAGAAACATTCATTTACTCGATACTGTATGGGCTCAGATGATCTATTCTCTTTTTTGATACAAACTTTTTTTATTATTATTATTTATAGAGCTAAACCCAAAAACTTTCAGGTTAGCACTTGTAAGGCTGTACCTGGTGTATGATATCCCATTCTAGGACTTGTTTTCAAGAGTGACGCAGATTAATTGGAGGAAGTAGAGAGGAAAATGAAAAGAGGTCAAGAAAAGCTCGTGAGGTTGAGAGAGTGTGAGTTGTGTAGAAAGGCTGAAACATTTGTGGTTGTTTAGCTATGGGAAAGAGGAGAAAAGATGGAGAAATGATAGCAATCTTTACATCTCTGAATGTTTGCTATAAAAAAGAAGGCAATAACGGGTCCTCCATACCAACTGAGGATGAGAGCAAAGTAATCCGTTTAAATAGCAAAAAGGAAAACTTAAAGTTAGATATTAGGAAAAGCTTTCTAACAATTAAAGCAGTTAAGACTGAAATAGGTTGCCTAGGGATTTTGCAGATCTATACCACATGATGTCATCACTGGGTATTTTTAAGACCCATCTCAGGAAAAGTCTGGATTCTGGCCCAGTGTGGGAAAATTGACTGGATGGTCTCTTCAGGTCCTATTTAGTCTTATTTTCTGTGTCTCCATATTAACTCCATATATGTACAGCCACAGGTACAACTTCTGTTCCCCACAAGATATGTTTCTGGGATTCTGCAGCTGGCAGCAACCAGAAAGTGCGACTTTGCTCAGTTTCTCTGGCCAGTGACTTTAGAAAGATGTGACTTTTCCAGATTTACCCCTGTGCATTCTGTCCTGTGTTAAGGAGGATTCTTGTTGCTCCACTCCAGGAATGTATTATTTGTTTTGCTAGCTGTTCAGCATTCATTACTTCACATCCGAGAGAATCGAGGAAAGGGAATCCACCAACAAACCAATTTCTTCCATTCTTTTTTCACTCTCTTTAGCCCTAGGGTCAGCTTTGCCATTCAGGGAGCAATATGCTTTGTGATCTAAAATATTGGGGGCAGCAAACCAAGTGTAATCCTTGCTGATCATATCAGTAGCTTTCTTTTTCAACAAGGAAGAGACTATTTGCTTTGCTTATACCCACCGTAGATTCCATCATGGGATCCTGCACTTCTCTATAATTTCCCTTTAATGCATTCATGTTTTTTTAATTAAAGTGAATGAAGTTGGGCATGATAAGCATTGGCAAATGCGAGGAAGGAAAACATTGGTGTCTGCTTTTGTAAGCAGGTTATTTTGTATTATTTACACATAACAGCACTGAAGTGTCTCACTCATAAAATGCAGTGGGAGGTATTGATGTGTCACGAATAATAATTGGTTCTCCGACAAACTGAGGCATTTGTCACAGTTTTATTTGCACAAGATAGTAACTTTTTCTGTTCATTTTCATTTTTAAACAGAAAAAAAAGTTACAACCATTTCTTATTGTAAACCCTTACAATGCTTAGACCATGACACCCTTTCCACAGATGCAGCACTGGAAGTGACAGAGAATGTTCCTCTTCCTGCCTCTCACTGCTGTCAAGCACCTTCCGTTTGGCCCATGGAGGCCTCTGCACTGAGGTTCCTCATGGTTATTTTCCTTTATGTAGGTATGTCTGAGGTAGGGAGGCTGATCAGCACCTTAATCATGACAAGTTAGGAAAGGCACAGTATCTGAAAAGACCTGCCATGCAACCCAGAACAATCACTGCTCCTAAATCAGGGAGACTTTGCCTCCAGATGGGAAGAACATACTGACCTGTCTCTATCTGTACCAGCTGACCATTTCGACATCAGCACTGTAGATGTTTTTCAGGCAGGTTAGTCAGAGTTGGACCTTTCTACTTCATTTGTCAGTCAGTGCCAGATACACTGATGTTCTCTGTGATGTGGGAACCTCCCTGGTGAGGACCGGGCTGGGGCCCCTAGACTCTTCTCAGAGAGCTCCGAAGTTTTCTCTTTTATCAAAGGCATATGGGGCAGCCTTACATTCTGGAAGGGTGCAGACTATGAGAAGTTGTGATAAAAATAGGTAGATAATGTGTAGAAAAAAACATCCTTATGTATGTTGAAAGGTTGAAAGTCAGGAAAAGCTTCTTGGAAACTATTAGCTTGTGGAATTATCTCTCAAAGGAGTGTGATACACATAACATGATGCTGGGCATTGCCCTGAAATGGTTAGTGAAATGATCCTGCCTTCTTTAGTCTAAAGGTATCAAAAGCAACTGCATAGGATGCTTCAGTGGCAGTCCTCTTTCTGGTGTCAATGTCTTTGTGGAATGTTTCAAGATATGTAGAAGAAAAAAACCTATGCAGATGCTGCAGAGATGAAAATAATACATCACAATATTTAAAAGGAAAATTATTTTGGGGCAGTTTATGGAAGACATCAGGAATTAATTTGGTCCCCTAGGTGTCTTCTTTTCCCCATATTTTTTAATTCATGTTTGTATTATACTATCTAAAGATAAAAGACCTGAGACTTTGATGTAGCACTTTTGTCTTTCAGTGTTTGGAGAACTGAAATCTCATTATTTTTTCCCAATTGTATTTTCTAATGTGATAGACCCAGAACCTGTAAATAATTTAATAATTTACGCTCCTTTTGAAGTTTCTTTATCAGCTTCACTTCAGCAATATTCAAACAGAGATCAGAGGCCAGATGAATCTTTTCGTGATACCCTTTGATTGTAAGGTATCATGCCAGAACGTTTGAAATGCAATACGAACGTTTCAATGGGTCAAAGGAAAAGTGCAATATGGTAATTTCCACGCTTCATTCATTATGTTAACTCCCCGCATTTAAAAATTCCCTGCATCTTTTAAAGAGGAAAACTCAATTTCACAAGTGCTGACACAGTAAACACGCACCACAGTGCTCAGAAAGATGTCTTCATTAGCTTTGCCTCACTGGTAAGCAAAATTAAAGGGCTGATGATGACCCAAATTAAGCTCAGTTCTGAATATTATGGACTAGCTTATACTGTATTAGAATACTACCAGGTGACAGAAACACTGAAATTCAATTTGAGTATTTCATAAGCTCACTCTTCCAGGGAAAGGGAGAAAAAAGGATTGCTCTGTATAAAATGAATAGAGAGCTTTCTCCTATTCCCTCACCCTAAGCCTTATCAAAACAAAGCTGACAGAAGGCAATCACCAAGTGTGAAGCTCTTTGCTGCTCACTTCTGAGTCCTGACTCCGTGACAGTCATTTGCAGTCCTGTCATGAGTCTGCTATGGCACTGGCTCCAGGATTTCCCCAAGGAAGGGAGGTGGAGAGAGTATGCCTCAAGTAAAAGCAGTAGAAACAAGCATCAAATTAGGCAGGGCTCATCGCCAGCTAATATTTCCCACCCCAAATACATCTAATGGGTTTTTTCCTACTTCAGGGCCAGAGGCTGAATTCCACCCTACCACAGCTAACAGGATAACCATGGCTGCAAGGGGTCTTACAACCTAACCCTTTGACATGAGGATTGAATTTACATAGACCACCCCTGACAAATGCTTGTCCAACCCACTGACAAAACTCTTCCAAGAAAACAACCCTACATCCTCTTTGGGTATCTTGCCCTTGGCAGTTAGAAAGTTGATCCTAACTGGAACTTATATTTCTTTGTTTCAAATTACATCGATTGCTCTCTTTAATTGTTTATATACTGCTTGATTGTTCTCAAGTTTTATTTTCGTATTCCCTTTTCTGGACTAAACAGATCCATTCCCCTCAATTTTCCACAAAGATTTTCATTGTTACTGGTCTCCTGTGACCTCCAGGACCGCTACAGCCCTTCTGAATTAAGCCTTCTTGCCACCATCCTTATTTCTCCCAGCTCCCCAGTGGCTTCCACACTACCTCTGAATCATTTGCTATACTTGTGTTGTCCTGTCATTTAATGTACTTTCTTTTGCCATGTATTGCATTTTGTAATTTATCATTTCTGTTTTTGTTCCTTCTGTACTTCTGTTATACTTCTGTGTTCACACTTAGTTTGGTAATACTTTTAATTTCATTTCCTGATGCAATTATGATGACTCTTTACTACAGTTTCTATCTCTTTTTCTCGTTAGGGTAGCTTTTTATTGCGCATTAGTATGGAGAAATTGCGCTCCCTTATTGTCCCGATTACCTTCCCTGCAGAGCCCTCCTACAGACTCCTGAATTTGGTGAAGTCTGCTTTTCTGATGTTTATGGTCTTCATTCAGCATTTTCACTTCTTTTGTTCCTTAGACGATTGAACACTATCCCTTCAAGCCAGTGACAGGGCAGGTCAGTATATGACAGTATACCCTATCTGCACTCCAAATGTTCACTCCAGCGCTTCAACACTTGAAAGCTTACACCCCTTAGAAGACTTGGTTACGTATCAGGACATACCAATTACTATGTCACAATCTCTGCAGTTCCATTCAACTACAGCTTTCACCCAAATTGTATTTAATTCTATCAGTTCTCCCCCACCAGCCAGACCCAAGTCTAAAACAAATGCTCTGAGAAAGGCTTCAGAAATAGGAAGTTTTATTTAACATGGTCCATAACTTCCTGCAATGTTTTCCCAGTTTATATCTTAATAGTGAAAATCCACTCCCTTCTCCCATTACCAATATTTACTCTTCTATTAATTACTTCTACTAGTTGTTCAAAAACGCTTCAGTTACCACCTCCTTCTGTAGCTCATTTGTGGCAGACCCCCACCATGGCATAGCTCCTGCTTTTTCTTCTTCTTTTTGCAAGCAAGCGCTATCTCAACATTTTTATGTCTGCCCATGGGATATTAACGTTTGTTGTTTGTTGTTTGCCTCTAAAATATTCTAGACAGAATGACATAATCCCATTCCCTATTATTTTGTACAGTGAGGAAGGAATTTGCACTCAATACTAAGATCAAAGAACTCCTGAGATCTGGGTTCTGCTATGAGCTTACAACTTGGCCTTTGGTCGGTATTTCAGAACATGTCTGCATTACACAGTGGTATGGAGATCTTCAAGCCAGGACCAACCTGATACAACCATACTGTACCACACACAACACAGGACTGTGCTGGCAGGGCCATTCTGCACTGGCACCTCTGCAGACTTGTTCTTGAGATGCTCAGGCTGGTGAGCCTTGACCATTGAGTGCCCACCAACACTTCTGGTTTTGGTTGGGCTTGTGGGGAGTGTCAGAACCTATGTTGCAGATATACTTGCAACCTGTGTGTTCTGGTTTGTTTTTCCATTGTAGCCTAACAGTATTTGTAAAGCATGTTGAAGGAATGCTCAATTAACACGTGTGTTGTGCTTTTATAAATGGGGCTTATTTTATGAACCCTCTGCCTCACTTAGATAACTCCACTACCTTTTGTTCTCTGCCCTTTCTGCCCCATTTAGAGGGCTACTGGGCCACCTGATTACATATTTAGTTTCTTTTTCTCTAATATGTGAAATAAGATGAAGAATGAGACTGGATCAAAGAATCCTGGCTCTTTCAACTGTGTATCAGGAAAATGAGAATGTAATGTGCTCTCCTGCTCTTCGAGAGCCTGTGATGTGCCCCAGCAGAGCCAGCTATTCACAGGCAGGACTCATGGGTATTGGGAACAATGTAGTAGGACAATACATATATACCATAGTATTTGGAGAAAATATAGCATTAACAGCAGCTGTGGCATTTATGATTGAAGTTGCCTATTTGTGTTTTCCATTTTCCAGGGAAGGTGGCATACCAGGGGTTTGAGTGGCAGCCCAGCTCTTCTGGAAGATATGCTTGAAGCTGAAGTCCTCTTTAGCAAGAAGAAAGAACGGGCCCACCAGGGCCGGTAAATAATGATTGATCCCCATTCAAGGCAGGGGACTGATGTAGATAATTTCTCAAGGTCCTGTACAGTGCTGTCTTCTTCTGGATGTTTGATTATCTTGTGAAATGAGAGTCTACACATGTTAATAGTTTCACAAGGGCATCCCTTTCGCAAACTAATTCCCTTGAGAACTCTGGCTGGGACCATAAAATTCTCCTTTTCAAGGGCATATGCCCCCTTTCCAATACTTTTAATTCATATCTTGGGAATCATGTCATGGATTATGGTTCGTAAATGTATGCTGACATTCCACACTCAAAAAAGAATTCACATTGTGATGGCTGATTATATTGTTTCAAAGTGTGTACAGAGTGTGTCAGTGTCAATAAATCAAATGTGCTGTGACAGGAGACACACTGCAGAGCTCATTGCTTGCCTCGAACAGTTTGGCTGATCTAAGGACAGGTGAAAAGTCTGTCTGGATGGAATAAGAAAGTAGTGTTTATTTCCATTAGAAATGTTTTAGACTGTTAGAAGCTTTTTCATAGACATCTAACTCTTGGTGATAGAACTGGTGGAGACAGCATTTCCTTTAGGGCTAAAGGAGGCTACTGCAAGCAAAATCCCCTATAAACTGGGAATTCTAGCCTTACCAGCTGTGATCTTTTACTAATTCCTTTGTATCAGCTAAAGCAAATTTGGGGTGGGAATAAATGTTTCCAAAAGCCAAGACAATTCTCCTCTTGAGTTTTTAATAATGTACGAGTATGCAGCATTTTCTGTTTTCACCTTCCTTTCAAATTAGTGCCTTTTAAATTAGTGCCAAGTGCCAGATCCATCATGAACCTCTCTGTTCTCTAACATGAAATAAACTGATCTTGAGCCATTACCTGAACAGGCAATCTCTAAGACAAACAGTTCTGTAGCAAAATACTTAGAGGACTGTAATTAGGAGGAGAGGCTACTTTATGTATCCCTTATTCTAATTTACCCATTACAGTGATAAGGGGTCAGCGCCAGGGCTGCAAGAAATGTTTTGATGCCTATGATATATGCATATCTCCACTGAAGGGAGGTAATTGCCTCCTGATTACTTTCCTACTTCTTCCACCTCGCTGTCAGCTCTTCTTTCCCAGCTTCTTTCTAGGCTGGGATCGCCCAGTGCAGACCAGGCTGTGAACACAGGCAGCAGCCCCATCCTCCCTATGAGAAAAGTCACTGGTGGGCTCAGGGGCTGCGTCCAGGCATATTGAGCTAGTTTGAGAGGCCAGATTTCTCAGTCTGCCTTTGCTGCCACTTCAGTTGCATTTTCAGCTCACATAAATGAGACAAAATATGTCAAATTCTTTAAGACTTACAGCCAAAGAGCTGACTGGGGCTCCCTGGAAAGCGCTGACTCCTACACAGCTGAGTGCCTTTCCTTCCCTTGGTGGGGACTAGGAGTGAAGTAGAAGGCAATTTTTTTTCTTGTCTGTACGGTCAGGTACTTCTGCATTTGTCCCCTGTGTCAAAGCGATTTGGATTGTTTGCTTGTAAAGCTGCAGAGCCAGCAGTACAAGGAGAAGCTTCTTGAACTTCAGAAGCATTCTTGCCCATTAGAATTAAATTCTACATGAAGCTCAAGGCCTGAAACATTAAGAATTTGAGCACTATTACAGCTCATCTGTGTGCTAATGATACTGTTTTCAGGAGAGCTTTAAATCTAAAACTCTTTTGGGAGGAATATTTTGCCCACAGGTAATTTGAGGGTAACATCTGACTATTATTATTCTTGTGTAAGCAACTGTGGGAATTCAGAAGTCACATAGAAAGTTACAAACTTAATTTTCCTTTAAATTACTTGGCACTAACTCATTTTATCTTGTTATGTATGAGTAAGCCCTTCAGTATGTAACAGTTGCTGATATTGGAAGTTTAGAGGGACAAGAAGGGATGTAATCCACACCAAATTTGTTGGGCAATGTTGCTCCCCCTTGTGATTACTGGGATACATTGAAAGGTCAGTGGACATGCTGCAGCCTTGACTTACTGTCGTGGTTTAACTCCAGCCAGCAACTAAGTACCACACAGCCGCTCACTCACTTCCCCCATCCAGTGGGATGGGGGAGGAAATCGGGGAAAAAAGGTAAAACTTCTGGGTTGAGATAAGAACGGTTTAATAGAGCAGAAAAGAAGAAACTATAATGATAATGATAACACTAATAAAATGACAACAGTAGTAATAAAAGGATTGGAATGTACAAATGATGCGCAGGGCAATAGCTCACCACCCGCCGACCGACACCCCGCCAGTCCCCGAGCAGCGATTCCCTGCCTCCCCCTACTTCCCAGTTCCTAAACTAGATGGGACGTCCCATGGTATGGAATACACCGTTGGCCAGTTTGGGTCAGGTGCCTTGGTTGTGTCCTGTGCCAACTTCTTGTGCCCTGGCTGGCCATGAGAAGCTGAAAAATCCTTGACTATAGTCTAAACAATACTGAGCAACAACTGAAAACATCAGTGTTATCAACATTCTTCGCATGCTGAACTCAAAACATAGCACTGTACCAGCTACTAGGAAGACAGTTAGCTCTATCCCAGCTGAAACCAGGACACTTACAAAGATGTTTTTTGTTTGTCCAGCAGTAGAGAGTTGTAGGTCTAGATCTGACCTCCAGGCTTCCATTGCTGATACAGCCAGACACATTCCACTGTGGAGAAAAAAATAATAATAATAAAAAAAAATATCAGCCTTATTCTGACCAGTTCTGAATGACAAAAATATGTTGATGCAGCAGTTTACAAAGATCACAGTGTAAAAATGAAAGTTTGTTACTGTAATCTCATTTACTATTGTAAAGGAAGAGAAAATATGAATTTACAGTGTATTAGGTATGGATATCTGACTAGACAGCCAGTATTGCAGTGTCTGAGCCTTCTGCAGTCATTTCTGTGCTTCTTATCCCAAGACCACCTAACATAAAGGCCAACTCTCCTGCCAATGGGCTGTGGGCTCCAGACTGCTTTCCTTGCACAGGAATGCCTGAAACACTGGGCTACAGGCAGAGTCCTCCTCGTTCTTTCTTCCTTACATAGTGACTTACATGTCTTTCTGCAGAGACATCTGCCTTCAATGCAGTTTGAGGAGCAGGTCTTCTTCCCAATCCCCGTCTTTTATAGAAGATATAGCTGTTGACAAGAATCTCAACATGACCTGGCGATGTGTGTTTGCAGCCCAGAACGCCAGTCGTATTCTGGGCTGCATCAAAAGAAGTATAACCAGCAGGTCAAGGGAGGTGATTCTGCCCCTCCGGTCTCGTGAGACCCCACCTAGAGTACTGTATTCAGCTCTGGGGACCCCAACAGAAGAAAGACATGGACATATTGGAGCAGGTCCAGAGGAGGGCCACGGAAGATGATCAGGGGGCTGGAGCACCTCCCCTATGAGGACAGGCTGAGAGAGTTGGGGTTGTCCAGCCTGGAGAAGAGAAGGCTCCGGGAAGACCTTATAGTGGCCTTCCAGTACTTAAAAGGGGCCTACAAGAAAGCCGGAGAGGGACTTCTTGCAAGGGCATGTAGTGATAGGACAAGGGGTAATGGCTTTAAACTGAAAGAGGGTAGATTTAGATTAGATGTCAGGAGGAAGTTCTTCACTGGGTGAGGTTGGTGAGACACTGGAACAAGTTGCCCAGAGAAGCTGTGGATGCCCCATCCCTGGAAGTGTTCAGGGCCAGGCTGGATGGGGCTCTGAGCAACCCGGTCTAGTGGAAGGTGTCCCTGCCCATGGTGGGGGGTGGGGGGTGTGGAACTAGGTGATATTTAAGGTCCTTTCCAATCCAAACTATTCTATGATTCTATGATTCTGCCTCCAGGGAACCAGGACCTCCTTGGTCCACCCCTGGCTTGGCAGGTCACTGAACCAAAGTTTCCCTCTTCTGCGTTTATCCTTTATCTTATTATTGTAAACAGTGGGCCCCTTCCAACATATTACAAAGACAAACAGTACTTGCCCGTTATCTTCATGAAAGGAAAGTTGTGGCTATCCTCTCTCAGGAGGAGGTACTGGATCTGGAGCCAGATGAAGCATCAGTCCGTAACATGGACTCAAGCAGCTGTGCTTTGGAAAGGAGTATTTGTTTAAGCACATATCTGTGCCTACTGTTTATTAATAGCCAGTTCAAACCATCTCCATTCCCAGTTTGACAGTGACTCCCTGACTAACTGTCCCAGTACTGCCCAGGAGACCTCAGAAGCAAGTTGGGGCATTTGGATTGCACTCAGGAAAATTGGCTGCTTGAAATTTAAGGGCTGCACTGTGTTAAGTTGCAGATATCAACATTTTTTGTTGAAAGACAAAGTGCAAACAAAATCAACATTCAGTTCCTGAACAAATGAACGAACAGAAAGAAGTCAAATGCTTCTGAATTAATTCCCTTTTGGTAATTCAGTTCAGCCAGACTTCACCTGAAAAAATCAGCATCCTTGGCCTCCTTTATGAGCCACTTAACAGCAGAGGTCTGTCAGAGATACGCACTTTGTCTCAAGACAGCATACCACATGTCACTGTGGCTGATTCTTCATTAAGGGAACTAATTGCCTTGGGTGACTGCAACCTGCTGCGATGAGGCAACAGTAGGTTAAAATTGGGGCATTTAAGTACGTTAAAATGCAGCAAGAAGCCAACATTACCATCTCTCCCCAAAGTGGGAAGTTAGTCCTCCTTTGCATAAATGTAAGATTTAAATGTGATATCAGGGACGCAAAGCTAAAAATTGGTACTGTACTGCCTAAGGTATCTAAATACAACATACGGTAAATAGGGCTGTACAGATACAAGCCCATTTAAAATCCTTTTTGGCAGCAAGACTCAATTGTCATGTTTTGTTAGATCTGTTTTGTGAAGCAAAGGCAGAGCTTATGCACATATGCAATGCAACAAAGGATTTCCTACTACGCCCCAGGAAAACTGACAAACCAAAAACTATTCTCTAATTGAGTTATGTTCCACTGTACTGAAAAATGTGCTCTTCTTAGCAAACAGCTTTAAAGCTAATTAAAGAGTATCTTAGGCTATCATATCTTGGTTTTAAGAATGTTATACAACCAGGTTTGCAGTTTTAACTGGGTGCTAAAATATCTGTCCATAGCAACAGCAAATCATGACGTCATCTTTTTAAGTGGTCTAGATATTTTGACGAGAAAGCCGTACCATAAGGCTGGCAAGACAGCTAGTAGATCTCAACTCAAACTGCATCACCTTTACTGGAAGAGAGAAGCAGGTCTAAAATACTTGCTTTACATAAGAACTTACAGAGTTATTATAAAGCAATTTACATCCAAAATGTATTTTGGGGGAAGAGAGAGAAGCAAAGCTTTGTATTTTGTAGTATTGTAATAAAAGCTTGGAACACAAATAATTTGGGGTGATTAATAATTTTGGTGATTAAAAAAGTCTTTCCAGAACAAAATTTGATAATGGTTTGGATGGCTTTTGCAAATAGAAATGCTGTTCCAATGGACCTAATACTCCTCCAAGTAGGGAAGCAGATTACAAAGCTCTACCAGGTAAAGGGGCAATTTCTCTACAAGTATTTCTATAAAGACTAGTTTTGTCTGGCACTATCCCCCAAGATAACTTAGCCAAATTCCCAGCTGAGGTCAAGAACAGGAAATAATGTTTAGTGGCATCTAAAGGAATCCAGCGTTGGACTCTATAGATGCTCATGGTTAGATCACACAAGCAGGACAGCTAGCATATGCAGTAGTTGTTTCATTCATTATTCGTCTGCTGTCTACCCCTTAAATCAAACTTCCAGAGTGCTTAACAAATATAATCACATTCTATGCTACTGCAAAATGCATCTTCAAAGTATAATGATGGGTACTACTTTGCACTGGCACTGTATGTAATGAACACCTCTTCCTCTAGACAAGTAGGAATTTATATACACAGACAACAATCAGCAATTTTCCACATTACCTGAACTTCCTAAACAAAGATGGAATGAAGCTATGTATTTTTGTGTCATAGGAGCTGAAAGTAGCTGAGTTCACTGTCCCCTGTGTTGAACAATGGTTCTGCTAAATCCAATTTTTTACAGAGAAAGAGTTGTTCCAGAAGTCAGTGTGGAAATAAAGAATTTGAAACTTGAGCAGTTCACATTTCTTTTTTCCCCAATAACTGGTCTGCAGGGTATTCTTGAAGTGAGCAACTACATGGGACAAGTAGGAGGAAATCAATTTTTGAGATACCAGGGATAAAAAGAAACATTTCCAGAAGTATGTGAATAGACCAATAAAAATGCTGACCTATTTCTCAGTGGAAAGGCAAAATTAATAAAATTTGATGCCAAAAAAGCCAAAGTGATGATGTGCCATTGCTCGCTAAAAGGTCAGTTATGAGCAAGTGTCTTGTGTTGTTAGCCGGGAGAAATAAGATCTCTGCCAGAAACCACTTGGAGACTGTGAGTTGGCTGAACCTGTTGAACGTCACAGTAAAATACTTGGAAACCTGACTGAACAATCTTGTTACCACTAGCAATCCTCCTTGAGGTCTTTCTGGGGATGGACAAGATACCATAAGACTGGAAAAAGACAAGCACGGTATCCAAGAGCAGTCGTCAGAAGGCAAGCGGGTGCCCCAAGGAAAATAAGTTCTTCTCCACGTCCCTTGTGGACACAGCCTTAGGAACGGCTGGTGGAATACAAGCTATGCATTGCCTGGTAGGGAATGAAAGTTTTCTCCTTGGGCACTTTCAAGACGAGTTTGGGTAAAGGTTAAAACCCCTGTTTGGAGGATCATAGGAGTAGCTGGTTGTATTTTAAGCAGGTGCAGGGAGTAGATTATTTCCTGAGGTCCTTTCCTGCCGTTTCTCTACAATTCTCATGCTTCATAGAATTAAACAAGTATGGAAGTAACTGTGGTTTCAAAGCCTTAATTATTTTGTTATTCTCATGAAATGATGTTTACTATAGCTGTTGCCACAGATGCAGCGACTGAACAGGCTACATTCTCCCGTAGAGATGTCTACCCAGTGCATGTAAAATTTAACTGGATACTAAAAGATGAACACTGCTCTGAAGTTACTTTATGGCCTCTGACACAGACATCAATACCCTTTCAAAACTTTGGAGGGAGTCCATGAAGAGACAATTCCATTATTTACACAACTGAATTTAAAAATCCTAAAATGACACCACCTCTTTTGGATTTTACTTGTTTCACTTAATGGGTCTCTCGACATAAAAGCATTTTTGGCAGGCACACTAATAGTCCCTCAAGTAAAGGACTGATTTAAACCAGCTGATCTTCTTTTCACCACCACCTGCTGCAACAGGGCAACATTACACTGACAAAAAGGCATACAGTTCACAGTACGCAGGATGAAGTACCTACTATTTTTTCTTCCAGAGTTTAAAATCCCAGAGCAAAGCTGATTCTCCAGGTACTTCTGCTCCTGGCATGCACTCGTCTTTCCACCATCCCTGGTTCAGGCCCCTGTAATAGGCTGAAGTAGTAAAAACATGGCCAAATAGTTCAGCCTTGGAGAGGAAGCGAACAGGTACATGGCAGAAGGGTGATAAAAATCAGAGGACACCCCCCCCCCCCCCCAAGATTTGACACATAAGAACTTAGATTATCCTACTTTTTTAGTTAGTGTCAAGGGTTTTCCAGAGCCACCCAATAAAAAAATTCACTGAATTTTCATGCGAAGTGATAACAGCATCTATGAGATTCAGGGGAAAGCATAAGAAAAGGAGCAAATATGTTTATGGCGAGTTGCTGAACAGTAAATTCTGGGGACAAGGAGGAGGGAGAAGTTGAAAATAAAGCTGTAACAGCTAAGCCACAAACAGGCATGAGAACGAGCTGTCGGAAGGTCTCTTCAGCTGCGGTGAGAGAAGGAGCTGGTCGAGTACCTCAAGAAAAGGCCGACGCATTTGCAAGCTGGGCAAGAAGAGCACGCGTGTGGCCGCCAGGTACGTATCTCGGAGGGTTTGTAGGATGCAGAGGACCTGCACGCGCAGCGGAAGCCGAGCTACACCTGCTCCGTAGGATGTTAGTTGTTTATCCCTTTGCTCTTCAGCCCTCGCCCATCGTCGGCTCCCGACCTGCACGACCCGCTCCGGGGCCTCCCCTCCCGCTGCCGCGACCACGACCTCCTTCTGCCTGAGCATCCAGGCTTGCCTATTGCCAGTGGGCTACCAAGCACGACACGGGGCGGCCGCGGAGCCCTTCGACGCCAGCTCCAGCCCCTGTTTGCCTCAGGGAACCGGAAAGCTTTGTTTCAGCTCGGGCCAGACCCGGCCCGGGGCCGATCCCAGGCCGCTCTGGCCCCGGAGGGCGATGCCGGCCGGCGGGCAGAGCGGTGCCGGGTGCGCCGCGGGCGAGGGGCCGTCCCGCAGGCGCCGCAGGCCGCCCGCTCCCCGCGGCTGGCCCCGGCCCCTCGGCCCCCCGCCGCCACCGCGGGGGCGGACCCAGGCCCAGCCCAGCGCGGGGGCCGGGTCGCCGCCGCCGCCGCCGCCGCCGCCGCCGCCCCCTGGCGGAGCCGCCCGCCGCGCCGCGCCGCGCCGCGCCGGGCCGCGCCGGCAGCCGCCGGAGCTGGAACTGGTGCCGGTGTCGGCGCCGCTGCCGCGGCCGCGCCCGCCGCTGCTGGGGGAGGCGGCGCCCGCGCCGCGCCCCCGCGCCCCGCCCGCCCCCGGCAGCAGCAGCGGCGGCGGCGGCAGCGGCAGCCTCAGCACCTCCGCCAGCTCCGCCGGCAGCTCCAGCGGCAGCACCATGGACCTCTCCTTCATGGCCGCGCAGGTAGGGCGCGCCGACGGGACGGGGCGGGGCGGCGCGTCCCCTCTTCTCGTTTTCCGCTCGCGTCCTCCCCGCTCCGAAGTTGCGGCGGCCGACCCGGGCGGCGCCGCGGCGTGGGGAGGGGGCGAGGGCGGAAGGAAGAGGAGAGCCGAGGGAAAGCCGACCCGCTGGAACGGGCGGCGAGGCGGCGGCGGGAGGAGTTGCCGGGCGCGGGTCGGGGCGCAGCACCTGTTGGCGCCGGGCCCCGGGGCGCCAGCCCGGCCGCCGCCCGCTCGCCCCGGCCGCCGCCCGCTCGCCCCGGCTTGCCCGGCTGGCTGTCCGTGCTGCGGTCGCACCGCCTGCGGGCCGGGGGGGGGCCCGCGGGAGGCGACGGCTCCCCTTCCCGCGAAGGCGGGCTGTGAATCGGAGTCGGAGATGTGCTTTTTCGGGTCTTCTCCTCCCCTCCGTACCGCGTGTGTACGCGCAGCTGTGTTTTTGTGAAGTGCGTCTTTGCGCACGGAATCTGGCTCGGCGTAGATGGAAGTACTCTTCCGTTTGCGCGAGCGAATTGTTTAAATTGCAGCCAAGTTCTGGATCTCAGCTCGAGGCATGATCGCGGGTGTCGGTGTTCGGGGTGCTGATGCTGAATGTACTGAGACGTACGGAATGGCTATAAGCCACCCAAAGCCAAAAATCGTCTTGGTGAATCCCGGTGAATTAGGTTTTTAAACAGTCAAACAGTGCTGTGCTTCAGGAAAAAAGTCACGCTTACTGAACATCCACTTCATATTTTCCAGGATAATTTCTTCTATTCCTGCAGATACCTAACTGTATGTATGTAATTGGGTTTTTTCAAGAATGATTTGGATCCGTGTCTGAGCTTTTGCCAGAAAATGTCACCCACTGCTTAGAGGTGGAGTTAAGGGCCAGGGAGGCCCTTCCACACTGTTGCTGCCTGAGCACCGACTTCAGCTGGAGGTGGTTGGTGGAAACCAAGTCTGACCCTTGCTGCATTGTTCTGTTTCATTAATGCAATGGCTGTTTTGTCGTGTTCCCTTCCTAAAGGCTGCCTGTGAGGGGGGGTCAGGCTCTGCCTTTCCAAAGGTGGCAGTGGGATGTCCAAGAATCTCTTCCATTTGGAGGTATTTCTAAGAAGAATTTTTTTTTAAGGAAAACCACAATGGGGAGGAGGAGAGCATCATTTCTACCCATTTGAGGTCTTCCTGGGAACTGGAGTATTCAAAGGAAATTTTGTATGTGTCAAATCATTTTCCTACAGTCCTCAGCACAATCACTGAGCTCCCTGTGACCATCTTTTGCTCCCTAAGCACTGGGCTGAAGTGGGATGCCCCTGTTGCACAGAAGCAGAGATGCAGTTGGTGTGTGCTGAAGCTGGGACTAGTGCTGCCCTTTCCCCTTCTATGCTCTCCCTTATTCTTGCTGTCCCATATTCCACATATCTTCCACCCTAATTCTGTGCACTGGCAGAGTCACTAAGATGGGTGCTTTAGTCCTTTCAGAAAAGTTCCCTGTGCAAATATGTCTTACACTTACTAAGGTTACTAATGCAACAATTGACAGTGAATTACGTGCTTTTCTTCCTGATCCTCTGGGGTTGGTTTATCATTTTCCTTTGTCACAACAAGTGCCAAGGAGTAATTTTTTTCAGTGTTATTTTGGTGAATTTGGGGAATCCGACTTCCTCGGGCAGCATCTTTTTAAGGAAGACAAGTATGTATGTTAAAACCCCGCAGCAGGGAAAGCTACCTGTGGAGTGAGGTTCGCCCTTGCCGACATGGGTGCAGAACTGCTGTCCCTGAGGCAGAAGAGGTAGAAGCCTTCACCGCGTTTCGTCCCCCCGTCCCTCTCTGGACACCATTCAGCAGCATGGGGATAGGGACAAGCTGCAAGAAGACTGGGGTGCAGTTACACACGATCCTTCCTGTGGCCCAGTGCGCCTCGGGAAGAAAGGATGGACTACCTTGGAGCTGTGTCTGCCAGGAAGCCCTTTGGGTGGTGAGGGGAAGGCGGGAGGCACAGTCGGGGCTCCTGGGTGTCTCTCCCAGCAGGGGCAAGGGGCTCACTGGGTCTGCACAGCACCTGTGTCACGGGGAACACGGGGGAGTCCTCCGGGGGGTATTTGTGTAATTAACCTTTTATGAGCTGTAGGAGAGGATTTCTTGGGCTCCTCTTCTACTGAAGGAACTGAATCCAGTTGTTAGGTCACTGTGTACAGCAGATGCTACGCTTACCTCTGTTAGTCCCCTGTCACAGGCGTTTTGTACCTTTCTATCTGAACCAGGCAACCCTTTCCATTCCTGTCACCACAGTGGCATTTAAGCCCCAGAGTGTCACTTCTGTAATTTAGGTATTGCTTTCTTTTCCCTGCTGTACCTTTTTGGCTTTTTTTTTGAATCATCTCTGTGGCATCTCTAGTGGTGTGGTCCATTGAGATGTCTTTCAATAAGGGATATCTGAGAACAGAAGAGAATTATTGACCTGCATTCCCTGCTCATAACTGCTTTTAAAGATGCTCTGCTATCACTCTCATTAACATCCTCGTGACCTACAACGGAGATTGCATTTTACCTGATGAATACCCGGTACATTAATACTTTATATGAAAATAGGTAATGCCTAAACTGAGATGCTTGATGGCATAAAAGCAATGGTTACCTCTCAAGTTAATTTAGTTTCTACAGGGTACTGTAGACTATTTATGTTCCTATAAGTTGTTTTTGTGTATTATTCTTACCACAACTTTGCACCACGCATTGTGGACCGAAGTTGGCTTTGCTCGATGTCTTGTGAGACACCGCAGGTGATCTGTACCTTAGAGCCTCTCTGACGCACACACAGAGACAGAAGGTGTGTGCAAGTTACATTAACACTTTCCACCTCAGTAATACTATAGTGTATTATGGTGGCTTAGAATCTGGCCTCCTCTAAAGTGCACAAGGTGAAAGTGTAAGGCCAGGTAATGCAATAGTTAACAGTGTCTTTGAAGCAGTGTTTTGGTGCCTTTGCTAAAATGTTCAGTGGGTGAGAGTCTGCACACCTGGATAACTGTATTGACACCTGAATATGAGGAACCCTACTTTCTAGAAGCATTGGGTATACAAAACTATACGAGTAAACTGCAGCTTTCATATTCACCACCTCCCCTCCTTTTTAAGATGTCTATGAGATGGTTTGTGCCTTGGAGGCCCTGAAGCCGTTTCACGTGCCAGCAGAAAGATAAATGAAACGCCCCTTTGAATGATATATTTGATGCTATAGAAAGGAGAACAGGAGACTGTCAGGTAGTAATGCTAACAAATCTGTGCAGTGTAGATGCAGCATGAGCATTTAGATGCCCAGCTTAAGCAACCACATCTGAACATCTCAGCTGTAGTACATCGATAGCTATGTTATGAAGAACAGCTTTTGACCATAACAATTAAATCCGTTGTTAAAGTAAACCTTTTTGCATCTGTGTGTTTGTCAGTAGTCAGTCGTGCAGGCTTGGGTGTCCGCTGTTCTGCGGGTGCTCTAATTGATTTTGGTTAAGGTCAGTTTTGCTAATAAGCATTACTTGCACCTAGTCAAAGCCAATTAGCTAGTACCTTTTTTCATTTTAAATCCATATTTTAATTATAGTAATCCTGTACACCTCAAGATGCTATGCCAAAGATGTTCAGCCACTGCTGAGCTGTATGACTGGCTCATTTGTGTGTGTTGTTCAGCGATTTCAGAGTGCTCTTGTAGTCTAGGTAACCTCAGAAATAGCCTCTTATAGCTAGAGACTTTTGCTTCCAGTGTAAAAGCCTGGGTTTGGGGGGTGTGGAGCACTGGGTCCAAGCTAAGAGCACGCGGTGCTTTTCAGCAGGGGTCAGGGGTTTGCAGTCAGCCAGCCAGTGGTGAGCTGCCCCCCTCCCCTCCTCTGACACACTAAAATTAATATCCGTTTAACAACCAGCTAAAGCGTTTCTGATGGAAAAAACTGTAACAATGAAAATTGCATCTGGATTAATGGGAGCAGGGTTGAAACGTGTATTCAACTTGAAAAAATAGAGGCGCATAGTGGGGAAAAACTGGAAGCTAGAGAAGAAAAAAATGATGTCATGGTCTTCAGTATGATACAAATCGATATGAACTGAACAGCACTTGCAGTCAATAATGCCAGTTATGTGTTTTTCAAGATTTATGTTTGCAATTTAACTTTTCCTTAAGTGATTTCTGTAATTTTTGTTTCATATTGAAAATGAGGAATGGATTTCTTTAATTTGCAATATTTTTATGGTCGGGTATATCTCCATACAGTAAAAATACTATTTTAATTGTCAGATAAATGATCTTTTCTTCTTTTACATATAGAACAGGGAAATGCTAGTTAAGAACCTTGGGACCATGGCCATTTCCATGGATTTTTTTTGGTCTCAGTCATATATAGTTTATGTATGAATTATCTGTTGATTCTCCATGTTCAAAAGCTCTTTGTAAACAACTTCTGAGGATTTGAAATACAGTAAGTTGAATTCTTTGTGTTTAGTTTCAATGATTAAAAGTTGTATTTTTGTAATCTTAAGTTTCTATTGTAGTGCTGAGGATTTTTTTTTTAATTAAAAACCCCCCATGACATGCTTCAGGAGCTAGAGAAACGAATGAACAAGATTGGTACAGAAAGTAAAACCATTTAAATAATAAAGATGATTTAAATTTCATTGGTTTTGTGTTCTGTATTACTCTTCCGGGATTTCAGGTCTGATCAGTGATCGTTCAGGTTACTTTGAGCCTTTCATCGCATTGGCAGTAGTAGTTCAGGTCACTTTCCTCAAAGGACGATGGCGGTCTTTGGTGTACCTTGAAAAAAACCCTATAGCTACCTGTAACTGTGTCAGAATAACAAGTCCAAGGCTGCCACGCCTCCACATGAAACATATGTTATTGAGCTATGTAACTTCTGGAAAGCACTGGAATACACAGAGTAAACTGAGTTCATTTAGGACATGTTCAACTTAATACTCATATTTTCGAGAAGACACAGACTGCCCGTGTCTATGCTGCAAAGCTGGTGTGGGCACAAAGGGTGTGCTTGGCATTTTTGGACACCCAGCCACCTTAACAGAGATGCTGCAGTTCCAGAAGTCCCAGACATAGGTGCAGTATCCTTTAATTCCTTTCTAATGAGATTTCTGCATGCTAGAAGATGCACAATTAGGATCCGCTGTACTCTGTTGTATCAGCACAGAGGAGCCAGAGTGCACGATAATCCTGCTTCTGTTTTCCCAGTTTTTGTTTATGTATTCTCCATCTCAGGGGTCAAGAGGGATTCAAAGCCTTTATTAGCTGTATGCTCTTTCTGCAGCAAGCTAATCTGAAGGTATTAGAAACAAGAGGGTTTAGATTTTTGGTTTTGGTAGGTTATTCCCACCAGTTTAAAACAGAATCCAGACTACTTGCTCAATGTGAGCTTGTGTCTGTGCCTGTGTGTACCATATATGTGCCGAGAAAGCTGAATTCACTGCCTGCCTCCAGAGAGAGACAGACTTTTTGGTCATGTTTGTACTTGGAGAATCTATGCATGATAGTGCTGAATGGGGTGGCTGTTTGGAAGCTCTGACATTGCTGGTAAGCTTACAACTGATTTGTTCTACATTTTTTCTTTAAAATTGTGATTGCCAAAAAATAAGCTCTAAAACAAACCACATGGAGAATCAAGATTTAAAGATGCATGAACCTCTCCTTGTCGAAAGCTGCCTTGATTATAATCTAAGACCTAAGACAAAACCTTTTTGATCCATCACATCCAACATTAATAATGTTAGCGAGGAGGATGTAGCCATTCTCTTACATGACCATTTCAGTGCTCACTTACGTACAGCATAACAGGGCACTGTCCATTATTCCACCAGCTTAGCTTTCTTCCAAAGGTTGAAAGTCATTTTCTCCAGCATTCTTTGATTCCTTCAGAACTTCTTGACCTATAATAATTAGAATCAAAGCGTCAGGAAGCTGAAAGAGCATATCTGAATTTAACTGAGGATGTCTCAGATGCTCAAAGTTCAGGATTAAATCCTGATGCCTCGCTGTGGTATGGCACAGCCACAGGGACCAGCTGCATAATCCAGATGTTGCCAAAATCCTGTTCTGTGTGCAGAAATCAGTGGTGTCCTCATCCAGGATGTTGCCAGCAGTTGAGGTGAGAATCATTTTCTGGAGAAGTCTTTCTGCTAGCTGCTTGGCGCAACTGCATTAGATTTTTATTAGGGAGGGGAACACAAGGAATCCCTGCACTTTTCTTACCACTGCAGTAACACTGAGGGCCGCATTTCCAAGTCTTGTATGGCAGAAATTTCTGTTCCAGCAAAGCTTTTGAAAATTCTGCAGAGATTTGGGCATACTGGTTTTATAAAGTGTTGTTACTGCACTTTGGAGGAGGCTGTTGTTCCAGGACTGTGTTTGTAATTGCTGTCAAAGATGCTAAAAGCAGTGATTCCAATCCAGCAAAACACTTCAAGCACTTACTGCATTTGGAGCACATGTATATTGTTGCAGTAACATCAGCAGGACTGTCCACTTGCTTAAAATGAAATATCTCAAAGCCTGGCACAGTTGGGGTGAGAATGCTTTGCAATTCATAGGAAAATGTCCTGGAAGAGCAAGAGGAAACCTACATTGGTCAGATTATTAATCCAGGGAAGGCTGAGACTATGTGTTTTGGAGTGACTGTATTTCCATCAATTAATAGGATCACCAGTTTCTCATAGGAGCTGCTGGATGTTAGAAGAGGAGGATGTGGTAGGAGGGGGGTGGTAGGGAAGGGAGAGTAGGATGTGGCTCATGTGATGCATGTGTTTGTGAAGTCTAGTTATGTGCACCCTTGCACAGGGAAGGTTAGAAGATAGTGGAAATAATTCTTTGTGTCTCATGCTGATTAACTGTGAGACTAATTCTGTGAAGTGCCTTTTTTTTTTTTTTTTTTTTTACTCAATTACGTGATTTTCAGCAGATATAGGCTAAAGAGTTCACAAAGGGACCAGATCACACGTATTTCCATCTTTGTTGAATGTGGAAGGGAGGTTTTTAAGATCACTGCAAATGGACACATTCACATGCTTTACAAAGATAAAGTGGGAGCCTTTCACAACACAGTTGATGGTAGCAACAGCTGTGGTCCTGTTGTACACAGAAAATAGCTACAAATGGAAGGTAAGAGGAATGAAGACTGAAGCAGCACTATATTCATGCCAAACATCTTACTCATTCAGGTGCCTGGTATTTCTTTAGCAGTAAGAGCCCAGGACTGTTGTATACTGAGCAGAAATGGTCTTGGCAGAGTAGATGAGAACTGAGTTGCTGGGTAGCAACTGGATAGCCCAATGGTACTGGGTTGTTTGGGGCTTTTTTAAAGCTTGTTGTTGCCTAATCTGAGCTGATTTTCTCAATTCGTCGATGAGTTGTAAACATGGAGGTGGAGGTCCTGGTTTAAGTTTTGTTTGAAGTGGGATGGATGCTGTCCATTAGGAAGCTAGTTTCACCACTTTCCTAACCTTATTCCCATACCGGGCAAAAGCCAAAAAACTCCAAATGATTCGAAGGGTTGCATGGGACTTAGTAAAGCAGCATGGTGCTTTGGTGACTGTTGGTACACCATCAAATTAAATCCTTGATCAAAGAAAACATTAGAGCATTCAAATGAAGTGCAGTGATGTGGAAAGAAGAAAGTTAGAACAGCAACCCAAGTAAATTCAGCAGTGACCAGCTCTGTTAGCTTGCTACGTCTGTCTGCTGGGACTTACTTTCCTTGAAGGTATTTTCTGTCATGAACTGCACTGTCTGCCTACGCCAGTGAGGTCTGTTGGAGTCCTCTGTCTGTTGTTTTGGCAGGCTTCTTGGTTTGATGAGTGTAGTATCCTAAACGGGATTAATGTTAACCCCTTCACTGTTGACAGGGGGGATGATTTTAAAGGTGTCTTTTGAAATAGTGATGGCTCTCTGTTGTGGTTTTAAGCAATTTTTTCCAGCAGATACATGCTCAAGTGTGAAAGGAAGGTCCTTCAAAATTGGTTGTAACCTGATGATAGTCATGTCACCCATCAGTGGCTTGATCTACTTTTTGTGGATACATTAGGAGTCGCTCCATTTCCATGGAGTAACAGCAGGATAAACGCAGTGGATGCTTTTGGCAGACATGATCCTGACATTGCATATGCAAGTTGTTAGCACTTTGGAACAAAAAGGGTCAAAGTTAAGTGTGTGAACAGCTTGCCATCTATTTTGAAGGTGCTGAGCGGCCAGGGTGTGCTCTCCTGTCCTCTCTGGTGCTGCAGTGAACTATACCTGTCCCTCCATTGAGCACTGAATAGGAGAAAAACCCACGGCCAGCTGCGACGCCAGGACCAGGAGCGCTGGCCACTTGCTGAGTGTACGCTCTGCAGTTTCGGAAGGATTACAGGGAGCAGGGGCAACACAGGGTGGAAGAGCTCTCCCTGCAAATATGACCATGTGGTGTGTACGTGACAGCCAGAACTGATGCCGTTAGCGGTAGTCGCTACCCACCCTTTCTCTCGCTGGCTCGCACACCCACACAATGCTTTCAGGTCTGTCTCACAGCACTGGCTGTTTGAAGTGACACGTAGTCTTCGGCTGAATCTTCAGTCTTTCTGTTCTGAAAGCTGAATTCCACACTCCTTGTAGCTGCCAGAACCAAAACCTGCCAAGCAGCAGCTAATTAGAAAACGTTAATGTTAACAGTCGCCTCAGAAAAGCTCAGCACCTCCTTGCAGCAAGCTGTTGCATAGAGGGCCAATTTCTTTTGTTTTGCAAAGAGATTATCTCCAGTTTGGAAATGTTTTAAAAAATAATTAAAAAGAAAGCTTTTAACCTCAGCTGGTTGTGTTTGTTGTAATTTTGCTTGTAAGCCTTTCAAATGTTAGGAAAAGGGGAACAGTCTAGGAGTGAGCCATGCATGGCTGAGACAAAACCAAACTTCCATCGACTTCCAATGTGGCTTTTTTTTTTCCTGCCAAAACAACCGGATGAGCATTTGCAAGATGTGGGAAGGTGTGCTGGGTTCTGCGACTGATAAAAGCTACCAGCCCCACAGAGTCGCTACATGGAAGGAGAAAGGACAACCACGTTGCTTCAGCTGATGCATGTTGAGGTGTATGTTCAGAGAGAAAAAGTAACAGTCAAACTGATGAGGAAGCAAAAGTATTAAAGGTAAAGTTTTAAAGGACTTCTGAAAGTGCAGCTGAACCCAAGGACTTGGAGCAGCTGATCACACTTAAATTCTCTCAGCCCCCAATTAAGTGTATGCTTAAAGTGTGTGAGTAATCCTCTGAACCAAACCTCTGTTTAAATGAATTCTATCATTAAGTGCCTTGATAGTCTGCAATAAGTGACAAAGCCTTTTGAGGTATCCTAATTCCTTTTCTTTAAAAGTGAGCTCCACTTGAAACAAGTTGGGTTACTGCTTTTGTCTTTCTGCCTTATGCTCCTTGATGCACCATGTAAGTTTTTATGGACTTTTTTCAGTGGTTGTCTCCCCCCAGCTTTTCTCTTGTATGCATGTATAAACTGTTTCCCTTCCAACTCAGGCATGATGTCCTTTTTGGGTATCTTCTTTCTACGTCTCTTGTATCCTTCATCCTTACCTTTTGTAAACTATTTCAGCAGCTATTATTGCACCAGCTCAAGTCCAAATAATACAGAGATTTAAGCTTAGATCTGGAAGAAGGGGGGCAAAGTGCAAACGTTTCTTCTGTTTGGGGACAGGAGATGCAGGTGGAACAGAGCAGCAAACTAAAATGCTACAGTCGCTGAAGGTGTAAGCGGCACAGCAGAAACTTTCAGTTGTCTTACTAAAGACAGAAGCATGTTAGTATGTCTGCATAGTCTTTACTGGGCTGCAGGTTAGTGAAAATTGAGTGGTGCTAGATGTAGAATCTAAACCCCCAGGACTGGAAATGTCACCCTCTCTGCCCAGTTTCGTGTTTTGGTTGTTCTCCAGCTGGAGCAGAGCAGTTTACAACCTCAATCTGAAAGTTCTGCATTCTCTTGTCTAGATGAGGAGCCCAGCAGTCACTTGGGAGAAAAATATTGAAAATGCATTCACAAACACTCCTCTCTCTTTGTCTGTCCCACGATATTCCTCCCCCCCACCCCGCCCCGAGATCTGGAGGAAAACTGTGTCGAATACGTGGTTATTAACGTTAAGGCGTGGCAAATGGTTGTTGTCCTGTAATAGGATCCAGGCTGTGAAATGGTTCATTCCGTGTTGGTCTCTGAGCCATCTGATTGAGCATGCTGTGAAACTGTGCAGATGGGTAAGGCGGTGAAATCCTGCACTAATTTGTTGTCAGGGTGGCAGATGTTTTATTCTCCTGGTGTGTTCTCTGGCATTTCTCACGGACATGAAACAGAAGCAGAAGAAATTGAATTGCTGTGCTCGCTCTCCCTTGTTCTCCAAGGTAGTTTTGCAACTCGTTTCTCCTGTAATCCTATGAAGTGTGAGAAGAGGTATGTACCTCCTGACTTCTCTTACAACTGTGCTTTATGCTTGCACAGGTAACCTTCTTTACTCATTCAGCTGTAGTTTTCAGCATGGGTGGTTTTCATGGTACATCTCTTGCTTATCGCTTTTGTCTACTTAATACCCTTAATGGTGCTTTAAAGATGAGCATTTGGATGAGTAAATAAACAATCCTGCCTCGAAAATATTTGTCTCCTGACCTCTGGTCTGGGCAATACATAACTGGCAGAAAAGGAGGGTATGGAGAAGGCAGAAGACAACATGCTGATGTGAGCTGCTGTCTAGGCTGCCATGATAGCAAGCCCTTGCTGTTCCTTAAAGCCTTTGGGTGCCAGCGTATGCCACAGGGAATGCTAAGGAAGTGAAGGGAAATGGGAGACAGCTAGCAAAGGTAGTTTTGGCCAAACTCTGTCTTCCTTGAGCATGCAGCATGGTATCATTTGAATTGATGTAGTGAATGCTGGCCAGCTCACTGTTTCTAGAACTGCAAAGCCAACAGTTATTAAAAGTCTTAAATTCGGCTCTAGAAGAGGATAAATGGAATTAGGAGGGTGTCTTCTGAAATAAAAGTTGGTCTTGTCTTGCCACCTGATCTTTGCCATTAGAAAACTAACCATATAGTTTATGCTATAAGCTTAGCCTTGCCTAAGCGAGAGTATAAATTCATTGATACAAACAGATTCAATAATTTTTTAGTGTTAGCTTTTCTAAATAAAAAAAAAAGTATTCTGTACCTTGTACAGCACATAGGCTATGAGGGTAATTCAGCTGGACTCTACCACATCCATGGTATCTTTTTTTTTTTTTACAGAAATATGTAACATTTAGGGTATGGGTGCATCTCCATACTTATTCTAGAGATCTCTGGAACCCTGCAGTATAAGCAGTGGCTGGGCGTATACTGTCAATTTGGGTGAGACGTGACCGAGACATCGCACCCAAGCACTGGGATTGTCTGTGGTGCCTGCACTCTGTCCTGCAGGACTGTGGTGTGACCAGGCAGGAGAGGACTGTAGCTGCAAGCTGCTGCGTGTCCAGGCTGGGCCAGCATGGGCGTGCGTGCTTGGGGTGGCAACCAAAGACAGCATGGCTGTGTCTGTCACCTATGGGTGGCTCCAGGCTACTGCTGTATTTCAGTGTTGTTGTCCAACTGCTACATCCAGCAGTGACTTACCACTTACTCAGTTCAACTTCTAATGTGATCTTCATTCTCGTAAACTTCAAAACTACTTATGAATAGTGTAAAGTTTCACCTGCAAATAAAGGATACAGAGAGGGAGGCAGGAATTCCCTGTGATGCCATGGAGGAGATAAGGGTCTTGGTGAGAATTGACTCCCAGTTTGGCGCTTCCCCAGTGGGGAAGGTTAAACTGGCCATGAGTTGCAGAGGCAAATCAGCAAATCCTTCTTACGCTGTGTGTGCGCAGTCAGGTGGCCCAGTGGGTAATATTCGCAGCATCCCTTGAGTTCTTCTGGATATTGATGAAGGGTTTTTTACAGCTTTAAGCTTACAGCCTTGTCTTTTGGTACTGGATTCATTACTATCAAGCTCTAAGATTTTATTTTATTTTCTTAACTATGAGGTCATTTCCTTCAAAATGAATCTAGCAGGTGATCTTATTGAAGTTTGGAAAACTAGGACTGTCAGACTCTGTACCAGGTGGCAGAGTAGGGTGTGCTCTTCTCCAAAAATGAGCAGCATCTCTCTGAGTGCTGATTTTGACAGAAACCCCAGTGTTGGTTTAAGAGTGATACAACTCATGTATAACTCTTTGCCTGAGGATCTTACTATGCTCCTGTCATTCCTAGTGGCCATCTCGTTCCTGCCTGTCTCGCAGGGGGAGCAGAGCAGTGACAACAGAGGAGATGCTGGAGCTGTCACACCTATTTACAGCTTCTCAGTCACTTGAGGTGAGAATAAACAAACACAGTATTCATGCAGTTGCATGGTTAGCAATTTATTTTTAAAATCAGTCACTTGAAAAATATCAAGGCACAAGGAAAACAGCTCTGTCGGCACTTTCTGTGTGGTCTGCGACCTAGTGCTTGACCGGAGGGATTCCCTCTGTTTCTGTAAATTTAATATAAGAGTTAAGGTAAAGGTCACATCCTTACCCAGTGAAAGCATACGTTTCTCCTCTGAGTAAAGTTGTACTGAGATGGGATGTGGCTCTCTAAATGCAGGAACATACTAATTCTTGTCTGCTGCTGCCATTTTATTCCCTGATTTTATTACCTGCTCTGCAGCGATGAGTAATTATCTTGCATGCAAGCGAGTGATATTTACTGTAAAAAAAAGGCTGAGTGAATTCACAGTTGGGCAAATGTTTAAAAAAATAACAATTAGAGATAGCTTTCCTGTTTTGTTTGAAAACACTGGGGGGGGGGGGGGGGATTGAAAATATAAACATTTTCTCTTAGCTAGCCAAGAAACAAATGCTTGAGATCATATCTTCCAGCATTGCATCCCCAGAAATGTGGGCATGAAAGTGATTGTATTTAGTCACTAAATCTTTAATAAAGTCAAATGATAGCTGGCAGTAGACCATTTGTAAACAAAGCAGTAAGTCAGGAAAGTTGACAGGATTAAAATCTGTGGTCTGTTTTTGGGGCTGAAGTGGGACAATCCCAGACAAACAGAAGGAGGATGAGCCCCTAATAACCCACACAGACACAGTATTTGGGGACATGGGTGTTGCATTCTGATTGTCCTTCTATCTCTGCTTTCCTGCTCCTTCAAAGCTACAGAGGGGACTGCACAGAACAAGCATCTCGTGGCTGGAGCTGTAGATGTCTTGGAGATGAGAGCAATCATCCCTTGAGTGTAGCAGATTGGTTACACGGTCAGATCATTGGTAATCAGCCCCTTAGCAGCTGGCTCTTGGAGATGTACTCCAGTACAGTGGCTGCTGCAAAGGCTGTGGTTGGTGTTCCTAACTGGGACTTACTGGTCCCTTAGGATCTCACCTATTGGTCTGTTTCTGAAGTATGTAGGAAACGGTGTGATTGTGTGTACTTACAAACTTAACATGGACAATGTTTTCAGGGACATGACCTCAGAGCTGTAATGAAATGTCTCATGCTTCTTTGCTCTCATTTTGGGAGGCTTCATCTCTGCTGCTGCCACCTTGCTTTAACATGCTGATTAATGCCTAATTCCCGAGTGACAGCAGCACGTGGTAGTGCTCGAATATCTCTGCCACCATTTGACCCTCTATTGTCATGGCTCTGTGTGGTGGTACTGTTCCTTTCCTGCCCGCCTCATCAGCTAGTACCAAATAAGTTGGGTGTTTGTCACTTAGAACTGCTAAGGGATGTATTTATTCAGTAATGTGTCCCATGTAGGATCCTGTGCATGGATGTGGTACTTCCTGTTGTCATTCCCAGTGGTTCATCAATAGCAAGCTCTGCATTTCCCTGGAGGTACCAGATTGTAGCTTCCAACACACAGCATGTTTGGGCTTTTGCTTCTCCCACTCACATTCTACCTCCTGTTTTTCTAAATAATCATAAAGCAGACTTGCTTTTGTGAGTCCAGGCATTGCTGGAACCAGTGCTTCAAGCAGCACAACTCCCATTCATCTTTTGAGTGTGCTACCATTTTTGCTGTAGGAGCATTTATTTCGTATGCAATCTGGGCTACATTTATTTTTGTAGGTCCAAATTCAACTGTGGGCTGTGCTGCCCAAACCCAGCACTGGATTTCTGTTGTGGGAACCATCAGTAAAACCCTGAATCCTCCCGAATGGGATTTTATTAATTTTTTTAATCTATTTCACAGAAGCCACTAGATAGCCTCCAAATCTGTTCTTTGGAAAATGTGACAAATCTGCAAAGAGACAGGTTGATGGGAACAATTGCTGTTAAAAGGCAGGAGGCAAAACGGGGCATATGTGCGTTCACATCACGTAAACCCGATGCCTACCAGTGGGCGCCTGTACACGCTTTCCCTGCCCAGGCAAGCCTGGCAGCGACAGGATGCTGCCTGACCTTATTGCCACGTAAGGACAGGGTTGGCCCTGGCTGTGTTGCCGGAGTGGAGCAGCAGACAGCTCCCCATTTGTGTGTCCCAGGCAGAGCGGTGGCCCCTGAGCCCTGAGGAGCATGTGTGGAAGGAAGAAAGCTGCTAACAGTGGTGGTAAATCCTGTTAGTCCTTCAGTTTCGATGCTCTTGCCTCAGCAGCAACACAAAGGAGCTCTCAAGTCAGTGAAGCCGACAGAAAAGAGTAATTGCTTTGTGGATATCCTTCTTTGCGCAAGCTTTCTTTCGCCAAAGCAGTCTGAGTTCACGTGCTTCTTCGTTCACTTGTCAGGCAGTTCTCATGAGCACCCAAGTCAGCCCTGTGATTGGGAAAGGGCAGCCTGCTTGCAACTGTTCTCAACTGTCTGCTGGTATTCCCCTCCCCTTCTATCAGTGCGGCATTTTGTTTTTATCTCAGTTACAAAATCTCATGCTATTGCATATGCATGTGCTTTCAGATCTGGATTTCAAAAGCATGCATTTAGGTCCAGTTTTCATGCTTTGATACGTTACAAGGACTCCATTTGCATAGTCCATTTCAGGTTGTTAGTCTATGTTTAGATTTTCCACCCTGTCAGTGAAATTACAATTGTCCTTATACATGTATGTCAAGGTGGGCTAAAGATTCCCCCCCCCCCCCCCCCCCCTTTCCAGGCCTTCTCTGATCAAATGATAACTGTTTGTAGCTGTTCTGCACCTCCCCACTCCATCTTTTAAATCAAGTCCTCTCAGCAGCAAGTTCAGGTTAACCAGTAAGAGTTTCTAGCTGGCCGGGTGAAAGCTGAGGTCGTCTGGCATGTTTTCAACGAATGCATAAGTCCTAAGGACCGAAATTGCATGTCTGTGCTGGCTTCATGTCTTTGGAGAGGGTAGAAAAAGCTCACATGTGGGATACAAATGAAGGTGTCTAAAAAGATGTGGTTATTGCCTTGAACTGAAGTCAGTACCTCTATGTTGTGTGTCAGATATGCTTGGAGTGGTTTGGGTCCAGTTAGCATTGGTCTGGTTTAGATTAATTTCTTTTCACTCTCAGTATCTTTATGGCAAAAAGAGGCAGATTTAATTCATCTGAAACCATGATGCAAAATAGCAGTTCATTTTTTATTAAAATTACATTTAATCTTGCTGGTAGCTTGTTTTTCTTCATACCTTTTTCACTTGACAGAACAAGATGGCCAGCAGATATAAAGGCTATCACCTGCAAGAAACTTTCTTAAATGTGCCTTTCATGCTTATTCATTTCTGAGCTCTGAAGACTAGTGCATCGGTGTTGTGTAAGTCAAGCATTTACATTTATACTATGATATAATGCAGCATCATTATGGTCATAAACCTGCTTTGACATGAGAAGTATCCTTTCCTTATCTTATTCAGCACTTTGTGTAAAAACGTTTGATTTTTCACTGAGATGTTGTTAATAGCAACCGAAACATTTATCTTGGTAACATCATGTCTCTTAATCAACAAAAGATCACAGTAACCTTTAGAGAAAGTAGAGTACATCAATATCCCTATAATTCACTCCACCAATGTCAGACTTTCCATGCATAAAATCTTGTTTGCATTTCTGAAAAGGAAAGAAATATGTCATCCTTTAAATTACAGGCTTTAATGAAGGCCTACAATTAAAATAATATGGATCAGATAATATTTTAAGGCTGTCAGCTCATACTTGGTTCGTCTTGTTCTGTCTCTAGATGCCCAAGTACAGTTGGCAGATGCCGATGCTGCATTATCTTGCTTTTTCTAATGTCATAACTAGAGATCAACGGGTCAGCTGTGCACTTTTCAGCCCCAGAATGCCAGGCAGCCTTTGACCAAAATCATTCATGGTCTAAGTGATTGAGATGGATCAAAGGCAGGAGAACAGGTATTAAGTAGAGGAATTGGAAAGATAAGAGGGGAAATAGAGCCGGATGAAAAAAATGAGGGAAAATAGAAGTATAATGAGAGCAGAGAAGGAGAGATGAGCGTGAGATGGGAGAAAGGATGCAAGATGAAATGTGACTGAATGCAGATAATAGAATCATAGAATATCTCAAGTTGGAAGGGACCCATAATGATCATTGAGTCCAATACCCTGCTCCTTGCAGGACTATCTAAAACATATGACTAAAAGCATTGTCCAGATCCTCATTGAACTCTGACAGGCTTGGTGCCGTGACTACTTCCCTGGGGAGCCTGTTCCAGTGACTGACCACCCTCTCAGTGAAGAACCTTTTCCTAATGTCCAATCTGACCTTCCCTGATGCAGCTTCATTCCATTTTCTCATGTTCTGTTGCTGGTCACCAGACGGAGAAACCAAGCGCCAAGACAGAGGAGATCAGCACTGTCCCCTCTGCTCCCCCCCGCCCCGGAGGAAGTCGTAGTCTGCCAAGAGGTCACCCCTCAGCCTTCTCTTCTCTAAACTGAACAAACCAAGTGACCTCAGCTGTTCCTTGTAAGTCTTGCCCTTGAGACCTTTCACCATCTTGGTCATCCTCCTCTGGACATACTCCAGAGGAGTTTGTATACATATATAGTTTGATGTCCTTCTTGTATTGAGGTGCTCAAAACTGCACACAGTTTTTGCTCTGGTTCCTCAGTTTGATGTGTTTCAGCACACCCAACCTGAATAACTTGGGGGATATTAGCTATGTTTGCTGGTCTTCAGTGCTTGATTGTAAGGCTGTTTGCTCTGGCACAACTCTTTTGGGGAACGGCTGTTTTCTTTTTCCTCTAGCTTAACCCTGAGAGAAGACGATGGTGCAAAGAATTGATGTGAGGCAATTACCTTTTGTAATAAGGGCATTTCCCCTGCCATAGCCCAATCATGGTCTTTTCTGAAAAGAAGAATAAGCATGCCCTTGTATTTTAGCCTCTTGTTGAAAAGTGTTCAACATCAGCCTTTAGATGATCTGAAGAAAAAAAATCTGTAGTTATACAGAGTTATTCTCCTAACAGACGTAGGAGAACAGCTTGCTAGACTTTCAGTTTGTTTAGTGTTATGAAGCCACTGGTTCATTAGGGCTGGTGATACAAGCTATAGATGAGAATGATTAAAAATTAACATCAGAATATCGCTAGTCTATTACAGAGCAAGACAGATTTGGAGTTAGAGGTGAGCTGAACACTGGTAATCCTTCAGAGAGTCATCAGCTGGTCTTGTGCTGGACACTGAACAAGTACAGAAAACCCTGAAGAGCTTACAATCAAAACAGACAAGATAAGGAAAGAATGAACTTAACATATGAATCAGAGGGAAGGATTAAGGTCCCTAAAGAAAATTAGTTCCACTTTTCCTTTTTTCCTGCTTCATTTTGCAAATAATCAGATTTGCAACACAGATCTTGTTGTGACACACACAAATCCTAACTGTCTGTTTTTGCTGCTGTCCTCTGCATGTGAGCAGATTCTTGCTCAAAGCCCATCTCATTTGCAGTCTTTACAGGCCAAGATCAATTGGCAGCTGGCGCTTGGTTCCAAGTAATAGATGAGGATTTTTTTGATACAAGATGTACTGTAGTTTTCATTGAAAGGTGCCAGTTCATTCTGAAGGCAGATGTGACCCAATGATATTTCCTCAGTAATGAGTCATACACTCTAATGCTTTCTAGAGATTTTTTTCTCTCTCTTTTTTTTTTTTCCTTCTATCAGGTCGGCAAGACTGGGATGAATTGGTAATGCTCCTTTTTTTTTTTCTTATGGTACAACTGTAAGGAGCTTGAAACACAAAGGATGGGTAGTGGTCAGATTTACAGGGAGTGTGGGTATCTATAGACAAGGGGTACTGGTGGGATTTTCAAAGCAGCTTTTCTGCAGCTCCTCAAAGAGCAAGCACTTTCTCTTTGGGGAAACGCAAGTGGTGCCTGTGTAGCGGGATTATAGAGGGAAATGGGTCCTAATGGAAGGAGAGAAGTGGGAGCTTACTCTTCTGCTATGGCTTGGTTGTTCACTAGTCTGCCCCTTCTGTCTCTGGGGCTGGCATGCAAAATCCAGGCTCTGCTTTCACCTTGGAGATGGTGGCACTGGTTTTGTTGTATCAGTGCTGGGGGTAATTTAGGAGGAAAAATGCTGCTGTGGGCAGAGCTGCAATACACAGACAGGATCCCTGCTTGGTATTTGAAGAACATGTTTAACGTCAGTGACCCTTATGTGTATGTGGGAATTGGCGTGTTAGTCCCTCTTTTCACACTGAGGCTCTGTCCACCCACAGAATTGAAGGAGAGGGACAAAAGTTTTTGCTTCTGTTTCCTCTTCCTTCTCTATTTAAACTGTAAGAGCAAGAAGCTGCTCTTGATAAAATTGGATGAAACAAGATTCCTGACAGCAGTGCTGCATAACTCCTGACTTGAGCTCCATTTTGATGTGTTCTCATCTTAGCTGGGAAGATCCAAGCTTGAGAAACATGGCCTTGGACTGGGGAATGAGTATATTCATTTCCCATCTCATTCTTTGTAGAACTTGCAACAGAACGTTGAAGTTGACCAAGGCCCACTGTAAAATCTTACAGGGCTTGTATCTGAAGTAATTAGAAAGACTCTCTTAAATTTCTGGGGAGGGGGTTTACTCTGGGTCAATGTGAAGTACACAAGGCATATAGGACTTCCCAACAGATTGCCTTCCCCTGCACATGTTTGTGATGTACCTCTTCTTTCTCACCCCCTCCGTATCTGTGTCTGTCTTCTCGTATCACTACCTCCTGTTATCCTTTCAGCAGCATGTGATGATCCAGAAACCCAGACCAGAGAGTGAAGAGGAACAGCACACTGTAGCTTCCCAAGCCACAGGCAGGAGGGCCATTGCTTTTACATGCAGAGGCTGTAACAGGCACCAGCACAGTCTGACAATTATTCCTCTTCCTGAAACGGCGTGGCATAATCTGGTTCTTATCTCCATCACAGTATGTGAATATCCCTGTTGGATGAAGCAGGGTGTTGGATTTTGTGAATATTCTTTAGTTGTGTCTTCTCAGTTTTGCCTGCAAGCATATAAACCCTGCAGCCCTCTGAAATCAGTGACATGATTGTGTATGACAGTCATTAGTGGGTGAAACAGAAATCTGTCTGTGAGCATCTGTTTTGAGGGAGCCAAATATAATTAAAGTTTAACCATGCTGCATTTGCTCTTTTATTTACTTGGACCCAGTCCCCCTTCTTAGGGGTAACGGTCACAATTCTTGGCCTTCTGAGGAGTTTGACTTGCTGCTTCTTGTTGTTGTACACGTGTTTTATCTAAGTGTGTTCTGTATCACAGGCTGGGTCAAACAGGTATGTTCAGAGATTCACTTCAGGATAATGAAACTCTACCAACCTCAATGTCTTCAAGATTTTCCCATGGGGAATCCTTTCTGATTTCAGGTTGTTCTGAATGGGCAGGCACTACACTGCTGTGTTAGCTAACATAGATCAGGTGAAAAAATGACAGGTGTGATTTTTTTTTTTTTGCTTATAATTTCCCCAAACTTATAGTATATTATTGCAGTAAATGTCAATATAAAACTAATGCAAAGAGGAGAACTGGATTCAATGAATTCACTCCTTTGATTTTCTCATGCATAGAGCAGACATGGATATGCCATGCATAGGTAAAGGATATCTGACAGCAGTTGGTCGCTTACACTGTATTGACTCTTGGTATGAAGAGCCACTGATAATTCTGATAACTAGTTATAGTTATAAATTAATTACACTGCAGTTGAAATGCCTAGGCAAGACCGGGACCTCACTGTGGCAGGCTTTGTGTAAATTAAAATTAAGTGACACTACAGGGAAGGTCAACCGTTCTGCCAAAAAAACCCTGAACTTCTGTTCAGAAGAACTTCATGAAGAAGTAAGAACAACAACAAAACAATAATGAAAGAAGGACAGAGAAATGTACATTTCTGAAGGTACTGACTTGGGCAATAGCAAGGATGCAAATAAGAGTTTCTTGATGAGCCTGCTTGCCCATGGTGCCCAATATGTCTCAAACTATTTTTCTCCAGGTGGGTGGCTGTCTACAATCACTAGTGTTTCTGCTTTGAAGCCAGTAAAGCTTTTCCACTGGCTTCTTTCTACAAGCTCTCTAGATTGTACTGTAGTGGAATGTGGTTTGGAATTGGCCTGAAACCACATCGTATTCATCTTTTAAATTTGGGTTGTTTGTTTGACTGACTTAACTTGATTTCATACCAGCAATCTGGAAATAAAAGGTTCAAGAGTGATTCGCGTGTTTCCCATACAAGCCAAGCCTGGAATATTTTTCTAATATTTTATAATTTCCTGCTTCTGTAGGTCACTTGTTACTGAACTGAGCTGGAGCTTATTTTTATGTGGTGAATCTCTAAGCTGGGCAGTTGTCTTGCACTGATATACTGCATTTTGTCAGTTATATTTCCATGATGCTGTTTGAGCAACAGGATGGATTAAATGCATTTTTGTTCTGTAACTAATTCTATGTACTTGCCAATAAACAAATAACGTCTTTCCTTAACTTAGAGGAACTTCAAGTAATGGTAAACCACAGATGAAAGGAATTATGTTCTCCTTTAAGGATGCAATGCAGAGATCGATTTTGTACAGTCTTTCCAGTCAGGGAGTATATTAAGGCATGATTTCCAATTTATTTTCAAGGGAGAACTGGATCAGGTATTGAATGACCTAGGAGGAAAGCACTCAGAGCAGCACCTGTGCTTTTACAGAGTGCAAAGATTTTACTTAGGCCTTGGAGAAACTTTGCATAAAAGATTGTCTTGAGTTCAGAGCTACCAACAGATACGTAGAAAACATTGTTTTATTTGGAAAGTTTTAAACTTTCTAACTTGATCTTATTTTAACTTGAGTGAGCATGGTCATCTGTTTATTATGGTCATCTATTTGTTGTCAGATGTTGCTTTTATCTCTTTGACTATGCTTTCAGCATACAATCGTTCATATTACAAAAGGACTCATGATTTGCAGGGCACTTTCAAAATGACAAAATGCAGAATTGCTTTAAAGAAATGATAATTTCTTTTGAAAAATCCTTCCCTTTTTCTCTGCTATTCCTTGTATTATTAGTGTATTGATTTAGTTACACTTAAGATGGGTCTGTGTAGATAGTTTTAGATGTATGTCTGTCTGTCACTTTTTTTACTGCAAATCTAAGGCCTTGAATGTAATAATGGGAGTAGGAAATATGTTTCTGCCAGCACCTAGCAAGGTAAAAATTTCTCGTATAAGCCTGCAAATGAGCACTCTGTGTACTCTCTCAAGATTAAGTACTTGCATTCCCATATATTGCCAATGGAGAGCAATAAGCGTCTTCCCAAGAGAGATCTTGGTGTGCGGTTTAAATTCCTAAATTTGCCTCCTTTTGACTGGATGGTGAGTTTGAGAATGTTTTTAGGGAGGCTGCTACTGAGGGTGCAAACCAGATGACGTGAACACCTCTGGCTTTTTTGCTGATGCCTTTAATTGTTTCTTGGGGCATCTCTTGCAATCATTTTTCATTGTGACTTTTCTTCCTGAGCACTCAGTACCTTATTGTGTAATGGATTTATTCATGCAAGACACAGAATGGTGGTGTGGGATGCTTAAGTCTTGTGGAGATATTTTTGAAATGAAGATCTTCAAACCAGCATTCCAAAATGTATGTGATTAAAGATGAGGGATGCTTGCATTTTTTGCAAGTACCAGATATTTGCACTGTTGTTACTGAAAGACTCCCATGCTGCTTGTTAATATTCCTGTGTTGAATTTTTGACAAGTCATGCTCAGCTTGAAAAAGGCTTGAGCTGCAATTCTGAAGACTTCAGCATGGCTGGGGTAAGTCCCTCTGTGAGTAGATGGATAGCTATTAGGCTGCTGGGGTGAGGAGGAGCCCTCTTTCTTGCTGGGAAGCAATAACCTCCAGAATGTTTTGAGGTTAGCTCTGATCAAACTTCCTTTGCCTGTTACCTTTCTGTAAGAGGTCTCCCTTATTAGGCAGCCCATCCGAGTTCAAAGGCTGCACTAAATGGTGCAGGGATATCCCAAACCTCCGCTTTTAACTGAGCTGTGCCTGTATCAGAACCAGTGGCTCCTTGGTGAAAATCTTTGACTTCTCCAATTTTTATCTCCTTCATCATTTAATCTTTTTACCGTACAGTCATTGATGCCATGAAAAAATGAGATTATGATATTTAACTTAAATTGGCTTCAGTAGGGTCATAAATAAAACCTCAGCGTGTATAAAAGTATTATAACCTAGATCAGTGAGTTCATTGTCTAAGTACGTAAGCTTTGGACTGAAGAACCCAGCCAGGTCTTTGGTTGCATTGGAAACTGCGCTACCATGCACACCCTAAGGTCTCCTGTAGCCAGGAGTGTTATGCTTCTGACAGGCACTTTTTTTGCAACTGTGTTTGCTCTCCAGGCCAGCAGGCCAGGCCATAATTCAGATTCCACTGAATAAAATGAAGGGGCAAATGCAAATACAATACAATACAAATACTGAATATGAGCCGGCAGTGTGCCCAGGTGCCAAGAAGGCCAACGGCACCCTGGCCTGTATCAGAAATAGTGTGGCCAGCAGGAGCAGGGAGGTGATTGTCCCCCTGTACTGGGCACTGGTGAGGCCGCACCTGGAGTCCTGTGTTCAGTTTTGGGCCCCTCACTACAGGAAAGACATGGAGGTGCTGGAGCGTGTCCAGAGAAGGGCAACCAAGCTGGTGAGGGGCCTGGAGCACAAGTCTTGTGAGGAGCGACTGAGGGAGCTGGGGCTGTTTAGTCTGGAGAAGAGGAAGCTGAGGGGAGACCTTCTCGCTCTCTACAACTACCTGAAAGCAGGTGCTAGTGAGGGGGTGTTGGTCTCTTCTATCAAGTAACTAGTGATAGGACGAGAGGAAATGGCCTCAAGTTGCGCCAGGGGAGGTTTAGGTGGGATATTGGACAGACATTGGAACAGGCTGCTCAGGGAAGTGGTGGAGTCACCATCCCTGGACGTGTTCAAAAAAACGTGTAGATGTGGCACTTCAGGACATGGTTTAGTGGGCATGGTTGACGGTTGGACTCTGATCTTGAAGGTCTTTTCCAAGCTAACTGATTCTATGATTCTATTTTGACTTTATTTTCTTGTTCCCTGCTCAGCCTTCCATAACACAAGAATAACTGAACAAGCTTTCACAGAAATCACTTTTGGATAGGAAAAAAATTCATTCCCAAGGAAAGCTGTTACATATTCATGTCTTTAATTATCCTGTGCAGCCTTAACAACTACAAGAGTTCAAAGCACAAATATCAAATTACAAATAGAAGTATAACAAATTATACATTGATTTGTGCCCATCCTCTGCGTATGTCAGCCACTAAGGAGTGCAATTTGGCCTACACATATATAGACATGTTTATCTAGGGAGAAAGAATCAATGTATGATTTATTATATTTTTCTGTAATGTGCTCTGAACTGTTTGAACAATGTTAAACATAAGCCCACAACACAGATGGCTTGGCTGTTCTGTTTTTGTTTGGCATGATAAAGATATCATCAGCTGCTGTCTAGTTAAGCCACACTTAACCATCCTTTGATGGTCTTGGTACATGAGCAAAGCCTATGTTGTGAGAATCTGGGTTTGTGAGAACATACAGAATATTTGGCTCTGATGATGGCTGTTATCACACTTTCATGAAGGCTTCTGTCCCCCTGAAAGAGCCAGTGAAATGTCCCGTATGGGTGCTCCTCTTTTACTTTAAAGATAAAAAAAAAAAAAACCAAACCCAGGCTTATTTTAAGCCATTCGTGAAATGTGTTCATGTTATGCTTCCTGACTGCACTGAAGTGGATGAGAAACACATGTTACTACTCTTCCTTGAGCTCTGCTGTGGGAACAGTAAATCTAGAAGATGGTTGAAATAGTTGCCTGTTGGCACTGAGTTCTTAAGCACTCAAGATTTACACGTGATCGAGCTTTTAGTCTCTTCATGATATTTAACAAATAGTTACGTTGGAAGAAACTGTCCTTAACATGATGAATACTACTCTTCAAATACTAGAAATTAGGAAACTGTCAACATTTTTTCACCTTCCAATTTTTGTTTTCTGGTGTATTGTGTGATTAGCTCACTCATGAGACAAAAATGCAAGAGAATAGGATTAATTTTTAAGCAAGTTGTGTTTTCTTCAGGTGTAAACCACTACTGAAGCATTACAGAATAAGTTGAAGGAGGATATGCATTCTATAGATTGTTCAAGCCATATGTTGAGCCTGATATGCCTGATGGGATCAAGACGTATGGCAACCTGACAGATGTTGGTATTCTGTCAAGTGAAGTGTATGCAGTAGAGATAACATTTGGCAGTCCTCTTTTCTTCCTAGAAGCTGTTCTGTATGCTTTACTTGACCTTTGTGCCAGCCGCTATCCTTGAGGTCTCCAGACACGAAGAGGGCTAACACTGTCAGCTTTTTCTCCTTTATTTTGTCCACTCCCACTGGAATATATTATTTTGGTTGATTCTCAGGCTTGTTGTGTGTCTTGAACTAGGTGTCAAGCAAGCAAGCAAAAATGTTTGCAAAGATAGCTTTAAATAAGAGATGAGAAATATATGTCAAATATTCTGTCAATATACCTCAGCCCTCCCCGCTTTTTTGTTCCTGAAAATATAATGCAACATGAAAATGAAAGGAAAAAAAAAAAAAGGAAAAAAAACATTGAGTGAAAATGATGCATAGCCAAGATAAAATTGTATACATCGTTACCAGTTTTCTTTCTCCTCTGTTTTTTTCAGGGAGTCTGATAGCATATATAAACTTAAAAATCATTATGGAATAAGCTGAGACTATTAAATTGTTTTGATTTCCCTTCTGAGGCTTTCTGTTGGATGCCTGCAAGTATTTTGCATGGGGGAATTAATCTCTGGAAGTCATCACAGAATAATTTTTTCCCGGTGGGTTTGCATTATGATGGGGGGACTGACCTAACTCTTACGTTATCATATTTGAAGATAGATTCCAGGTAGCTATCTCAAAGGTGCTGAAAATGAGGCATTTATATCGTATCATTAGGTACAGCAGAGCTGCAATGGTAGCAATTACTTTCCTCAATAGGCAAATGTATCCCAACTTGTCTTTGTAGTACAACCATCACTGTGTAAAATACATTAGATGTATAGTTTGAAAGCTTTTGAGTCTGCATGGAATAGTAAGTAATTTCTCTGATGAAATAGAGCTAAGCTATATTATGCCTGTTAGTGTGCTTTAGTTAAACCTCAGCCAATTAATTTTTCATGGGCTGTGTAACAGGGATTGGAGGTAGCATGCAAGATTTTTTTTTATTGCTACTGAGTGTTGGTTTGAACAGTGGTCAGCATATACACCATAGAGGAATTCGTATGTTGTTATTTTTTCTCTAGAGGAATAAGATAATGTCCAAAATGTTGCATCCTTCTAGGTCTAGCCCCTAACACCTGCCCCTTGAAATTCTTTTAGTGTTTGTGAAAAGCATCCCTATTACAGAATACTGAAGGATACAGTGATTTACAAAATCACTGCTTTTGCCCATGCCTGAAGTCTAGTGATTTAAACAATTTTTCATCTGGAACTAGTTCTAGTTTTGAAATTGTGTCACTGCTTCCATTACTGTGAATGGCTGCCAATTCCCATCCTTCCCCCCCAGGAATAACCTAAGCATCTTGTTAGGCTCAGGGAGAGGAAGCAGAAGAAAAATCAAAAGAATACGAATGTCAGCCCCTTTCTCTGCTACCAAGATACCTTGGCCACAACAGTAAATTGATGAGGCATTGACATTTTGTGAGAGATGAACATGGCTGCAAAGATCACGGTGGAGGAAGGGCTTGTGCAGCCCTTTTTCACTTTGAGAAATGGGATTAGGCTTCATGCAGTTTTTTCCTGTACATCCACTCTTGAGCTCTGCTCTGTGGTTTTCCACTTATGCCTCATCATTTGACTTTTCTATTTATGGTGGGAATGCCTTTTCCTCTTGCAGATGTGAAATGCCATTACAGCCAGCTTGCGTTACTCTTTTTTCCTCTTTATCCTCCAGCACATAGAGTGCCACTTAATCTCTGCATAAGAACAACTGAAACTTCCACTGATACCATGTAACTGTGTGCTTGTCTTCAGTCAGTGATACTGCCTTGTGTCTTTAAAGCAAAGCTGTCCCTTGAGACCTTAAAACATTATGCCCTAGGCAGTGTTCCTTTCTTTTCCCCCAGATTGGTTTTTGGGGGGGTTTTTTGGTTGGGTTTTTTTTGGTTTTGGTTTGGTTTTTTTTTGTAAGAGAGGAACTTGACACCGGAATGAAATTGCAAGTGTGGATCAGAGCAGCAGACCACGTAAATCCAGTTAAATCCAGAAGTTTGGTTTTGAAGTTACCAGTTCCAAGAATATCAGAAGATTCTGCAAGAAACTGTCCAATAGGTGGGATAATCAGCACCTCCTTCTTCTCACATATGATTAAAGAGTTTAAACTCAGAAGTTTGGTGTTTGAAGCCCTTCCAGAATCATGTTCAATATTAAACTGGTACAGTTCTGTAGATTGCTCTTAATCTCTAAAGGAATTCCTGTTCTCTCTGAGTTTCCCAGCATGACTACACATGGTGTGAAAAGGTCCTCTGTTTTGCCAGTTTTGGAAATTGTAAACAGATTTGAATAGCTCCTACTCGTGATAACACTGATGGTTAGTTTTATAGCCTCCTACTGAGTTTTTCCATATTGATAAATACTTGCCTTTCTGGCTCCCTCTGTTTGTATTTTTTCTGCTATGTGCGTGTGCTCCTGGAAGCATGAAAGTTATAACTGTGTGTAAATGGGACCCAGGCATCTTCTACTTCCCCAGCATGGTGTCCACAATAGGATGCTAACTTCAGTTGTATTAGTTATGTGGAACGTCAGCTAGTGCTGCTGTTTGAAGGTTGTTCCTGGCACATCCAGGTAGTTTAAAGCATGTCTGCTTGATTGCCCTGCACGCTTCTGTGGTATTCACCACCCCATCGAATTTAGAGTATACAAATTCACAGTTTGGATTATATGTGACTTGGAGTTGCAGCTTCTTCATACAGGTTGTTTGCATTTCTGTTCAACACTGGCAAAGCTTGCTCTTTTCCTTGGTGCAGCATTGCTGGCATTGGCTGGAAAGAGAGGAGGCATTCTTGGGACCAGGGATAGGGTGAGAAACTCCTCTTGTTTCCGTTTGAGGCTTGCCAGCAATAAAAAGGTTTTTGTTTGTTCTCAGCCTTCCACACTTGGAAGGTGAAATCCAACATCAGTTGGTTGAGATTAATAGTTTAAAAGCAGTAGGTTTTTTTAATTTGAAATAATAAAAGCTATTTCAAGGGGGTGCTAGGCAGATGTAAATTGTGGGAATGAAATCACAGCATGTTTATCATTAGGGTATCTTGGATGCTACCTGTGCAGAAATATGAGAGTGAAAAAATCAGGGTGAAAACACTTACCTTTATGCCAGTTATTTACACTGTTTGTTGCAGCTGATTCAGCCAAGTAACTTTCCACAGAGAGGTGCTCCAGTCTGCACAAGGCATGTGCTCCTGTAAGGCTCCTGAGGGGTAGCTGTGCTTAGGGACAAAGATCTAGCTGAGCTCGGTTCCCCATGGGAATACTTTAGTTCAGGGAAACCAGTTTCTACAGCCAAGAGGAAACTCGGAATCAGAGTGTCTGCCGCAGCATCTTGGAACATCTTGGAATGTTCCTTCCTGAATATCTAGCCACCTGTTGGCCACGGCAACTCTTGGTGTGGTTCAACAGCAAGGCTGAAAACCAAATCTCTGGCATCTGAGATACTGCTGATAAGGAACAGCTGTGAACAGTGATCTCGTCAAAAAGGACAAAGACATTACATCTAGCGTAGCATGAATTGGGAAAGCAGCAGAGGAAGTAATACACAGGTCCTAGGAATATCATGAATTAGAAGAAAAGCAGGGCTTTATAGAATTGATAGAATAGAGAGGTTTTAACAGGATTAAAAATAACAGGTGAAATCCTGATGCTTCCAAGTTAGAGTGAAAATTTTCCATTGCCACTGGTAGGGTGAGCATTTTGACAACTATATTTTGAAAATAAGCAGCTGTTTTTCCTAAGCTTGTCAACCTGAGACTGTGATTTCAGGGTGAAGCAGGGATCTGAATTAGTTAAATAAGAATTTGAAGTTAACTGCATAAAGCATTTGCATGGATCCTCCCTCTTCAGAGACCTGTTTAATGAAATTAAAGAGAATTGCCTTAGGTGCCCTTTAATTTTGGTTGTGTGGGGTTTTAATGCATTTAAACTAATCACTTGCAGTGAACATGGAATAACTGTCCTGCTTGTCCCTGTGTACCCAGTCTTCACACTAAGTAGTAGGGTGATATTCTGGCAAGTGGTGGACAGAACTTGGTTCTCTAGATATTACCAGTAAATAAATAGTAGCCAGGGCATCTTCATTTACATAATAGTGCCTGCTTTAGATGAGGAGAATATATACATATGCACGTTTCTGTGAGACACAAGAGAATTAGTGTGGGAAGAATATTGGTCATGTGGGGTATCTCCTTAGTGCAAAACATTTATTTAAAAAGAGCTTAAGAAATAAAATACGGTTATGAAGCTTTTGCAAACCTGTATATTGCTACCATCTTTGGCAACTGCATTAGATTGATTTGCGATTGCAGCTAGAAGGTTTTCAGACACAAATATGCAGTGTAGCAATCACACACTGCCAGGGCAGAAGGAAATAATAATTTCATTTTAGGTGTTCAGAATATGCCATCATGTCAAAATATGCTGTCTAAAATTTAACCAAAAAGAAACACTGAAAAATTAGATATTCTGAAGTAACAACAGGGATTTTACAAAACGATGTCTGAGCTGGGGAGACATTTTGCCTGTCAGCATCCCATCCCCAGAGTGGTGTGTGGTGAGGCCAGGGCCAAGAAACAGCACAGCTGTTAAATCTGCTGCTGAGGTTTCATAATTTCTGGAAAATGGCTACTAGAAGATTCAGCTGTGCTTTCAAATCTCTATCCCAAGCCTGGGTTCCCAGTGAGGTAGCCGGAATTAAGTGTTACACTTCTCTAGCTGACTATGAAAAAAATGATGGACACCTGATTCTCAAAGAAATGGAGCAATGTTATTGTGAAGTAATGGATTTTCTGTGATCCTACTTAAGAAAGGTATCATTTTTAGAGTATTGGTGACTCGTACCTGACATGTTGTTTTTCCTTCATGTGAATCATTCTGGTTTTAAAATAGGATTTTTCTGCTAACTGGAAAGTGTATCACTTAACTGTTCAAGAGCCGCCTTCTCCTGCTCGTGACCCTAAAGCATCCTCTTGGATGTCAGTAGGAGGTATTCAGCGCAGTGGGTGTTCCCATTACCACTTGACATGCTGTTTGGTTTTTCTGCCTGTTGCTATTTAATGATTTGAATTCTTTCTTCGCCAGTCCCAGAAGCCATTTAGCAAGCGACGTACTATTAGTGCTACTTAACAGTATCAACAGAGTCACTAGGAAAAGAGTTTTATTTCCAAGCAGTGCTACAGCATTCCCCCTCGCCATCTGCTCCTGCTATGTCCCTCGCTGTCACATTTCCCAGTTAACCCTTTGCTCTGACCTCCTCGCCCGGTGCTCTTGGGGAGGGTGGCACAGGTTCTGCACAACTTTGAGCTATAAAAACCCTCGGACGCTAAAACAGACTGCAGGTCACTGTAATGGCAGTGACGGGTCAAGTTCTTGGCTGATGTGAATTGGTGTATATTTGCTTTGTAGAGGCACGGACAGACAAATAGAGCGAGCACAGAAAGCACTGCAGGCTGTCTATCCTTAGCCTACTGTTTATCACAGGCACTTTGCAACTCCCATTAGTGTCAGGTCTGGATGTCTCTCAGCCTTTAATGTAATACCTCAAATAAGACTGCAGAGGGAAGATACTGTACCTTTGGGGAGAACAAAGACATCAAGACTGAGGATGAGATTCATCTCACTGAAGTTAATCTACCAAAAAGATAGATTGCCAGTTGATATTAATCATCTGTGCTTCCCTCTCTTCAGTGGAGAGATGGGCATATCTCCCAAGGATGATTTACATGACTCTAATTACTGGGCAACCCTGACTGTTAAGTGGGAGTCAGAGGCCAGACTGAGGAGGATGCTCAGCTTTAGATGAGCTCAGGTGGCAGCTGGACAACTTCATGGTAGCAAAATTCTTTGTAAATTATTAAATCCATAGCAGTAGCATCTGGCTTATGAATTTCCTAAGCCGAACACAGTTGGAGGCTGTGAATTGTTAAGGGGTAGTATCAGATGTGCTTGTCCTCTTGTGCTCTTACTATTTCCTAAGCATCTATTTATGGCCACTGTTGGAACTAACGCACAAGGGCGATGGACTTTCTGTTTGACACCATATGGCCATTCCTGTGCTCTTATGTGAGGCCATTTTAGCAGTGAGAAGGGGGGAATACACACTTAGTAAGGGATGATTTCTGCAAACGGGAAATTGGCAGTAAGGTTTATTTCCAGATCTGCGGTGAAGTGCTACTGACCTACAAACAGAAAAACTGGAAGTCAATTTTACAGAAAGAGCCTGTGCCAGGTGCTGAATGTTAGTGCTTTATATCAGGTCACCGCAAGCCTTTCGGAGATTCAGATGAGCTGTTTCACCATGTGTTCCCCTCAGATGGTGCAAACAGCTTGTCTGAGCCTTAGATGGTACAAGGAGATTCAGATCTGACATCATTTGCCACTAGTGTGGTGTGTAGCTGTGCTGCTACGCGAATGCTCCCTGCTTCTGTGACAGCACCAGGTGGACTAACAGGGTGGAAGCTTGTCACTTCAAATAACTCATTGAGAGCACAGAATGTGTGGCCCAAAACCCAGGTGTCACTCACCAGAACAGTGCTCGTGACCTCCCACTCTCTTGGGCACATGCATGTATATGTGTACCTCTCTATTTTGGATGATTGTTCCAGCTGAAAGATTTTGCAGAATTGACCGTCCTAAATGCTGATAGCCTTAAAATGGTTTGCTAAGGAGGGAAGTGCCTCAGATTGAGCATTTTGCTGCCAGTATGGTAAATGTATGCCTGTCACTTGCTACGAAGATCTTTAACTAATGTCTCCATAGCTGTTAAATGGCAGCATCACTGCATAAATAGACTTTTGTTTGAAGTCAGAATTGCCTTTTGTGGCAATCTCTACATAAAAGAAATCCTGATTAAACTGAGCAATGTTTTCCTTATCAAATCCCAAGACATAAAGGCTGGTGGAATTAGATTCAAAACATCAAGCTGGGCTTGTTGTGAAATGGAAGCTGCTTCTCTCTTTAAAGCACACTCTGTGTTGAAACTGGCAGCAAAAATCCTTGATGCAGGGAGAATGTATCAAACTTGACTCTTGCAATTTCCTGTTTCGTTTCTTGCAAACTGCTTTTGTCTAATCATATTTGATCTCAAAGATAACTTTATTTAATGTGGATTAGGTAGTATGACATATCCATTGTGGTCTTTCATCATTCTCTGTTTCATTTTGAATGTGAAATGATATTTTCTAGTACAGATGAAATTTGTTCAGCAGTCAACTTTGAAAGAGTCTGTCTTTTATAGCTCTGTAAAATGTTATGGATAGCAAGCAAAAAAAGTTACTTTATTCTTAAGCTTCTCAAATTCTTTGCTCTAATTTATAGATTACAGTCACCCCTGTGGAGAGGCGAGGTGGTTTATCCTCAAATACTGTCCTGTTTAGCAGCCTCCCTAGCACAGTTGCACACAGCCAGCAGGGGTGTAGTTTGGTACCAAAGGGAGAGGTTACTGGGAGAGTCAAAATGTGCTGTGGGAGTTGAAGGTCAGGGTGTTAAAAGAGGTTGATTTTTCAGCCCAGTGGGCACGGTAATTTAGGGCTGATGGTTTAGCAGCCTTCTGTGATGTGGCTGAACGAAGGCAAGGCTGGTTCCTCTGTTATTCATAGGCTGTGGTGACTTCAACAGTACCACTGAAATTATAATAGTATGCTACTAGTATAAGAGCAGGAAGGATTTTTATTTTGTTGTTATAGAGCCAGAGGATTTCAGCTGTAGAAGAAAGTCCTATTGAGAAAGGTGAAGAATAGTAATACCAGAAACCCAAAAGTGCTTACAAGTAGGGTGTAAACCAGGACATTGTAATTGTGTCCAAAGATTGGAAAGTGGCAGCAGCAGCAGCATGGAGACCACTGTGGGGAAGGAATGGTTGGTTGGTGTTGCAGCAAGAGTGTTTCTTAAGGAGAACATTCTCAGACTTTTTTCAGCTTTCCTTGAAGCACTGGAGTTCTACCAGATCTGAAAGGAGACTGTAGGTAGGATGCACTGATGTCTAGGTTTTACTCATTGCTCAAGACCAAACCAGTCATCAAGGCCATGATGGAATTTTTCCCTTCTGGTCAGGCTGGCGGAGAGATTTGGACATATGGCTCTGGGTTTTTGGGGTTTTTTTCCCCCACTAAAGCCATGGGTTTGGTCTACCTACCTACTACAGTCCTCCGGGAGTTTTAGTTACTGACTACTGCGGAAACTTGGGGCTTTATGATAATCACACTGCTAGTGCTCTTCCTGCAGTACATAACAGTTGTAGTTCCTGAGGTTGCTGAGCATTTATAGATATGTGAAGCAGATGTTCTGCAGCTTTTTCTGAAACAATGTCCTCTACTTGCATGAGACTGGAGCCTGCACTAGGTGAGCCAGGGGAGACTCTTTCAGATCTGCGTTCCCAAACATACAAGGGACAAGGATGGAAGAAAAAAAAAAAAGCTTTTGTGCGCACCTTTTTTTTTAGTAGTAGATGGTCTTAGTACTGCAGTAGGTACCCTTCTCTTGCCTGAATGAGGAATCCATACGTTTGCAGAAGGATGTAATTTTACACGTCTATGTAGAATGTAAAATAGTTGTTGAATCATGAAGAATGTGTTGTGATCTAGGATGAAGTTGGGAAGACAGTTGGAACCCGTATAAGGACAAGGTTAAATGATTCCTTTTTTCTTTATCTTTTCCATATTCCTGTATTGAATAACTACTATCTTACTGAGAACTTTTCCTGGTACCACTGAGAAATCCACTAACGACACCAAAGAAACTGTGTCCTTCCCTGTAGGAAGGTGGGAGAAGCATTAGAAACCTGCCACTTACTTCATTGCTATGGAGCCTTTTAAAATCCAATTTGAAGTTTTCCATTGTATAGATTTATAAATCCTGAATCGTTGCAATGGTGTGTTTTGCAAGTGAAGTTAGTGCACAGAGTGCACTCCACCTGTTCTTCAGTAACAACTTTTGCAATTCATATGTTTTTGCATGATCTCTACGTAATCAAGGGTTCGCTTCTGAGTGATACATGAAAGGAGAACAGATTCTCTGCATCATGTCCTTGCTGTACATCCTTGCTGTGCTTGCTCGATGCCTTATGGTAGTATGATACCATTGCTGGTAGTCACAAAACAATCATGTTGCTGTAAACTTACATTTTGGTACGTGAGTGCTTTGTGGATAGCTGTATCTCTTCTTTCTAAATGCCTATAATTACTTAGGTTGACTCGGAGCCTGTGTGCTAGCTTTTATGTATAGTCTGTGTGATATACATAGGTTTTCTGCAATAATAATGATTCTAACAGAAATGCAAGAACTATTGTAAAGTAATTTTGCAGGTTTGCTAGTGGTTAGTCTTTTGTAATGACTTTGAGACAAAGCAAATACAGATACTGGCCTTCAATCTAATTTTGCCCTATCTTTCTTCACAGCTTCCTGTTATGGGAGGAGCCTTTATGGACTCACCCAATGAGGACTTCAGTACGGAGTACTCCTTGTTTAACTCATCAGCCAATGTCCATGCAGCTTCTTCCATGCAGAATCCACCAGAAGAGACATCCCGTTCTTCAAATGATGCCATATTGTTATGGATTGCAATAATAGCAACAATTGGAAATATTGTGGTTGTGGGAGTGGTGTATGCCTTCACCTTCTAGGATGACTGTCGCTCCAGACACTGGAAGGGAGGATAACTGCAACAGTATTTGTCATGTGTATGTATGTATGTGTGTATATATACATGTATATCTATATAAATACATATAGGTAGGGACTTTGTTGATTAAGTGCTGCCACAATCATGGAAGTGAAATGCAAGTTACTTATCTTGAATCTTGATAGCAGAAAGTTTGGATGCAATTGCAGATTGTATGGAGGCGAGAGCTTTAATTGAGAACAGAGCCACTACCAGTTTTGTATAGAAATGTAATAAAAGAGAGGCCAACGTGGGTATAGTAAATACAAAGAGAAAGTGAGATTTATATAGAAAGTGCTTATTTTCTACTGTTTAGATTTTTCTAGCAGCTCTTCTGCATTTTGTCAGCTTTTTTGTGCATTTTTTACTGTGCTATAATGTTGTATGAAATTGTTCTATATCATGTTTGCTGAGCATCTTAGTTTTCCAGGTGGACTAAGTGGTTGGCACTGGCTCAGTTCTGATGAAGTAAAAGTTCATCGTGTGTGAGTCTTCAGCATACACTACTAGGCTGTGTTCAAAATTATTAAAGCTATGACAGGCAGATGCATGCTGTCCAACACTTGCCTTCCAGTATCAGTTACTGGATCTGATAATCTATGAATATGAATTGATGCTAAACCTGTCTGCTGTTTGCAGGAGGAGGCACAGCTATTGCAAGGTGTGGCTGCTCTGCAGACCCTCTGCATACCAGAGAAGGACGTGTTATACAGAGCAGCAGCACAAGCTCCCATTTCTGTCTAGAGGTACTGGGTTGCAGTGGTTTGTAGATGTGTCCCTTCCAGGAAACAAAGGCCAAATACCATGCTTTTCAGCTTATTTCACTGTAATCCAGATTTCCCACAGCAGCCATGTACTTTCATAAGCTTATTGGTGGATCAAAAGAATGTGGGGAAATTGCAAAGCCTAATTAACAGTGAATGACATCTATGAAATAAATAGAATTGAAAGAAAGATCTTGCACAAAGGAGTGCAAGAGTCGGGTATGTCTTGGGGTAGAAACAGCACAAAAAAGGCAGTAAGTGACAGAGATGCAAGCGCTTGTATCTCAGTGTTAATATGTCTCCAGGTTCTGATGAGGCTCCTGGAAGTGATTTTTGTATAGCCTGCTTTAGGTAACAACTCTGATTTATCATTTGGAACAACATTTTCACTGCATTGTTCCCACAAGCAGTTCCTTTTCAAGAGCTGTATGTTTTCAAAACAAGCTGTAGCCTTCCTTGCTTCAGAGATGATACAGTCTTGAGGGAAGAAAAAAGAAAATCACCTCTGTTGGAAATCTTCCTCTTCCCCCTTAAAAAATAAACACATGTATGTAAAATGTCTGCACTTTGAGAGCAGCAAATTCTTCCTCTATGTCTACGTGTACTGTATAGGTTTTCTGTCTCATACAGCCACTACCCTAATTCCAGAAAGCCTTGTCTGCAGGCACAGAGACTATTTTTGACACTTGCCTGCCACTGAGCTTGAGGCTGGACTAAGAGCTGCTGAATTTATAGAGAGGTTTGGATTTTCTTCTTTTCTGTTTAAACCCATTTTCCTGCAGGGCTGGTGGACTGTTACTTGAATCAAACCAAATCAGTATTCATAACCATTCAGTAGTCACTGTGTATTTCCCCCCCCCCCCTCTCTCTATTGAACTGGCCTTTAAAGCTGAGAAAGATGCAAACAGAGCTAGGAGGGAGGGAGAAAAGAAACTAAGTTATTTTGAGGATGAGAAAAAAAATGACAACTCACTTGAACGGAGCTTCTGTGTGTGTAGTTATTTCCCTGTTTAGAGGCAAGATTTTTGTGAAGATGGCTGAGGACAGATGAGATCTGTGCTGGGAGAAAGTCCAAGAAGCCTGTTTCTGGAAGATCAACTGGACAGAAAGCAAATTCTGTAGTCTTAAGAATGATACAGAAATGATGGTTCTCACTGTCCTATTCATTCCTTCATAGGCAGATGATAATAAAAAACAGGGGAGCTGTACAAATTGTGTACCTTTTCTGTTCTTACACTCCTCCTTATTCTTGCTGAGCACAAAGCAAGCTGTTAAGTGAGGTTGGAAGGCTGCAGAGAAGTTTCCAGTGCAGAATTGAGCAGGACAGGGTCTGGTGTACAAACATGTAGGACCCGTGGAGATAGTGCTTAGTGAAATGTACTGTCCCCAGCCATTTTCTGATATTCTGTTGCCTTTATAATTGTATCAAGTATTCATGGACTTTTCTTCAGTGTTTCTGTAGGCTTTCCAGTTAGGCCAGATCTTGCAAGCTCTGTTTTTGCATGAAGAGCAAAATGTTTCCACCATCATTAAAACCAGTTTGACACTATGGTACTTGCCCAGTGGGATTATTCTACTGCTTAATGAATTTGCCAGGAGAGTGCTTTGTTTAAATTTCCTAGAATATTAATCTTAGTGCAATTAGCAGTGTTTGCATCTCTCTCCCAAAGCACTGGACTAAATTCTTCACCCAAGAAGAGTGTTGGAGCGGGAACAGCGAAGAACCACCACTCTGCTAATGAAACCGAGTGACACCTTTGTGTTGCTTTTCCCAAAGAAAGTTTCCTACTTTCATGTCAAGTTGATAGTAATACCAGAAGTGTTGGAGAATGAGTTCTGCCTCCAGATCATCGTTGTACATATTTTCATCATTAGAGGCTGAGTTGTCAAGAAGGGCCAGACAAAAACTTTAATTAAAGTAATTGGCTTGACAGGGTGACATGGCAGACTGGGTACAGGCTGCAACTGCAGGCATATCCTGTCTCATAGTTAAGCTGCACACTAACTGTGCAGCTTTTCTGTTGAGAAAAAATAGCTTTAGGATGCAGGTGCAAGGATGCTGTGTGCAAGAGTCTGTACAGAATGTTGTCAGGTATATTAAAGATCCCTAAATCACAGTGGGCAGAGCTGGTTCAAGCTCTGATCTACTTTGATAGTGATAACATGCACAGTATGTTTCTGAGGTTGTGTTCTGGCTTCATCTGCTACAACCACTTCCATCTTCTGGAAGGTTAGGAAAGGTTTAAATCCAACCATTGAAAAAGGGGACTCATCCATCATAAAGTGTGGAGACACCATGGAGGGGGGGGTGAAGAAATGGATGAATGGTGGACATTTCTTAGGTATGGTCCTGTGAAATGTGTTACTGCTCCTTTATGTGGGTATAAGTTATAACCTGAACTGTCAATGCAGTTTGACTTGGAGCACTGTAGCTTCTCCTTTCCTTGGAGCCATGCAGTTGGATAACTGCTGTCACTCACTGAGGGGTGATGAGAAAGTCCAAACACATTCCCCAGAGCCATTCTCTGAAGCTCCTCTGTGAAAGCAGAAGAGGGCTCTGTGCTTTGCTGAGCACTTTTTGTATCAGCGTGAAAGCAGGATTCCACTTACAGATCTGTGCTTTAAATAAAAGCATCTAGCACAGATAAGTTACAAGGTCCTGACTGGAGTTTGCTCTGTAGTAGACAAAGCAAAACACTTTCCATATGCAGTGTTAGACCCCTAGCTATGTTGTAAACATCACTATACAAACACAAGAAGAGATACTGTGTATACTTTGCAAAGTTATTGATTAGCCATGGGAAGCAGGTAGATAAACTGGATGCCCTAACATGTCTCTGTTAGCCATGGCCTCTAGGGATCAATAGCAACATATCAAATAATTGAATTGTCTCTTAAGATTTGTTTTGCTCTAAGCAGCCAGCAGCTTGACACAGCAGCTGTGCAGCCACCACAGCAGAGACTAAAGGCTGAACAGTTATGGAGGTGGGTGCATTAGATAAGAGAATGGGGTAGGGAAACCCACACAGCTACTCCTGTTACAATTTTTATCTGCAGGGCTAGGAGTCTGTGCTTGTCCACAGCATTAATATCCTCCTAAAATAAAATGAGGGAGGAAGCTGTATTTCTGTGTTGACACATGCTTGCAAAACTGAACAACAGATTTTGAAACTGATGCAACAACAGTAGCAGAGAGACTCGCCTCCTACAAATAATGCATTTAGCCCTTTGAGTAGGCAAGTGAGCTGATAAATACCTCAGAAGTAATGAGATTCCCCCCTCCACCATCCTTGTCTGCAATAGGACTTGAGGGCGGTCAGCATCCCACCTAACTGCTGAGCAGCCTGTAATAACAAGTCCCAAATCAAGAGTGAACAGAAGCAGCCAGCCATTATAGTTTTTACCTGTACATTTATTTGAAGATAAAGGGACAATGTCCCTTTGTGTCTGGGACCAAAAGAAAACAGGAGTCCTTAGTCTATAGGTTGTTATGTATTTTGTCTATTATTAGAAGCTTCCATTTTGCTAGACTTGAAACAATTCCAGTTGTTAATATCTTCTTCACATTTCTCTGCAGGCTGCTGAGTTATTAATTTCACTTAGCTCTGTCTGTTTATGTGATGTAATTTTACTGGGTTTTCTGTGGCTAATCACATAGCAGAATCTGGAAAATTATTCTTTTTAAGGATGATTTCCATTATTGAGAGAAATAGGCCAAAAATCAGAATCCCAGATCAAGATGCTTCTCTGCTTTTAGAGCATGCAGAGCTCTGGAGAATCGGATTTCATCTGGTTAATGCACAGAAAGGAAAAGGGCAGTCAGGTCCCTGGTGATAATGTCAGACATCAGGGCTCTGACAGGCAGAGCTGAGCGCTTCATTAACTCCTGCTCTACCCTTCTGAGCCCTGCTGGCTTCCTGGACACACAGCCTGAGCTGAGTTTTAGTGAACTAACCATCAGGTACAGCATATCCCTCCTCATCTTACAGCTTGCTAACCCTCAGGGGAAACAAGTGCATTTGTTCCATTCACAGAAGAAGACCCAGAGATCAATATTCTGCTAGGTATATTGTTATCGGTACATTGGTCCACTGTCCATAAGGTAAAGATAGGGATGATTTAACATGTAGTTGGCCCTTCGCCCCTGGCCTGGGACCATCCTAAACAAATCAAAGCATCCTGAGGCCCTAAGGTCTCCTACTGCCCTTGATCTGACGCTAACTTTTTGTGTTTTCTCATACAACCCCTCTTCGCATTTTCACTTGTCTTTCCAACTCAAAACAGTGAAAATGAAGTCATCACTATGCTATTCTCTGGACATGCAGGGAACTCCTAACAGCTAGGGACCAGCCATGTGCCATTTTAGTTTTTGGCCCTTCAGGCGCAAAGAAGGAGGATAGTGTGCAATTGTCTACCCAGGAGATGTCAGGGAAATACGTGCCTTTGCAGAACAAAATGCATGGCAATTTTATCTCATTCTGGCCTGTACCAGAGTATTTACGCTGAGACAACATGACCAGTCCTACCTTTGCAGTAACCTGCTTTGGGAATTACAGCAACACAGCCAGAAACTGGAAAAGAAAACAACCCTTATAACACAAACCTGTCACTTATCTTATGACCTCGATGACATGCCTCTGAAGGCAGGTTTGCCTGAGTGTCATAGGCAGAGTTGATCCATTGGTACAAAGGCAAATGCCCTTTCGTATGAGTGCAAATGGTGTCTCCATCTTTTCGGGAAGTCTTGGGAGCTTTGTGCCACCATTTTATCTTTCCTATGCAGGCTGCTAGTGAAGATATTTTTCAGTTGTAGAAAATACTTGAAAAGTTTCCCACGTTGGTAGAATACACACAAGACTTACCTTCCAAAGCTCTGCTTAGTCTCCCTGTAAAGCAAAAACCACCTAGGTTTCTTAAGGATGGAATGTTAATGAGTCAAGTATCGTCTGTACCGTAACATCACCTCATTGTAATCTACAGCTTTATGCCAGTAGGTCTCAAAGCGGATCTTACTATTACCTAGACTTTAAGAAGGCTGAGAACAGACACCAGTCACTTCTCAAGAATGTCTCAAAAGTCACTACCTGATCCTTCAGGCTGCATCATTCCTCATCCCTCCTCAAAGTACCCCGAAGTGAACTCGTGTCCATCCCTTTAAACCCCTTGTCACTACCACATGTCTCTGTGCCTTCATTTTATTTCTCCCCTTGTCTTCTCTGTATTCTTTTCATTCCCTGGTATCAGAGCGTGCGAGTGTTTGGAAGTCAGAAATGTTCTTCAGCCCTTCTTAACCACCTCCTTGACTGACCTTCACTGACAGTATGGTCAGTAATATGTAAGGACTTAGCACAGTAAGTGCAAAGATCAGTGATACGAGGTCTCTTCCTGTAGGAAGATCTTAATCATTATCTGCCTTAGCAAACCGCAAAGTGTTTCCCCAAAGCAGAAGAGTAAGATGTGGCCATGAAGCTTGGTAACTGTATTGTCAGTATCCATACAACCCAAAGCTCCTTTTAGAAATGCAGATTTTATACATACACTACACTGTTCTGCAGTCAGCATTTACTGCGCTTTCCTCAACTCAAAGTCCTTTGTTATTCTTAGCAAATCAGAATTGGTGGTAATGCACTTGGGGTAGGGCAAGGGGAGTAGAAGTGCCATGTGAAAGTCCCTTGAAAAGCTCCATGTGATTTATTATGGGGTCAAGGCCATTAACTGCTAGCCTAATTCAGCAAAAAAACCCAACCACAATGTGCCATGCCATGGGTATTTCAAATCTAGTCACACCTGTAGTTCTCAGACGCATGGCCAAGCTGCTACAGCCAGATTGCTTATTTCTAAATCTTGTTGTGACCAAAAGGAGGTGTATTCCTTGGCCAGAACCAAGACTGGCAAACAGCCTCCCTCACAAATCCCTGTTTGTGCTGGTATTGTTTCCGGAGCTTCTTGAGCTGCAGTTACTAAGGTGACGTCGCATTTCCTGTGGAGTTCAGTCCCACTAATGAGTGAATAAGATTAAACTGTTTACAGGTCTAGGCCTAAAACTCTTTTCAGTTACTGCCTTCATAAGGAAGATCCACGTTCCCAAACCTGCAAGCTGCTTTATCCAGAGGGACCTTTGCCTCCACCTGGAGTCAGCTGGATTAATAACACTTCTACACTTCTGACATTCGCTTCAGTGGATCAGCTTGCAGGACTAGCTCTGGGTTGCTGGGGTTTTATTTTGAATATATCTAAAGACATCTGTAAATTCCTAATCGAAAGAAAGCAAGCAGAACGCTGTATTTTTTTAAATGAGAAGGTAATAAAAATCAAGTCTGAATATTTTGATAGGTATGCTGGAAGGGCGTATAATGTAGCAAACAGTTGCACTATTTTTTCTATTGTCTGAGCACCTAGCCCTGAGAAGTATTTATTCTTTCTCTAAGACCTCTTTCAGTTCTGAAGTTACAAAATTTGGAAGGAGTCAAGCGCAAAGCCTCAGTGAAATTTTAAACTAATGTAAATAAATTCAGTAGCTAGCTTTGTGAGGTAGGCTATAACGTTTGGTTTTCAGTTATCTCATCTCAAATATTGCGTAATTGTCGGGGGGGGGGGGGGGGTCCCAAAATAAGCTAAATAGTGACACTTCTGAAAGCATCTGTACCTCACGCAAAATCACAGTCATATGGAAATGACATCCTTCAGCTCATGTAAAACAGCTTTAAAAGAGCCTTTTAGTATGTACTGTTATTTTGCTTAATAATCCTTGACAATTTAATTCTCATGTGCTTTCTCTCTGCTGCCCTGTTTTGTACACCAAGAGATTTGGAGGGCTTCTCTGTATTGTTTTTGTAATATATGGGTTGGTTTAAAGAAAAAACTTTACTCTTGTAATGATTGTTTTTGAAATGTGGATCTCTATCTGTAAAGAGAAAAACTACTTTAAAATTGGCCTCTGTTTTCTCTAAGTTTAGTGTAAGTAGCAAGTTTGGTTAACAGAAATGTATTCTTTTAAGCTCCTGTTATATTCTTTTCCAGTTAGTGACTGCTTTCACTATGTGTGTACTTGGTACTGGTTCATTCTTTTACTATGGTGAAAATGGCAAGTTTTGTTAATATCTGATGGAAGTTGTGTTTTTTGGATAAAGTTCTTCAAACTGATGGCAGCATGTGATTTTTTTATTTTATTCTCAGTTTACCTGAGAGTATTTAGAAGTTTGTAAAAGCTGTTATTTAATTACTACCTCCAGTGATAGACTGTCACTAACAATCTGTTGCAATTTACAAATCTGCATGATTTTTCAGCCTGGGAAGCCATCTCTATTGCATATATGGCACAAACAAAACACTGTGGCTGTTTCTACAGAAATGATTCACCTGTTCTCAAAGTCCAAGAAGTGCCTAAACACATCTTGGAGCCAAAAAAGATGTCTCAACTTCTTCAAACGTAAGCTCAGGAGCCCTATGCCATGAGCCCTTGTGTTATTGCTGTCTCCCAGTTCTCTCCTCAGTTTAGAACGACCGTCATGTCCTACAGTGCAGTGTGGATGGTTTTGTGACTGCGGCCCCAAACTCCTGTCCAAGGGCACCCATTCCAAGGGCTTTTGGGGACTCGACGGGGGGCATCAAACCTCACTGTAGAATGTTCAGAAAGCTTCATAAACGCAAATAGTGGCAAGAGGAAGAAAGGAAGACATTTGGCCCTACCAATGCAATACAGCATGTAGATTATCACATGCCTTGTGATTCTCCAAAAGGGATCCAATAAGGCAAGCGCATTCAGGTCTACTGAAGGAGTAACAAAAGGACGTGCTAAGTGAGCTCTCATGCACCATTTTAAATAAAAATTTGACTTACCTTTGAATGAAGCAAACTCAGATCATCACAAAGATGCATAGGCCAATCCTGATAGCAAGTCTGACAAAAATTCATTAAAAATAAAATTCAAAATCAAAGACATGTTTTCTTCTAGTCCCAATCTTTATCATTATAGCAACATAACATATTCCAGAGGTTACCCATCAGAATGTAAGGCAGTGCAATGGCTGCACTACAGCAACATCTAATTATAATTCACTTTTCCATTGCAGCTATGGAATCATACAGATCTCAATTCTGTTCATTTCTAAATTCTGCACAATAATTAGAAATGAGAATAATTTAGAAATGGAAGAGAATATTCTGTTGAACAGTCAAGGAGGAAGAATATCAGTCATTTAAAGATTTAGCTATGTGTGTTCAGAGTAATAAAACCAGCTCAAATTGTTGACACTATGTTCTTGCACAGCATTATCTACATAAACAAACTGGGTGCTTATGTCTGCTAATGTAAATTGTTTTGTAGTGAGACTAACAAAGAACATCAGCCTTTTAGCCCGGGAGACCCTGTCCACTGTAGCATTTCAACTGACATATTTTGCTTTGTCTAATGCTATGTTACAGTTTTCTTCAGGATAAAGAATAATGAATTCAAATATTTTGGAACGACTGAGTGACTTCACTGCGTTAACTGCTGCATGCACACATCTTATGCTATCCATTTCATTGCCTGCTGTGATAACGGAAACGTTGGAATCAAACAGGAACTTGCTTTTTGCTTTGAATTCTTATGAGATGCTGCTGTGTTTCTGAAAGGCAGCAGGCTAAGAACACCACACTATGAAATTGCCAGCTCACGTGTGGTGCAGGTGCTGGGACTGCCACTCAGCCCCGACCATGGGGATCACGCCAACGCGAGACAATCCAGGTCGCCTGTCCTCCTCCCGCATCTGCCAGCGGGAGTCAATGCTGTTACCTGTAAAGGTTTTATTTTGAGCTAGTTAATGCTGTTTCTTGTAAAGGCTTTATTTTGAGCTAAGCAAATCACCCACAAAGTTTGTATTACAGTTTATAAAGATGCACCTTGTAATTCTGAGTACGTGAGATCAACTGACCCCTGTATGCTCCTTTTATGAAGATTTTTTCCTTGTAATTTCTGTTTTGAATTACAAAGGTTTTATGCCTGCAGATGTTAGTTGGGTACAGAAACAAAGTTTACTGGTCTGTGAATTTCTCCACTGAGTCTTTAAAGGGTAGGTAAAGTGATTTATTACTCCCTGGGCCTCCAGCGTAGCAAACAATTTTAAACAGAGAATTTTATTTTCTCAGCACCTCAGCCATTCTTCCAAGCACCTGGGCCCCCCCTTTTTTTTTAATCTTTCTATACTTTCATTTCTTACTCTGTGCTAATACCCAAATTCTTTTGTTCTCTGGCAATATTTATTACTTGGAAAGACTTTGAGTAAATATCCCTCAAAGTCCTCTGTGATAACAGCTGATGCAAAGAAAGTACTTATAAAGTACTTATTTCTTGCACCTTCTGGTAAATCAAAATACCTATTAATTCCTTTGAAAGCCTCATGCTTTTGGTTTTTTTTAATAGTTTATATGACCACACCAGTTTCTCTTAGCCAAACTAGTTTCTATCCCCTATTCCCTAGTAATTTCTGCTATTTACTGACTTGATTGTTTCAGGTAGGTCCTGTCTTCTGAAGTACATATTGACTGGAATCTCCTACAGTCAAACTCAAACTTTGAACTTGTAAGAATTTTCCTTACCTTCGCATTTCCTTTGTAGTTCAAGGATATGTAGGACCAAATTGTTAAAGTCATTGTCCTAGTTGCCTCACTTTTGATTGTAGGATACTCTAGATGAAACCTTAATTTTTCCATCTTCCAGTTGCAATCAGGAATTCCTATTCTTCAGGCAATTTGGAAAAAAAAAAATCTACTCTAAATGTGAAAAAAACAAACAAGCAAATATAAAACCCACAATATTTTGTCGTGTTCCAAAATAGTTTTGGTTAGCTTCAATTTTACCTGTAAGATGTTGAGACCTACGATATGACAAGAATCGGAGTGGTTTTAGTACAGTACAATGCAACAGTGTAATTATAAACAGCTTTGGACTGTCATACTCTAAAACTTGCAGTATAGTTTTGTCACTGGAGCAACTTCTAAATATATCAACAAGTGAAGAGCATACTGTGTCAAAATCGTCAAACCGATTTTTTTTTATAATCTAGTATCTCTTTTGTGATAAAACCAGTTCATCAGATATGTTTTAATGTGTTTAAGTGCTGGGGTTAAGAATGCTTTCCCGAGTGATGCTGATTTAAGTTAGATGAGAACCACCCTTACTTCATAGCTCGACAACAATCCCCTGCTGCGTTCAGTACTTATGTACTTACTATGCATTAATTCACGCTAAGTGGGGAAGAGCTGTCTCAGAAACCAGCCATGTCAAGAACAAAAGACTTAGGGTTCTAAAAAGCTCTTCTTCAAACCACCTGACTACTTGAACAGCATAGGAAACCATCACGAGTGCTAAAGAAAACCACAGCAGGGCTACTCTGATGAGAAGCTCCTGCGCTTTCCATGGGTTTGTGCGCACCACGGGGCTGGGAATGAGGGCACTGCGCCAGCTTCTGCACGGGGCTGCTCAAGAGCTGCGCCCCTTCAAAGTGAAGCACACACAGCTGACCTTGGAAATTGCTGCAGGCTAACTACTGGTTGTAGGTTACCCCATCGTCTCTCTGCAGATGAAGCCTATCACTCACTACACGGAAATAGAAAGTGCCTCCTTCAAACCTGCACAGTAAGAGACTTCCATTGTAACACATCCATTTTAACAGGAAAGAACCATGGGAAAAGAATAAATGTTAAATCAAGTGGTGAAGCGCTGGTTTATATTTAAAAAAAACAAAACCAACAGAACGAATTTGGCATAGAAGTGAAGACATCTCTCAAATCACTTGAGTATTTCCTCTTATGGTGTAATACAAGCCTGGGAAAATGCCACTACATCAGATTAGCAGAACCAGAGCGCAGGACCATTTCACAACTGGAAATAAAAAAAAAAAAAACCTAACATCACGGGTTTGTTCCTGCACTGCAGATGTCACTTGCCTATTCCATGCACATCCCGCAGACAAAATTGTAGCACAATAGTGAGATTTAAAAAAAACAAAACAAAACCAAAAAACCCACCCCAAACAGTCCCAGAGTGCAGAAAGGCAAATTTTGCCTGGAGGCTTTATACTGACTGACCTCTTGAAGGATAGATTGTGCTTTTTTAGTAGCCTGCTGAAAGGGCAGCTCTGCTGAGTCTCTCGGAGCAATTTGGTGACCGGCACTTCAATGGCAACAGTGACTTGGGTACGACCCATTACTTACACTGTGGACACAGTCAATGGACTTCACTTTGCATTCCTCATGCACCTCCCATATAACGTTGCAAGTTTTTCATGACATCAAACACTGAAAGATAGGACTTTTCTTTTCATAACCAGCTTAGTATCTTGTCAGTGCAGACATTTGTCTTCTACTACTTTATTTAGCCTACCTATAATCACATTAATTTATTCCTAATGCATTTGGCTTACACCAGTGTTAAGATTCCACTGAAAAGCTGCCAGAATTGATATCTCAAGTTTCCACTTTGCTTCGAAGAACGCACAAATTGTATTCAAACCCCTTCTACCTCCCTTGTATTTGCCTTTATTTTCAGTTCAAGCACAGGAATTCATAAACTTCAGTCTACCATTTCTCTGTATAAGGATCCCTGTCCGAGTCCCATCTGAAAGCCCTTCTGGCCGAGCCTTGTTTCCATTGCCTGGCAGAGATGTGTAAAGAGTGCTGGGCTGAGAAACATGTTACACCAGAAGAGTTCTCACCTGTCCAGACTGGGGACCTCACTAGAGCACATCAAGTTACTCTTTAGCTTGCCTGCCAGGGCATTGCTCATTTAGGAAGAGTCTGGTATATGCCCTACTCTTTCTCAACTACTTGGTTAGGAATTCATCCCCTCCACCTTCACCCAAAACAGCAGAAGCACTCAAGGCTGACCAGTGATGTAACCTAAGGACTGATTATTACTTTATCACCTTGAAGTTTTTGCAGGTGAGAGTTTTGATGGCACAAATCCCGAGATTCAGCTAATGATAGGACCCGTGTGGTTAACAGCTCAGGTTAAACAAAAAATGTAGTAATTTCTGCATCAAGTCTTAAAACTTGGTGCCAAGATGAGTCAGCTAAAGAGTTCTACATACCATACCCGGTCTTACTGATTACTGCAGTATCTTTTTGAAGTTTCTCCTCTCCTGATCAACTTGAAAAAGCATAATCACTTGGCTCTGGATATTGGAAGTTAATAATTTTTTTTTGTGCAAAAAGAAGTCTCTTTCTGCATATTTCCGGCTTTGAATCGCACTTCAACTCAGGGAAGGTATTTAAAAGTTAATGTCCACTCCACTTAGTACTGTAGGAAAAATTAGTTAGGAGAAACCATGAAAACCTTTGAATTACTTCAGATGCATATTCTTCAGTTGGAAATCTGCATAGCATTTACTGGGAAACTTGAAAAAATTGCAGTGTTAATAAACTATGGCTGCAAAGCTACATATTGGTGCTTTTTGTCTTCCCTTCTTAAAATATGTAATAGGCGATTGGAGGAGCAATGTAAGACAACTTGAGTGTCCTAACTGCTAAGACACTTTGTATTCACTGTCTCTCATCCAGTTAACCTTTTATTTAGTGCCTGAACACTAAAATGGGAGTATGGCAAATAGTATTCGGTATTCTACAGCTCAGTGAACGCAGCCTTCGTGTCCCCACGTGCAGAAAAGGAACCTGAGCTGCCTTCCTCCACATTTAGGTAAGTGCTCTGACCAATGAACACTGGACATTGTGGGGGAGGAGAAAGAAGGAGAAAGAATGTAGTATCTTAGTATTTCATCATTAATTAGTTCTAGTAGTGCACTGAACCTCTTAGATTAAATTTGTGGTTCATAGAGCATAGGCTGCCTGCTTGTTACCATCAGAAGAGCTATCCTGTGGGTAATGTCCCAAAGCAGACCTTAAGAAGCCACAGATGCTTGGGTAGTTCCCAGGTTAGCTTCCGAGAGAGGTTTAAGAGGGTTTGGGGTTGTTTTTTTATTATTATTATTATTTGTTTGTTTGTTCTTAAGAGGGAAACCCTGATGACAGAATTCAGAAGCTTAACCTTTTTATGGAACTATTCCTAAGTCATTTGGAAGCCTAAGTCTTATCTGTTGATTGATTTATACACTTGAAATTCATTAACAATCAGTACAACTACAGAATTCGTCTGATGGCTGTCACTGTTGGGATATATAGCCTTATAGTTTTTTTCCAGCAAGTTATATTGTTTATAATTGTTGACATGTCTTACCATTTCAGGTTGGAAACCTTTCTAATAATCAGATTCAAGACAATATGGTTTTGGAGTAACAGATTTTACTGTCTGTTCCACAAACCATAGGGTTTGTTTGATTTAGTTGGTTTAGAGCAATCTGTGAGGCTGTCACAGGATGGCATCATGGTTTCTTTGAGTGGAATTTCAAGGAAGTGAAGGAGATTTCTGAAAGGAAGCTGTTCTCATTACAACAAGATTTTTTTAACTGAAGTAATTCTTCTGACTTGTTAGATTGCCATTTACAAAATGCCATTCCATGTAAACCTTGCAGTGTCTTCATCACTTCAGCTCCTTTAAGTCTTAGAAACAGCATTTAGCTTGGACTTGAGGCACTGATATATATCAAGAACTGTTCTTCCTCACTAGGAAATCAGAGGCAAAAGTCTTATCTGTTTGCATGGGAAAACAGCCTATAAGGCTGTTGTCCAGATGTGAGGATCATCGTGTTCCTTTTTTTCCTTGATTTACAAAGTTACTTCAACACATTACAACACCTAAGAATTATTTTTATTCTGTAGTGATTTGCTTCCCTTCCTTTTCTCTCCTATCTGCCTTAAATTATGTCAATGTACACACTACAAGTGCCTTCCATTTTTCAGATTATTTGACATTGGAAAACTACACATGTTTCCCTGGACGGCTGCAAAGTTGAGACACGAGCCTGAAGTATTATTCCTGATGAAAACCATCTAAGATTGTACAATTTAAAATCTAAACTGATATTTTTCCCATTATGGTTGGGAGACCAGTAGCTTTGATATAATCATAAAAGTACTTCCCTCTTTTCCATCAATAACAAATACTGTTTAATGTAATATTATAGCCTTAAGACAGAATTAGAGCTCTCTAGTGGAACGGTACTTTATCAACTATGAACTAATTGTTAGATCATAGTTACAGTGAATCATGAGTCTTTTTCTTTGTAGGTTATGAAAACAAAATAATTTATATCCCATCTGTTCATTGGTATATGAGGAATTCACAGAAGGTACTCCCTGCTCCCCCTCACTGCTTGCTTTATCCTAAGTCACATAGAATACAGTCATGTTAGTTACGTAGAGCTGAATCACAAACTTAAAATAGATACCGAAACAAAAATATAGCCCATTTCTTCTCCTAGATATGTTTTTCAATGACAGGTAGCTTTGAAAAAATACTCTTTCTCAATAAATGGAACTCAGTTACAGAAAGGATTCATAAAATATAAATAAGTGTTGAGAAAGCACCGTTTGGAAATTTGTGGTCTATTTATATACAAGATCAAGTTAAATAATCAAAGTGTCTTTTGGCCTTGAAATCCTTTTAAGAAGCCCTCTTATTAAATATTGTTGAAGGTCTGTAATACAACTTTGAAACTTTCCTATCTTGTGCCATTTAGAAGCACGTAGAAAAGTTATTTGCCATTGCTTCCTATGTATTTTCCTGAGAATCCTTGGAAGCAAAGACATTAGAATTGCATTTTCATTACTTAAAATAGCACCATAATTTATTGATTGGAACAAATTGAGCAATATTTTCAGCAGATCCCCGAAAGGTAATCTTACTCATCTTTTCCACACACATTTTAAATGACTCTGCCTAGTGCAATACTGGCTTCAGTAGGGTCCTTCTTAATTTAGACCACTAACAGTAAGCTCAGGGTCAGATCCTTTATTTCACACATGGCCCAGAAAATGCCCAGTAGGGTGATCGCCAAGTGTGAGACTGGGAGGAAAAGAAAGCAAGGGTTTCTAGTCACCCAAGTTATCATTCTTCAGCAAGCTCAAAAGCCAGGGGAATTTAAAATTCTCCTTTATAGCGTTGCCATGATACCTGTCAATATTTCTATTTTCAGAATGACAACTCAGCTTTCCCTTTTTGAATCACTGTATTAAAAGAGTGAATCTGTTTGTCAGGTCCTACTAGTACTTTTCCTCCTTTGCTACGGGAACCTGAATCCCTGAAGGCAATGGGGGGAAAGTTGTCTGCATAAGGGTGTGAGAACTGCTGCTTGGCTGACATATAAATGCCTATTGTCCTTCAATGGCTCCAGATTTTTAAAAGCAACGCACCCCAAGACCAGTGGACCTTGAAAGAAATTTGGTAATGTTTCCTGTCGCCACTCCTTGACACTGCTTCCCCGGTTTTCAATGAGTGATATCCCATCTCACTAAGGCATGTATTAACAATAAAACGTTTCCTCTTTCCAGTGTTTAACATAAAAAGAAGTAGCACCTTAGTGGACATCCAATCTCTGATCAATTTTTTTCCTTTCTCTAAATTTTTCTTTCTAAACTAAATATGCAGTGCATCTTCTGTGTTGCTACTACATTTGAGGGGTTTTTTTCTTTTGTTGGCTCCTTACATGATGCTTGTTTTTAATTTTGGTCCCTTTCAATCTGTGGGGTTTCGTTCTACAGCTTGGTAGTCACCCTTCAGGAAATCTCAGAACCTCAACTTAATGAGCGGGAGCTCTCATCCTAAATCTTCACCTGGTGAATCATATACTGAACACTGTAGATGTTGAAAGCCACTTTTGTTGTTTTGGTTTTGGTGGGGGTTTTGTTCGTTTGGTTTTTTGTTTGTTTTTGTTTTTTTTTTAATAAAAAGCTACAACAACAACAACTCCTTTAAAATCACGACATACACAGGATTCAGCCAAACTTGCACAAAACCCCAATAGCATTTCTCTGATCTCAGGGATATGTCTATATGATGCAATGCAGCATTAGGCCAAGCCACCTGAAGACACTTTCCTATCTATACCCAGCAGTAAATTCACGTTAGCATAGTGTTCTGCTGGGGTCAGCAAATCCGTTTCTCAGGACGCTCCCTTGCCCAGGAAGGGAGTCTGTCTCACTTGGCTGTACCAAAGACAACTTGCCCATGCATACATCAGTCATCTTGTTGCAAGGCACCACTGCACCCAAAACACATCCTTGTGTTGTCAGGCACTGACAAGTAGCATTGCTGTGCACAGCCAGAACCACCCCCAACCTGACGTGTATCCAGAACATGCAGACCCCTTGTGGGGCTTAATTTCTTGCATCACACCTAAGCGATCTATTCCCTGCCCCCAAAGGCAGCTGTGAACACCACTCTATCCCTTCATGTGCCTGAAAAACTGACATTCTTGACCCTTTTTTCCATTACAGCCTACTATTTGGAGCACTCTGAGGAACAGAGACCAAGCTGAACCTCTGTGGAGTCTACAGTGCCTATAGCTGCCAGACACAGGCACATCTTATCCCAGGACCAGCTCACTCAGATCTAGAAAACCAGTAGAGTTATATTGCAAGAATATCTGTGGTCTGAGGCTTAATTGTACAGGTAGGCATGATCTTGCTTGGCCACCAGTGGCTAGTTGGGACGCCACTCTGAAGCTGTTATTCATCAACTTTTATAGTGGTGTATTGGCAAAACAGCACTAATTTGAAGTTTAATAGAGCCACAATGCTGATCTTGCTAAAAGTGAGTGAGATTACTTAGTAATGCCAAGTAAGTTTTTAAGCAATTCAGTATGAGTGGAAGCTTGTGATTGTTTTGCTTGAGCCACAGCATTTGCCCTCTCCCAAGTATTTAAGTCAGGAACAGAGTAGTTACCTAGCAGTTTTCAAGGTACTTGGATGTGCCCAGAGGAGGCAACAAACACAGTGAAACAGCTGGAAGGAATGTCCCATGAGGAGTGGCTTAGGACTCTGGGTTTGTCTAGTTTGGAGAAAAGGAGGCTGAGGGGCGACTCATTGCTCTCCGCAGCTTCCTGAGGAGGGGAAGCGGAGAGGGAGGTGCTGAGCTCTTCGCCCTGGGATCCAGTGATAGGACACCTGGGAATGGTCCAAAGCTGTGCCAGGAGCAGTTTAGACTGCACATTAGAAAGCATTTCTTTACCAAGAGGGTGGTCAAACATTGGAAGAGGCTTCCTAGAGAGGTGGTCGATGCCCCAAGCCTGTCAGTGTTTAAGAGGCTTTTGGACAATGCCCTTAATAACATGCTCTAACTTTTGGTCAACCCTGAAGTGGTCAGGCAATTGGACTAGAAGATCATTGTAGGTCCCTTCCAACTGAAATATTCTATTCCAGTATTCTGAAAAGGGCAAGAAAACAGTATACTTTGAGATCTATTGTTTATTGGTTTGGTGGGTTTTTTTCATCTTGTACTTTATGTAAATGGTACCTTACAAATTTCAAGCAGTCTGAGATTAAATATGTTGGACATAAAAAAAAAAAAATAAAAAAAAAAATTTCAGACTCAGTGGAAGACTGCAATTTCCACCCTCAGTGAGAAACCTGAGACTTTCTGTATATTCCCAAGTGTGACAAAAGTGGAATGGGAGGCAAGCTTCTTCAGATAGATGTTGACTGTAAGGAACATGACTAAGTGGAAACATCTTGGTAAATGATCATGAAACAGGCAAAACAGTGTTACAGCAACAAAGACACATGCTACAGCTCAGAATTAACTAAAAATAAATTGTGTCCGCAGCACAACAAATTATCAGCAAGACAGATGGCCAAGAGGAAAACCATAATTGTTTCCTCTGGGGTTGGATTTCTGAAAGTAAACACTCAATCTAGTCCTGACTTTGTAACGGAAAATAGAATTCAATAGCATGGAGGAAACCCTGGAGTATCATACAATGGCAATGCAGTATTTAAAAGCCTAGCCATGTGAGGGAAGGGACCAACAATGACAATTGTTGTTCTTTAAGTCAGTGCTTAAAGCAGACTGAGAGGAAGTTTGGTCTGCCAGAGAGGCAACAGTCTGGGTGCTGGGAGACCTTGGCCTCTGCTGGCTCTCCTGTTTACTTATGACCTCGGAACCAGACATTGAATCCCCTTGTTTATTTAGTGCTTCCCAAGCGATACCTCTGTCTGGGAGGGAGAGATGATCAAGGTTTTCATCACACTCTAAACCAGAAGAGAAGAGGCAAACAGTTGTTCAAACACCATCACAAGAAGTCGACACAGCGATGTAATAAATAGCTCCAAGACACCACTCTATGGTGATGGTACAGATCATGGCTATCAAAGAACATGGGACACCTGCTGCTTAATGAATTCTGTAATTTCATTAAAGGCTGCCATTTGTTTTTTCACCAAATTTCCCAGAAAGTCTCTGCTTAAGTTCCCCATGCTTGTACAGTTGACAGTTGACCAGGTTAAATAAGGGTCTGCCCAAATTAAGAGAACATTTTGTTAGCATAGATGAGATGACTGTTCTGGGAAAGTCTCCAGCCCAAGCAATTTTGAGCTTGCCTAATTATTTGGATGGAACTGCCCAAATGATTAGTTAGGTCCCCGCCTAATCTGGAGAAGTTTCTAGGCCTTCCCATGTAGAAACAAGTTCATCTATGAAAGTTGAGATGAACACACGTTTTCTTAGGAACACAGTTTGGACAGCTGTGGATCCCTAATATTCTGATCCCAGAGCTAAAATTCAAATGCATGCTGGTACTTCTCCATTGTTTCCAATGCAAATTTTGCTGTTAATAAAATTCATTTAACTTTGCTGAGTAATCATTTAGTTCCTTAATAAATTGCTTGCCAAAAGAAGGGATTTGGGCAGGCTACCAGCTGATTAAATTGGCCAAGTACTACCTCACAACTGGGGACAAAATCTGCAGGCTCTAAATAGCTCACAAACAGCCACATGCCACAGCATAACCTGGTCTTATGCTCCCTGTTAAACCTGCGCAAGGAAGAAGAAAAGGAGGTGGATACCTCAAATACATATCATCCAGAAAGTCTCCTCTAGCAGGAAAATTCTCAACTGAGCAAATCCAACTATTCCCCAGCATCATCCTTCACAGATAACACAGGGATGAGAAAATACACGGCAATGGGACCATATGCCACAGCCACATTCACAATCACATTTTTTTAGCAACAAGAGAAAGAGTTTCGTCCCATCAGCACCACTAATTACACCAGCATGGTACAGCCACAGCACATGCATCGCAGCCAACTTCAGCCCCAAGATCCATTGCTGACAAGATGGAGAAACAGCCTGGATCAGAGAAGGGGTAAGTGGGGCAGAGCTGCCCAGCCACCGTATCACACAACCAGGAGCAGACGTACTGAACTGCACTGAGAAAAGGTGTGGGTCAGCCCTTGTGTGTAAGCTAAAATGCGCACGAGGATGGTCACTGACAGTACCCGTTGTGTCTGCTTTGTGCAAGTTTCAGACACCTCTGACCCTCAATGGTATAAGCACATAATGAAAATGAAAGATAAATTACTAGCTGCTTGGTTTCTCCATCAGAAATTATACTTAAAGGAATTTATGAAAAAGAACGTCACTGGCAGTGCTATTCACAGCTAAACGTAACTTACTCCAAATACTATAAACAGGAAGTTATGAGGTTAGCGATGCCTTTTTCTCACAGGCAAAGGATAACCTACAACTTGCCTCCTTATGAGGGTGAGGAGGCCGTCCTCTCCCTGGTGTTTTGCTGTCATGTCCAAACTGCTACTGCATAGCATCACCGGCACATGGTCACACTCCTGCATCTGCCCCATCACACTGACCAGCATTATCACCCCACCTGCGTTAGGTCTCATCCCTATGCCTGCCAGAGAGAGTGACAAACACTCCTCTCCTGCTACAATACATCTTTTTCCAAAGGAAGTGCCCTGGGGCCGTGTCAGAATTTGGGGAGATGGGAGGTGGGGTCAGTCGTTTCCTCTGTTCCCCGTGTGGTGCGACTTATAACCAAGTGCCAATATTTCCTGTCAGCATGGAGAGCTCTGGACTGCATTGTGCTAAAAGAAACCTTGAGTGTTCACTTCAGTGATAAATAACATTCAGAATACTTGAAAATATGAGCTGGTGAAATATTAAAACTCATTAAAATACAAGACCACTTTGGGGGAAACAGGTTTTGTACACTTCCTTATAGTTGCCATAAATACCTCAAGGCTCTTCAGATCCTGGACAAGGCGAAGGGAAGCGCATACCTTTCTTACAAATGTACATTCCTTGGTTTACCATGCAATGAAACACCCTTCCTGCCAAGCTGTTTGCAGCAATAGTTGGAATTTATCCTATGCTTTTAATCTGACCATAAACAACTGCATTGCATTTGTCTCTCTCATCTCTGAATGTTGTTTGTACTCATTTGGCAGTAGCGGAGGCTAACTAGTCCACCTGGATTTCTTCCCCTGATGCTTTCCAGGCTGATTAATATACTCTGTCCTGTTTACTGGTACTACTATGCACCCTCAGAAACAGTGAGTTGTGGTGGTTCACATCGGTTGGTTTGAAGTCAGGGATGGAGTGGGGTGGGCGTGGGGGAAATTACCTGCATGCCAGTACTTTCTAAAGAGGTATAAAATGGCAGTGACTACCAAGAGGAGTCAGCACCATTTCTCTGTGAATCAGCAAGGCCAATACAGCAGGAAAATGCTCCCCTAGCATTTAACAATACATAGGAAACTGAAGATAGCTCAGATCACGTCTAGGTGCTTCAGACCAGGTGTTCAAAGCTTTCAGCAATTCTAATAGAAATATTTTCATCTAAATATTTGAAAGGTCTTTGCATCCAGCAAGCTGAGCTGTTGTAAAAGCCTGGCCGCTTGTCTTGGCAGAAGCACACAAGGGCCTTTTCTAATAGGAAGCCTGTATGAATACCTGCATATACGCAAATGCATGTGCCAGGAGTTGCTGCAAACACACAAATTATGATACTTCCGAGCTTTATTTTGATCTTTGTAAATAGAAACAGAAGTCAGAGTACGAATCACTATATTAGGCTAAAAACCTGGTCTCACACGCCAGTGGTTGCTGCAAGGCACGCCTGCCTCTTCTTACTTTTATAGTGAAGCTGTCCTGTGAACTATTTTTGTTGGCTAGAGGCTATGAGGAAATAACTGTAGTTGTCTAAGCAAGAGAAAGCAGGAGGGTGGGCTGGTTACTATCCTAATATCCTAGGAGAAATTCCTAAGCAAAGAGCTCTCTGTCCAGTGTTAGCGAGAATGGCCAGTTTTCTGGGTAATTTTATATGTCAGAAACTAATCCTAGCACAGTTTATACATACTCAAGGACCGTCACAAAGAGTACTGCAGGCTAAATCATCCCAGCAGTCTCTCTAAAAGAGGCTGCCATGATACCCCCTGACCATCCAGTCACACCTCTGCTGCACATTACAGGGATGACAGCAGGCAGAAGCCACTACTGCTTCCAGAAACACCCCTTGAAAACTTATCTACAATAACCCTCAATCTAGTACAACAGCACAGCATTTATCTAATCTGATTATTCTCATCACAGGAACCTGCAAGACCATACGCTGTATGGAGGTATGTGCTTTCCCACCCAGCGTCCACTGGAGAGACTGGATGGAAACCACCCCGATTCCTGGAGAGACCGGCTGGAAACCACCCCGCTTCCTAGGCTAGGCTCTACTAGACCATCAACATCCAGTGGGAGCACACCTGCCCACGTCGTGCCAAAGTCATCTCCAATTGCACAGTTTGACACTCCTTGTTCTATAGCATGAGGGCAAAAGGGGAAGCTTCAGATGGTGATTCAGCGGCCCGCTGGGACGCGATCTGGTTAGCAGTCTGCACTGGGGTCAGCAATGTCTGACTTCACCGCAAGTCCCTTATTTCTCTAGCACCAGTTATGTGTTAACTGTTCTGCAAACAACAGGGGAGGAAAAAAAGCTTTGCACCCAGATATACACATGGCTTCTTGTTCTCATTTGAAATGGAAAATTTAAGCACGGATGTTTAGATATACTCTCCTCTAGCAGCTTCTTGCCTGCTACTCGCTTTCACAAGAGCCGTTTATAATTTAAAACATGCTTGAGGCTTCTGATTACTCAGAAATGCTTTCCATTACAGCTGTCCTCAAGCTCTGTCCCTCTGAATGTTCCCAGTAACCCTAAATGGGCTGTGCTTCTTATCCCTCATGCTCTCCATTACAGGCTTTTCTTCCCTGTCTGACTATATGCTTTGCAGAAATAGTCTTTTGCTTTCCAAAATGCACCATAGTGCAGTACAGGACAAACAAATTGACCAGGAATCTCAAACTAAGCCCCTGAAGTGTGATTTCAGGGTGCTTTCCAGCCCAGGCAGACACCTCTCAACATCATAACGCTCAGCACAAAATATGCACATTGTTTGACAACAAAATAAAAAGGGTAAACACTAAGTGGAATTGCTTTAGATTTGTCCACACAGAAAATAAAATAATTAGCAAAATAAAAAATATTTCTGCTGTAAATACTGATTGCAGGAATTGTAAATAAAAAGAAAAAAACAACCCCAAGCCCTCTAAACAATTCTTAGAAATAAACTCAAGTCAAAAACATTTACATGCCTTGGGTATAATTACTCTCCCCCAGTGTGTATACTATGTACATTTATGAGGACAGATTTATTTAGAGCTATTTAGTAAGATGATACAGCTACAGAGACCAGTTTAGGAAATCCTAAAACTGCTGATGTTGGGAAGAATTATCCACACTTTTACTGTTCTTATTTTTTTTCCTCTAAGTTAACACCATCAGCCACTGCTGTGGACAGAGTGTCTAGATTGACTTTTGCTTTGAAGCTGCACACCACTTCTCATGCTCCTGCGTGCATGCCCTGCTCTGGGTGCTGCTTGGCACTCACAAGCTATGCCAGCTCTGCGGGCACATAGCACCAGCCCCTGCTTCTCAGCTGAATTCAGCAATACAGTCAGGTGCACATACTGCTTCTGGGTGTTGGCAAGACTGCCTTTCACAGCGGTGTGGAAAACGCTAGCTGTATGTAGATACAGTCTAGCAGCTCAGTCAGATGGTTTTACTAGAGACTGTCCTAATGAAGTTGGGCTTATGTCTCAAGGTAGAGCCCTGTTTATTTTTTCTCTAACAGGGCGCTATTATTAAACTCTACACCGTAGGTTCTCCTTGCTTAGAGTAATCTCAGCTGTCCTTTACTTTACACTGAGCTGATCACTGATTGCCTCACTGAAGCGTTCTGGTAGCCAGAGACAGTCAGCCTGAAGGTGCCCTGCCTCAAGTTTTCTTTACTGCACGTAAGTTCCCTGGGTCCAGCCTAAAAGGGCACACCATGCTGAGCAGATCCCATAGGTTTTCTGGGGATTTTTGCCAAATCCGCCAGGGTAGCTGAACCACCTAACCCTTTCTCACAGACACAGAGCAACTTGCATAGGAAGGTATCAAAGTATTTTAAAAAAACTCAAGTATACAGGAGATGGCCAAGAACTGTCTCCAGTTTTTAACAGCATGAGGGAGGAGTGAGCAACTTTCAATTGCAGAATATCAAATCTGCCCTTATGACCAGCCTTATCTGAAGTAAAACAAGATTAAACTGTAAATAAATTTTTATTTCATTCCAACAGCCCTGGGGAAAAGTATTCTGCTTGAATGGAAATGCAAGACACTTCTCTGCCCTGTAGGCTCTGCAGTTGCTCTCAATTAAAAATATTTACTGGGACCCTTCATGAGCAAAATGGATACAGGTCTACACCAAAGAGGACAGCTCAGGTGCAGCACACTATTGGTCAGCCCTCAGTGACACAGCCCAAGAAAAGTAACCTCAGAAGGAGAAATTACTTTTAATAGAAAAACAACTGAAAAGACTAACAGTCACAGATGCAACTAAATACCCAGGATACAATAAAATATCATACCCACTACAAAGTTCTTTACTGATAATCTACAACAAAAAAATAAACTAACACTGTGCGGCAGGACAAAATGATCAAATCAACTTATAAAACTTTAATCTGCTTTTGTACCAGGAAGTATTCTCTTCTAGGATAATCATCCATTTTTGCTTCTCACTTTTGCATGCCTACCTTTTTCCTTGTCACCTTTGCTACCTGGGTTTGCTTGCACACTTGGACTGCATGAAAACACTCTGCTTTTAGACCCTGACCTTGCTGACAGGTAAATGCAAATTCAGCTGCAGCTGTAAACCTGCCCCAGCATTTCAGTGGTGATGGATGCTGAGCATGTGCTGTGGAAGGGGTAGCCCTTCAAGGGAGATGGGAACTTCCACCTGCCTGTTGCTCTGCGGGCACTCGTACTACACTATAAATTCTACCAACGAAACCATGATTGCTGAGCACTGTCAGCAATGCGTGACATAGCGCTATTTCAATCATAGAGATGTTTTTGAAGTGTTAAATTATCTAATATTTTACCATATGGAAGATGCACAAGGAATATGCACCGAGGAAAGCTGTACGCCAAGTTGCTACCAATTACAGATGATGTACATTGTCGGGTTCAAATGTCAGAAAACTGAAAGACATTGGCAATTCTTGCATATTCTTTCTAGAACATGCCAACCCTCCAGGTAATCTAATGTTTCCCTGTAGATATACTATATTTACTTGAAGATAGTCCCCCAAAGTACATACTTAGGATCAGTGCTTATAGAGGAAGTCACAAGTAAGACTGAAATAATCTCACCAAACTCTGAGGGTGTATTTAAACAAGATAGTATGACCAATTCTTCATGGCTGGTGCCAAGATTTGGCCTACATTAGCACAGATGAAACCAAGTCTCATAAATCCAGTTCTTGGAATAGGGAAATTCTGTTATTACAGTGCTGAATTTATGGAAAACACAATGAAGCAACATATACAATGAATGAGTTTGGAAGCTAATGGAGCTACAAGTGCTGGAAATACACGTAATGGATAAAGAATGTTTCTGTTTTAACTTTTGCTGATATGAATAACCATGCCCTGCAGAAAAACTCCCCAGTGCAAGGCACAAAATAATCTTTAGCACTTAATCTGACAATAAATCATTTCATAAACATTCTTCTTGTTCTCATGGGAGATTGTTGCCTGAAAAATCTCTGTCATGCAGACTGCATGTTTGCAAGTTAATACTGAACCTGTGGAAATAATGAGTCACTGCATAGCTAATCTATAGGTTTTATTTTAATAGAAAGCATTGGAAGAAGAGAGCCACAGTTAGTTTTGCAGTTAGCATATGTAACAAGGGCTGCACCAGTCTGGATGAGACTGTTCTGATCTACACTTCATCTTGTTTTCATCACCTTTTTATGCTATACAAAAAACCTGGCACTAAGTGCACAGAAAAAAAAAAAAAAAATCCATTTCATACTCATTAACATTTATGGATTGAGATAATTTTTTCTCACCCGCAGCACTGGGACAGTTTCTGAGCAAAATTATTTGGCAACACCAAAAAGCCAAAGCAAACAAAAACCCTATCCAAAGTCAAGTTGAAGAGAGGATCCATTTTAATTTAAACAAGCAAGGACACAAAATATTTGGAGAAAAGGGGGAAAAAAGAGCTTTGCCCCTGGGAGTAGTGGAAAGAGCTAACAAGACACAAGTTTTAACTGTTTATAACTTTGACTTCTCAGCTGTAACTATTTCAACTATTTTCTGAGATCATGAATTACGCACAAATAGATGTGAATTCTTTGACATTGAAGTGACTGATCCAGATCAGATAGAACATGTAGACAGCAAGTTTCAATTTATATATTGGGGTTATCACACATTCAGATTGTTAAAGACTACCTTAATGACAAAATAAAATTCTCAAATTACAGCTACCCTGAGGCAACATATTTGTAGATAATTAGTTTAACAAATTTTTGTTTGAAACTTAAAATATTCAAAACAATTTCTAATGTAAGTAGTAGTTTGAAACAGGACATTTTAGCATTTTGTAAAATTTCTTTTATATTTTTTCCTCTTCTTTCAAAGCAAGAAATTCCTCAAATATCAGATTCTGATTTGGTTTTATTTCTTGTAATTTTGGTTTGCCTTTAAAAATTTCATGGGAAATGCAACAGTTGAAGTGAAACACTATAAGCCTTCTCTTGGAAAAAACAGGAGCCCATCAGATAACAGCAAGTGACCATTTTAATCTTAAATATAAACTACTCTTCACAGACCAGTAAAGATGCAAGTTTCTGTAATTCAAAGCCATTATTCTCAAGCTGGGAGATATTCTCAAGTGTCATGAGGATCCTTAAGAATGTTTTCCAACACAACTTACTTGAGGAAAGTGTGTGTGTATGGGGGGGCAAGGGGAGGGGGAGGAACAAGAAGTCATTTAACTTCTTTTTATTTACTTTTATTTCGATACCCAAATCTGGAAAAAACCCCAACCTTTTTACATTTTCTTAGGATAACCTTGTTGAACTGCAGTGTTTGAACGTTACTAACACTGCCCACCCCTCCCAAAGCACGTAGACACCCCTGCAACAGGTCATGGCCAAGCGGGTGATGGCCCAGAAATCTGGGTATAGCGGAGTTGAGCTACACTTCAATGCAGTTACAGAAGTGAAGGGGATGGACACAACTATCAGTATGTCACTTGTAGAAAATAAAAGGAGGACATTTCCCTGCACAGTTTCATTTCCTGCCTCCTCAAGCTCCACACAAAGAATTAACCTCTTCAGTAAAAATAATTGTAAATATATTTTTTTTCCATATGTTGTTTTCAAAACTCAAGGAACTTGAGGATACCTTTAAGACCACCAGTAATAAAACTGCACCCTTCTTTCCATGCTCACTGTTTCAGCTGTGCAAGCACTCTTTGGGGTATCCCATGGAGGATCTTCACATCATGTCTTGGAACCAACCGTCCAGCTTCATCCCCATTTTCAGCCCAGACAACGATAGTATGACTGCAAGACAAGATTTCAAGAACAAGTAATTAATTCCTTGTCCTTGCAGTCCACCGACCCAAATTAAGAAAGTCACAACAAAGGTGAATCCAAACTAAAGTGTGCAGCTCTTACCGCTCAGAGAGAATTCAAGTTTGAAACCGAGATCACGGCTCTGGCCTGTTCTTAGCAAGCAACGTTGCATAGGTGTCATGTGTGCACACACATCTGGTTTGGGGGATTTCTCCACATAGTGACACTGAAGCATCCAAGGTCTGCCAACCTGTGAGGCAGAAGGTGGTTAATCTGGCCACAAGCTTCCAGTAAGTGGAAGCAGGCAGTCTCTGCCGTGCCTTGCTATGGTCTCCACCAGGACTTCTGCTGCTACTGGAGTTTCTTGAGCAGATAATTACTAGAGTTTTAATTAAACAAGGGCCTGTCTGTTCCAGTTGAATTCAGGAGAAACTTCTCGTCCAAAGAAGCTCATCTAGGAGGATTTCAAGGATTGATACACCTGCTAAAATGGCAGATCATCAACATGCCTACACAGGCTTTCACTTTTTCAAAATTTATAATTTAATAACATACACTGGTTTTGGCTCAGAAAAGTTATTTGGAAGGAGAGATAGGGGAGTAGAGAGCAAGGAAGGCTTTTGTATCATCTCAGTAAGACAGAAAAAAAATCCATGCCATTAATATCAGCTGATCATTTGGTTTAGCTTTTAACTTCAGAAATACTTTGAACACATATTTACAGATGGAGGACTGGGGAGATTTCTCATGTACTTC